>NW_023458565.1:21611878-21642248 GCF_013731165.1 Rhagoletis pomonella
CGGCAAGTCGGGGAAAGCAGCTTTGCGCTCAACAAAGTACCAGGGAGCGCGTACATAGTAAAACCAACTAATCACACGTTCAATTGGATCTCTTACAACATTCACATAAATCGGCAAGGGCAAATTGAATTTGGTGAAATTTGTATAGCACACATGCTTGATAAATACAGATGGCTCTGGCAAATCGCTTATCACCTCGGCCAATTCCTGTTGCTGATCTTCGGCCAGCCGTATGGTCTCGACCTTTTGCACAGCGTCGCGATGAAATTGAAAATTATTACGCTCCGACAGACGACGCAGCAGCTCCATAAATGTTTGACTACCAACTTTTGGAACGCGATTGAAGAAAACTAAGTCCAGCTCCGCTTTGCGCGTGTTGTTCAACTCCAGCGCGTTTAGTGATTGCATCTGTAGGTAAATGAGAATTGTGTTGGTGTTAGAAAGGTATGTCAACAAGTATGTATGCATTTTGGATAAGTGCTTTAAGAAATCTGAATTACACTTCACGCATTTCAGGGTGTCAGTAGCGTAGATTAAAAAAAAAATAATAATTAATATTGTATAGAATATTTTGAAAGCAATTATCGGCACATTGTTGATTTGACGAATAGAGATCGTTATCAAATTAAAAGTCGCTTGTTTACTGTTTGATAATTCAGTGATTAATTTGCTTTTCAAAACAATGAATTGCTGCCATCAAATCTGAAAACAAATAACGATAAGGCAACTAAACAATAAATAAATAAAGAATAGCCTATTTACTCACAAATAGCATTCTACGAGCATTAATAAATTGAATAAGTACTAATCAATAAATATTTTTTTTAATACTCACCAATTAGCTTCAATGGGACTATCACGTTCTTTGGTATAAGAGTTATATCTGAAATATAAAACAACCTTTCGGAACATCGATTGCGGCTATGAATCTGGCATATGTACAGTATCGGTCATATCTATAGCTTGGCATTTCAAAGTGATATTGTTTGCCACTTATGTTAATTCTCAGACAAACCCCATATATACCCAAGTTTAACAATTTGTAGAAAACTAAAAAAAAAAAGTGCAACAAATTTTCACATAAATTTCAAACTATTTTCTCAGAAGTGTTAGAATTCTCTTGAGTACACAGTTTTTTACCCCCTGCAATTTTAGACTGATAAGGTGGCCTTTTTCACCTCTTTTTATTTAAAAATTTTTGTTTTAAAACTTTTTTTATTTCCTCTAATTTTGACCAAGTATTTTCTTCTTTTTGTTTTCTTTTTTCTTTTTCTAATTTAGTTTTCTCTTAGTTTTTAGATTTTATTGTTTTCAAGAGAAAAAAATGTGTCCTTAAATTAATTAAATTTTTTTTTAAATATTTTTATTGCTATATTTTAATTATATTTTTTTTTTTAATTTATGTAATTTTCTTCTTTTTATTAGTCTTCATAGTTTTGGAAAAAACCATAAATTTTTTTGTATGAAGATTTTATATTTTTGAGTTGCACATCCCCTAAATCTTAACGATACATCCAATTTGTGTATATATGTATATAAAATATATATATATGATGAACGTTTTCATTACCAGGGTTCGTATTTGCACACTCATGCGCAGCACATCCTAACATTTTACGCTCACACACGTGTGCTGTGCATATAAAAAATTAAAAACTTGCTCACATCACATGTGTGTGCCGTTTGGTAAAAAGCACGGGCACATGTGTGTACTTTATTTTTATTAATATAAAGCACACGCACATGTGTGTGCTTTGCGTAGAGAAACTTATACACTTCGATTTCTAACTCAAATCTTAAAATAATTTTTTAATATGTTTTCTGTCATATAAAAAACAAACAACATCTCACTTTTTATTGAATTGTCTTTCAAAAAATAACGTTTAATAAACAAATTCTTTTAAAAATATATTATGTGCATGTGCATGGGCTGAAATTTGTACAAAAATCGGCTCACACACATGTGCATGTGCTTAATAACAAACAGCACACACTTTTCTGTGAGCAGAGTTTGTTTTCCACTTATGCACACACATGTGTATGAGCAGTGAGTACAAGTTGAATGTGTTTCCGGCGTGTGTGTGAGCAGAGCATGTGTGTGCAAATACGAACCCTGTTCATTACTAAAGTTCCTTTAAATATATGGCTTTATTTGCTAAAGAATTGAGAATTTGAGAAATTTTCTTGAAGTCCTTCCATATAAATCTGTATACCTCGTAACACAATGCAACGTAAAATAAATAAAAATACCCTTATTATAGCGAAAGGACTGCCCTTTCGAATGTACCTTGTTTTGCAATGATAGGACAATTTTGAAAAAACTAAAAAAAAATTACATTTTACTAAACATTTATATATAGACATCAAAAGTAATGCATATTAAACGGTGCTTTTAGAAAGCGTCTTCATAGGCGCATCAAAGGCCTTTGATGAACAGCACCTTTACAAAAGCCTTACGGATGGTCTCCCCAACGGAGGTTCTCTTCGGTGATAACTAAATTACTCGTATCAACTGGATTATATAAAAAAGTCGCTCATACGCCATGTAGTTATGGGGATTGACGCAATACGTATGCAGTTAGAATTAGAATTCACCTACAAAATTCCGATTTAAAGTGCAGCATAGTGTTCAGAAATTTAAAAATATTATGCATAGAATAATTTTATTATATGTAGTCTGTGAGAAAGGTTAGTAGTTTTTTGCACCAAACTCTATATTTTCTGGTAAAACCAAAAGGTCAAAGTAGCTTCGTTGTTAGCACAGAGCGCTTTTCTTCTGTTTGCACCCTCCTCTCATCCTTCCTGTGTGAGTTGTCATCTTCCCTTTTAGCACACCTCAATAGACAGCGTGTCTAGGTGTGCCTCCGCCTACGTAGGCGGTCCTCTAACCTAAGCAACATATAATACCAAAGCCTAACTTCTATGCGTTGAAGTTCTATGATTTCTGAGCAAAAAAAAAATCGAATCAAGTCATTTTCGAAGGACGAAGGATCCGAAAATTTTGACGGATGCATAGAAAATGCACAGCTAAGGTCGCTTAATTTATGCTGTGCCAGCAAGCTTTTGCCTGACGTTGTGATGATGAACACCTTTTCTGTTTATCAATTGTGGTAAATTTCTTACTCGATTTCTGTAATATGGTTAATTATTGACCGTAAAGGGAGAAATCAATCGTTTGACTGTGACCCATTTTTGAAAACCAGAATCAAATGGCTTGATTTCATAACATGTCTCGCCGTTAATTGATGACGTACCCAAATTTAATGTTTTTAAATTACAACACTTTATTGTTCGAATGTGCTTTATCTTCAATTCTGTAATTTCTATACTAGTTTTGCTTGCATTTAATTCAACTGCTCCATGATCGAGACTTCATTGAGGCTCACAGCCAAATATTGCTTGTAGAGGCGCTGCTTGCAAAAGTAATAGAAATCATATTCGTTAGTGAAATTTCGTCGTATCATTTCCTTGACATCCGGATATATTTTTGGTTTTCGCTTATTCTTGTTCCGATTTGTTATTTGGTCATTGTGGACTAGAAAGTTGAGCAAAGAGTTAAGGTTATAAGTTTGAGACTCCCAAAAACTTGCAAAAGATAACAAACTGATCAGTGTTACTTGAGTTGAAGTCACCTACTTATTTTACTTTGACTGATCAGGCTATTATCACAGAAAAAAAAAGCAATTACGTACTCTCGAATAGAATTTTTGCGCCATTGAAGAAGAGCGGTATGTACTTTTCAAAAACGGTGAGTGTAACGTTTGTATCTTCCCAAGAGCCCACTACTGCATAGTCACGTTCCACATGTTCTTTTGCCATCTGAACGGCCGCCGGTGAGTTGAAGGGTCTACAGAAAATGGGCAACAAATCCAAGTTAAGTTATCTACATACATATGTGGTGTCGTAAATGGTACATACATACACATGTATGTATGTATTATTTTACTTACAAGCAATCATCGCTATGTCCGCAAAAGAAAAGCGATTGCCTCTTGAAATTGCCAATGAAATCTTTCACTGTATATGGCACATATTGGCATTCAGGATCACCACTACGTACACAATGATTAAAATCTTTCTTATACCATTCCGCTGGTCTTATTGGCGAATCGGGAAACTTGCGATATTCGATTGCATTCTTATAGGCGCCACGCGCATAATAATACCAACTTATGACCCGCTCCACCGGATCGCGTACCAAATTAATATAAATCGGTTTTGGTAGCTCAAATTCTTCAAAATCAATCCAATTCACATGTTCTATATAAACGGAACCATCAGCGAATTGAGATATATTTATGGCTAATTCACGCTGTTCCCACATCTTGAGTTGGCGTTTGGTGCCCCTTCGCAAACCAGCACGCTCCATAATCAGATTATTGAAGTTCTCCAGTTTATTGAAGAGCTCGAGAAGTGATTCGCTTCCCACTTTGGCACAGCGATTGAAGAAAAGAACATCTATGTCGGCTTTTCGTGTATTATTTAACCGATATGCATTTAAAGTTTTTAACTAAAAATTTAAAAGTGTTAAGACATCAGGTGTAATAAACCTTTCGATATGAGTGCTAATTTAATGATTTCGGTTTTTCTGAAATGGAAAATCTTTCATTGGAAAGCCATGCATGCACAGCAACGGCGCTAAGTAATAAACAACTTCGAGAGCAGTATTTGTATATATATATGTAGTTATGTAAGTATAAGTGTATATATGTATGTACATGCGTTTAAGTAGTAAAAAAGCAGCAGGAAGGAAATGTAGAAGAAGGCAAGTATAATTCGAAATTCGTTGCTAAATCTCTCGGCAATTAAAAGCTTTTTTCTTGGTGGAATCTTTTTAGTAAAATGATGAGGACGAGGATACCAACAAAAGTAAAGATGAAGATAGAGGAAGAAGAATTAAAATAAAGAAGACGATAAAAATAGAGTCACAGAGGCTAAACCTGGGAACTATTTCGGGATTTTCGGTACTCTCGGAACTTATCGATACAATAATCGATAATTTTATCGGTTTTGTTATCGATATTTCTTTTAAATTTTATGATCGATATTTTTATCGATTTTGTAATCGATATTTCAATCGCTTTTGTTATCGATATTTTATATCGATTTTGTTTTCGATATTGTTATCGGTTTTGTTATCGGTATTTTTATTATCGTTATTTTATCGATTTTGTTATCGACATTTTTATCGATTTTGTTATGGAAATTTTTATCGATTTTGATATCGATATTTATTATCGATTTTGTTATCGATATTTTTATCAATTTTGTCATTGATATTTTTATCAATTTTATTATCGACTTTGTTATCGAAATTTTTTATCGGTTTTACTACCGATTTTGTTATCGGCATTTTAAGCGATTTTGTTATCGATATTTTTATCCATTTTGCTATGGATATTTTTATCGACTTTCTTATCGATATTTTTATCAATTTTGCTATCTATGTTTTTATCGAATTTGTTATCGATAGTTTTATCTGTTTTGTTATCGATATTTTTATTTATGTTACTATCCTATGTTGTTATCGATATACATGATGTGACATCATATGACAGAACATCACATGATATGACATCATTTGGCATGACATGACATCCTATCACATCACATGAAATCACATCACACACATCACATTGCATTACCTGGCATCGCATCACATAGCATCTTATCACGTCATCGAAAAGATAAAAACAAAGATGAAGACCAAGGTAAATTTAAACACTTTACTTTTTATAAGAACAATGGAGTATAAAAGTAAAAATAAAGGAAAACATAATAACATAAATTTAATTAGAACTAAAAGGGTAGAGGTAGGGATTTAGGTAGAAAAAAAATAAGTTAAAACCTTAAGCAAATGTATATGTACATATGGATAAACATTGGTTATGAGACAAACTAGATATGTAACGTAAGTTTCACTTCTCCCGTGTGGCCCAGGCGCTTTACTTTTTTGTACAACATCAGGATTTAGATGATAGTTAGTTGAGAAAACATTACTTTTCTTCTGACGGGAATGCTAACGAGCCGCTAAACTATTGGTCTTATCGCAGCTTGGTTCAGCAGAATTAGACACTGCTTCCATGTCTCGCCCTCCGAATTATACGCTTCAGACTTCTGCAGTACAATTTTTTGAAGAGATGAACGGTTTCATTGAATGGCTGTGCGCAGGTACCATAACGGTTATGATTTTTTCAATTAATTACGAGTTTACACTCCTCCCACCCAACCGACACGAGGGGCGCAGTCTGCATGACATACAGTAAAAATCGAGTTCAATATGTCAAACATGCTTATATTTGACTTAAAATCTTAGCATACCCCGTTTGACTCAAAAAGAGTTTTACATGGCTTCAAAGACAGAGGTCGAAAGTGTCCTGATCATCGAGAGGGAACATTAAAGTTTACTTTGGCCAGAAGGGACGGGCTGTTAATCAAGCCTCTTACTAATTTTACGATTAATATTAAAACTAGCATTTCTAGATGGGAGATTTTACTCTGAATCCCAGCTAAAATCACGCAAAGCAAATGGCAAAAATTGTTTTTGAATCGATTAAATCCTTTCTGAATGAACTTGATAGGATGGATTCCAAACAATAGGTCCGTATTCCAACTGAAGTTGTAAAAAGAGCTTTTGTAACATAAGAATCCATGCAAATACGCCTTTGGCTTAATTTACTGTTTTAATTGTGATGGGATCCAGATCGTTCAAATCATAATGTAACCTTTAAAATTGGATTTATATTTTTCCGGTCAAAGTGAACCGTTATTTTATGATTTATATTTTTTCGAACAAGAATAATCGCTATTTTGGTATGTTTATTTTTTCGAACAATTTTTGGTTCTTATATTGGTTTTTTCAATCATACCATAACCGATTTAACTTTTTAGCTCATAAAGGACTTAAAACTGTGATAAACATGCAGACTCCTTTATAACGATTCTATAACGGTTTTCTTCCGGTTCACAATGTAAAAGGGTTTGGTTGTGGTTGGTCCTCATTCGGTAAAAATTCCATTGCGAATGAGGCGATTTCATCATACACAACGTAAACGGTTTGATCAAACGTCAATATGGCGGCCAGAAAATCAAAAAATTATGATTTTTGTTGACATTTCCCTCATTTGGTTGTCAAACCTTCAAACAACCCCATACACAACATAAATAGCTTTAAGAAAAGGGATATCTCGCATTGTTTGTCAAGCCGCTTATGTGGTGTTTTTCGCTCTTAAGCACATCTGCATTTGCTGCTAAGTATTCAAAATGTTATCGATCATTTTTTTTCATGCAGAGATGCAGAAAATTATAGGAAAAAAGGTTTTTGAATTAAAAGATTCTTCAGGTTCATATAAGTTTCTCAAATGTGTAGGACTGACTTGAGGACCAGATTGAGCACTGATATAGTTGCAACAATATCATATATATATATATATATATACAACCGAAGGCATAAAAAACTATGGTGACACTTTGTTTGAACCGCAGGAACAAATGTACGAATTGAATCGCAGAATGTAATTAATTTGTATACTAAGTACCTGTAATTAGTATGCAGTACACAATACTCATATCTGTAATAAGAAAATTTTGGGTAATATGTTCGGATTTTTCATTTGTTTTTGAGGAATTTGGTAATTTTTTTGTGGCAACACTGCTCAGGAGCAAGCTGTATTCACTTCTCAGACCGCGTCTCATGAAATGATGCGCGTTCAGTCTCGCTTAATCTATATTATCTATATACTCATTATTACGTCTAATGCAAATTAAGTATCGCAATCTTCTCTTGTAATAAGTACCGCATGTATTTTCTCCCTCTCCACTCAATTTGCAATTCAAAATAAATAAACATCTTTTTACATCAAAACACTTTATTTCTCGCATATATATTTCCACTCAGTTCTTAAAACGAATTAGTTAATTTAACTGCTGCATAAGAGACACTTTATTTAGGTTCAGAGCCAAATATTGCTTGTAGAGGCGCTGCTTGCAAAAATTATAAAAATCATATTCGTTGGTGAAATTTCTTCTCATCATTTCCTTGACATCCGGATCAATTTTCGGTTTTCGCCTATTCTTGTTACGATTTGTAATTTTATCAGTATGTACTAGAAAGTATAGCAACGAATTTAGTTTATGAATTTGAAACTCAAAAAAACATTAAAATACATACTATCGAATAGAAGTTTTGCACCGTTAAAAAAGCGAGGTATATAGCTTTCGAAAACGGTGAGTGTGACGTTTGTATCTTCCCAAGAACCCACTACGGCATAGTCACGTTCCACATTTTCCTTCGCCAATTGTATGGCAGCCGGTGAGTTGAAAGGTCTAAAGAAAATCGGCGAAAAATCCAAATTAAACAAATAACATATGTTTAAAATTTTTAACAGATATACATATGTGTGTAGGTATGACCATTTCATTACAGAATGTATGTGGTACATGAATAGAAAATATTTATTTTACTCACAAGCAATCATCGCTATGTCCGCAAAAGAAAAGCGATTGCCTTCTGAAATCCCCAGCAAAATCATTAACTGTATATGGCACATATTGACACTCTGGATCGCCACTACGTACGCAATGATTAAAATCTTTCTTATACCATTCTGCTGGTCTTATTGGTTTATCCGGAAACTTGTCATATTCGATTGCATTCTTATAGGCGCTGCGCGCGTAATAATACCAACTTATCACACGCTCCACCGGATCGCGTACCAAATTAATATAAATTGGTTTTGGTAGTTCAAATTCTTCGAAATCAATCCAATTCACATGTTCTATATAGACGGAACCATCAGCGAATTGAGATATATTTATGGCTAATTCACGTTGTTCCCACATCTTGAGTTGGCGTTTGGTGCCTTTCTTTAAGCCTTCGCGCTCAATAACCAAATTGTTGAAGCTCTCCAATTTATCGAAGAGCTCTATCATCGATTCGCTACCAACTTTGGCACCGCGATTGAAGAAAATAACATCAATATCGGCTTTACGTGTATTATTCAAACCATATGCATTTAAAGTTTTCAACTACGAAAAACAAAAATGCAAAAAAAAAGAAGCAATTGGTTTTGAAGTTGAATGTACTTAATTCGACGTTGATTTTTGTACGTGAAATAGAGTTGTTAGGGTCATGATACTAACTACGAAGGTTACTTTATAACTGGCGCAGCAAGGAATAGTATGTATGTACATGGTGAGGTATGTGCAAAGTCAATGGAGGGAAATAATTATGGAAGAAACTAAGAATAGTCGTAAATATTGGAATTATTCTAATTATTTTTAATCTAAATCCGTATGTTAGTTAAAGGGCTCGATTTTCCAGGGATCAGGCGATTATTACCGCAGTTCAAAAACGTACCTTTTGCTTATCATTTTCCCTATTTAAAATTTTGTAAAGAATTTTATAACTGTTTCTCTTTTTTTTTATTATAACCATCAAACACCCGACGTACTTCACTGCGCCTTAAAAGTGTTTTTGTGTTGTTTGATACCCCTACAGAAATATTTCATTTATTTTATCAACTTAATTGTACACAATTTTTCAAAAAGTTGGCCACCATACTCAAACATACTTTCGCCTGTAAACTTTTCTAAACCTCTTCAGTTTGATACCCATATTGCAATATAAAATTTCTCAATTAAATTAAATTAAAAATTTCAACCAAGTGGCAACCTTCCACAAAAATAGGGTCGTCTGTACGTTTAGAAAACAAAGTTTCTGCCTATTGAACCAAACCTCTATATCTCTATGTTATTCGACGCCCTGACTGCGAATCCGAGGTCTGTTAGCCTCCATCACGTCAGATTCGAGGTCATTTAAAGGTAAAGTGTGGAAAAATACATGGGATAAACCTTTTTCTGAATTTGACCTTAGAATGACCTTGGCATGACCTCTGGATGATCTTGAAGACTAAAGGGACCATCGCGCAGAAGATGATGACGTTTAGTTTAGAGTCGCCGCACAGTGTTCTAATTAAAAAAAAATAAATAAATAGACAAAATCAGATAACTCGAGAACGAAAAGAGATAGCAAAAGAAATGTAAGAGTATTTTACCTTTAAGATGACCTTCAAATATAGAAGGATCTAAATTTTTCTTTTTTGGCCTGCCACTAGGGTTCAATGTACTTTTTAAAAAGTTTTAACTACATATTTTTGCTGTTATGGTTACAAAAACCAAAAAAATGCACTAAAAATGTGTTTCAAAGTTCATCACATGCTGTTCTTAGGTAAAAAAAATATTAAAAATTTTACTATTGAAGGTCGGCTTCGAGGTGAGGGTCGATTCTAGTTCAATCAGATTTTTAAATTTTTTGTCTCCATCTCAAAAGCTTTAAAATACATTTCTTTCTTGTGATATTTGATTTTGTTCCCCTTTTTTCATAGAATAGAACACTGAGCGCCGTATGCGCAACTAACTAATTATTAGAAACAAAACAGTAATCAGTTTCAATTTTTTAACCGCCCTACCTCAGATTCATACTTTCCACATTCCCTTTTCTTCAAATAACATACCAAACTCACATGCATAGATACACACTTTATTCAATTTCTTCTGAATAGTTACGAAAAGTGTCAAAGTTAAAATAGACCTTTACGTTTATTTACTTTCTGCTGCTGAACGCTGTGCAGCTCCTGCAATTCTTTATCAACAATCATAAGTTCTTTTAACTTAATAGCCAAATATTGTTTATGAAGACGTTGACGACAAAACCGATAGAATTCAATTTCTTGTGTAAAATTTTTACGCAGCATTTCCTTAATATCTTCGCCAATATGCGGCTTCCCAGGATTGGAATTTTTTACATACTCGTGCATGCCCACTGTAGCAAGGAAGAAAAAAGGCAAATAAACACTGCTAATTTCATATATGTATGTACAAACAATCGACGTACTATAATACATATCCTTAGCGCCGCGAAAATAAGATGGTATATAACTCTCCAGCACACTCAGCGTCACATTAGTGTCTTCAAATGTACCCACCACAGCATATTCCTCTTCTACCATACGCATAGCTATTTGCATTGGTAATTTTTTATTAAATGGTCTGTAATCGTATAAAGAAAAAATACTCTCAACTTATTTTCCAACTTCACTCTAACAATACATTTGTATGTATGTAAGTGAGTAGCTCAACTCACGTGCATTCACGTTCATTGTGACCGCAAAAGAATAATGTTTGCCGACGATGATCAACCAATCCATCTAAACCACTTCCTTCAATGTAAGTACAAGCTTTATCACCACTCAATAGACATTGATCAAACTCTGTATTAACCCATTGCTTAGATGGCATTTCTATGTGCTTTAAGCGACGTCGCGGCACATAAACCCACGGCAATCGAATATAGTAATGCCAACTAATAACACGTTCTATTGGATCGCGCACCAAGTTCACATAAATTGGACGTGGTTTGCCATATTTTTTAAAATCTAAATAATTTACATGACTAGCAAAGACAGCGCGATCTTCTAATTGCGTAATATTTTTAATCAAATCCTCTTCTTCATCCGCGCTCAGTATGGGTCGAACGCCAGCATTTTGAGGATCGACAACCACTTCATAGTTATGTACACTTCCCAACTGTTTCATTAGTTCAATCATTTGAATGCTACCAGTTTTCGGTACACGATTGAACACAAGTATATCTGTTTCGGCTTTTACGGTGTTATTCAACTCTGAGGCGCGCAAATCAAAAATCTGTGAAACAATATTAACTACGATTTAGTTTTTGAAAAAAATGTATGTCTATTTAGTTGCATGTGAGAATTCAGACCATGGACACACCCAGGGAGCTTAAAGCGGAGTCGAAAGCTGTGCAGATCAGCGAGCTGATAAACAGTGAACACACAAACACGGTGCACGTATACAATTGCGCAAACAAAGAGCTGTGCTGGACCGACAATGTAATGGTAATGATAACGGTAATAGTAATGGTAGTGGTAGTGGAAATGGTAATGGTGAAGGCACTAGAAATGGTAATGATAACGGTAATGGCGATTGTAGTGGTAATGATAATGCCAAAAATAATAATAATGTTAAATGTAATGGTAATAGTAGTAATAGTATTGACAATGGTAATGGTAACGGTAATGGTTATGATAATGGTAATGGTAAAAATAATAGTGATGGTAAGTTAATGGTAATGATAATTGTGATGGTGATGGTAATGCTAGTAGTAAGGGTATTGGTAATGGTAATGATATCGCTTGTAGCCAAGGTTTTAGCAAACTTGAAGTGAGTAATGGTCACGTAAAGTGTACCACGAAAATTTTGCCAAGTCTCGAATTTTTGAAGAAAGTACTATATCATTGTAAAGTACGAGTACTTACATAAAATTAGAGTAATCAAATTTTCAGATGCCCATACCCCGAGATTGAAAAATAGCAGGCAAGTTCTGCAATTCCATTCCGAGTGAATTTTAACCCTATTCATTTTGAATTCAAAGTGGCTTTGGTTGAATTTCATTTGGAAGTGAATTGCAGAACCTGCCTGATTACATTTTTACTTTTGTTTAAGGATGCAAACGATCCATCGATTTGTTTGAAACATCGATAATATCGGTTTAAAAATCCGATATTTGCCATCGATATTTAATAATTTTTAACATCGCTAAATTTAAGATACATTGATGTCCATTTCAAAGATATTTTAGACACCGACATTAGTTTAACTCTCAAACTTGTCTAGATATTATTTTCCATTTTTTTTGCTGATCGTGAATTTTTTTATTATTCATTCTTTGGGAGAACATTCAGAAATTTCGAACTCAGCGTTCAGTATGGAAAATGCTATCATAATTACATATTATTATTTATTGCCAAGTCACAGAAAATGTTTTTGGTTCCAAGCCTTGGAAATTTGCGCGGATATAGCAAGGTTAATTAAATATAGAGAAATACAACGGTAGTTTTTTTGATTGCATTTAAAACGACTGCATTGGTTCAGATTGAAAATGATTAAAATTTTAATACAATTTTAAAATATCGCAATATCGATGTTTTTCTGGTGTTGTATTTTAGCATCGATGCAAATTTTTCCGATGCATCGAAACTTCGACGCTTTTTCTCATTTCCTAAATTATTTTTTTTCTTCAATTTTTCGAAAGAAAGTATGTGGTGGAGGTGTAAAATCATATCCATACAACTAATTCATGCATGCAATGCTGGCAAATCGTACCCATAGGCTACTCTAGTTTCTGGTTTTGATAAGACTTTATATAAATCATTCATTTCAATCGGTTTAGTACCGCATACTGTACACACAGGACTACAACTTGTATCTGTTGAAACTTGAATCACCTCCCCTTCAGTCAAAGCGAGAAACATTTTGTGTTCAATTTCAGCTGAATTGTTCGTCCGGTTTATTTTTCATGCCTTCAAGTTATTAGTCTTTAGCGAACCGCCATCGAATATTGCTTCGCGGTTGTCAAGCAAATGCTTTTTTCATGCTATGACTTTTCAAGGCCCCCAACCCTCAAACTATTTTTCCAGAAAGTCATTATTTTCACTTTAAAGGCATAAAATATTTTTTAGTTACCTGGACCTTCGGCTCGATTCTGTAGCAGTGAAAAATTCTTGTGACAGTTTTTTTACGAAAAAATTTATGAAAAAGTTTAAATTTGTCAGTAAAAATATTTTTGTCACCAATACAGCATTGGGATATTGACATGGTTCTAAAGATGAAACAGCTAAAATCTTAAAAGGAGTTTGTAAATCGATACACAGAAATATGCCCGACTGGTGGTCAGAATCGAACTTCGGATTAAAAATTTTTTTTTTTTTAATTTTGCATAATCCATATTAAACACAATTGTTCGTCAAAAAAAAATTTCAAAAACATACATAAATAGTGTAAATCACAATAAAAAACATTCCAACTTCTAATGGCGTTTATTTATTTTTTTTGTAACTGCGTTCGGCGAATTTTCTGTAAATCTTTATCAACAGCCATAAGTTCTTTCAATTTAATTGCAAAATATTGTTTATGTAGACGTTGCCGACAAAACTGATAGAATTCAATTTCTTGTGTAAAATTTTTGCGCACCATTTCCTTGATATCTTCGCCGATTTCAGGCTTCATAGGATTGTGGTTTTCTATATTATTCTGCATGCCCACTGTAATAAAGCAATTATTGCAACAGTGCTCATTCTCAAAAATATGCTAACAATCAATGGCACTTACTAAAATACATATTTTTAGCGCCACGAAAATAAGATGGTATATAATTCTCCAGCACACTCAGCGTCACATTGGTGTCTTCCCATGTACCCACCACAGCATATTCCTCTTCTACCGTACGCATAGCAATTTGCATTGGCAATTTTGTATTAAATGGCCTGTAATCGAATGAACAAAAAAAAAATGTCTTAAACATTTTTTTCCACCCACACTTTCACTTTACACCACCGGCTTAAACTCACAGGCATTTACGTGCATTATGACCGCAGAAGAATAATGTTTGCCGACGATGATCGCCCACTCGCTCTAAGGTGGAGCCTTCGATGTACGTGCAAACTTTATCGCCACGCAACACACACTGATCGAACTCGGTATTAACCCATTGGGGATTCGGCATTTCCCGTTGGCTTTTTCGACGTTTCGGCACAAATATCCACGGTGATCGTATGTAATAGTACCAACTAATAACCCGTTCCACCGGATCTCGCACCATATTCACATAAATGGGACGTGGCTTCTCATACTTGGTAAAATTTAAATAATTTACATGGCTAACAAAGACAGTACCATCTTCTGATTCGGCAATATTTTCAATTAAATCCTTTTCTTCATTCTCGCTTAGTATAGCACGTATGCCACCATTCTGTGGATCGACCTCAACTTCGAAACTATGTACTTTTCCCAGCTGGCGTAGCAGGTGAATCATTTGAACGCTGCCGGTTTTTGGCACACGATTGAACACTAGAATGTCTATTTCTGCCTTTACTGTGTTATTTAAGGCTGAAGCTTGCAAATTGAAAATCTGTGAATCGAGTATGCGAAATTTGGTTTTGGAAAAGCTTAAGTAATACGAGTACATATTTGTTTGAAATTTAAAAAAGCAGCTGCGGCATGAACAATGAAGCAGGTCGAAAGAGGAAATACATATGTACATATTAACGAAGTTTAAAATATGTGGTGTATAGTTAATTGAGTATAGTTAATGTTAAAGAAGAACGTTTTTACGTTTTTTCTACCACCAAGATTTGAGCATACTTAATACTTCACTTAATTAATATATGCCGAAGTTTGACCTTGGAAAGGAACCTATGTACTATGAAAGAAATACTATTGTTATGATAAGCATTATAATTCTAGTAGTTTTTTGCAAGAACTATTCCTAGCATACACTGGGAAATGTACATAGCTACATGCTCGCTTCAGAGAAGAAGCTTTCTTCAATATTAAAATTGAATGCACTAGCTTACATATATGTATGTATGCATACAGTCAGCGTCAAAAATATGAATACCCTGGCGTTTTGACGATTTCATTTATTTATATTTTCCATACCAGTTTTGTGTTACTTTTTATAAAAATATAATGCCTCGTAACCGCGTAAACCTCGTTAATAAACCGAATTTCCATAAAAAATTATTTAAAAATAAGGCAGAAGTGAAGTCCACGCAGGTCAAGCTCATCAAACTGCAACGTCTAGCCTGGAGCTTCTTGACCTGCCTCCCCTGCACATTATAATAAAGAAAGAGGTCACACTGTTTAGAGCAAGGCTCTTCTAAAGCGACAATGTGGAAGACAAGAAGCTCAAAACCCTTCCACCCATAGGATCATAGAACAAGAGGGCGAGATGTCACTCCACAAAAAATTGCATGATTTTTCTACAACAGAACCAACTGGAACAACGAATCGCCTAACCCACAAAAGTAGAGCCACATTTGATATACTGACGGCTCCAGGGATAATCACGGCATACTGCCCAGCAGGCACCCTTTCACCAGCATAGTAACGCTGTATTTCAGACCGCGGTGCATGTCAATGAACTATGTCTGAGACAGTATCTAGAAATTGGGGCAACCAACAAATACATCTATGTAGACTAGGACAGCAGAGTGGCGCTCCTCGCTCTTAAAGCGATCGTTTTTCGGTCGCGATAACTTGGTCAACTGCTTGCTCCCCTAAATCTTATCAAATCTAATTCAAACTAAAGCTCTGTTAGAATTGTTTCGCCGGGATCTAGCGATCCAAAAGGCAGCCTGAAAATGATGTTTAAAAAGCATCCCTTTGGACTGTGGTACGACGATCGGAGTTTTAGGCAAATGTTAGGTTGTGTTTCATAGTTATAGACTTTGCTTTCGGCACCAAATGAGATGAAATAGAATTTCCTTTGGAAGAATAAACACTGACGTTTTCATAAATGTAAATGTATTTAGCACTACCACCCAGTAGGTCCAGGGTTCGATTTCTGGTCCAAGCAATATCGAAGTTTTTTCTAATACCGCCCGCTCCTCATCAGGTAATGGCAAACTTTTGAATTTATTTCTGTCATGAAAGGGCTTCTCATAGAACGCATCTGTCATGCGGAGGCGGTGCACAGTGGGCTCTCAATTTTTAAACGATTTTAATTTTCCTTTTTTTTTAATAAAAGCTAATAGAATTCCTTATCAATCGATGGGAGCCGATTTAAAAAAAAAATACTTTTTTTTATTTTTAATATTTTTATTGAGCTTTGTACCACGATTGTTTATTAGGAAAAATTTAAAAAGCAACAAAGTCTAAGCGGCAGAAGTAAGTTATAGCACTATTTCGGAGATCACCACATCTCCTCATCAGACTTCTTTTTTAGACTTCAGCAGGGATCGAACCTGCGAATTCGATGTTCAAAGTCAGAAGCGTTAACCACTGAGCTATGTACATCCCGTAAAATCTTGTTGCTAATTCATTTCCGCTTAGACTTTGTTGCTTTTTCAATTTTTCCTAATAAACAATCGTGGTACAAAGCTCAATAAACATATTAAAAATAAAATGTTAACAAGCCACAATAACATTGACACATACTTTTTTTTATTTTATAATAAAATTTAATTTTTTTTCGGTTTTTAATAAGGAAATTTTTTCTGAAAAATCCACTTATGTCTGCAAAATAGGCACGGATTGCATAACTTGCAAACACCCAACAACAAAATACATGGGAAGTAGCATTTCTTATCGCTGCAAAGTATGCAACGTCTGAACCCATGCTCATATTTTGCAAAAAAGCACAGCAAGATAAATGCGACTCTGTGCTAGCTCTTGTCTTTGGTTTTGCATTTTTGTTTCTACATTATTTTTTTTTGCTGTATTTGCTACCAGTTTGCAATGAGATGCTCTCGTACTCTTCCAAATTTGAAATAGTATTTGTGCATTTCATGCAATCCGTGCATCGTGCAAGACTTCGAGAATACCTCTAATGTATTTGATTTAATGAAGGGTCACCTCATTAACAATTTCCGGTAGTATAAAATGATTGTAAACATCGAAATGACCATACTTTCAAGACTATAAAATTGACTACTTTCCCTTCCGTATCTACGTCAACATCAAGGCGCACATCACAAACTGAAGGAGAAGTATTTGTTTCGTTTTTTTTTTTATACTTCTGTTTTTGTACAATTTCTCGATCACGTATGAACAAAAACACACAAACTTTTGCGAATAAAGTTCGTTTTTTTTGCGTTTCTTTATTTATTTATTATTTTTTTCATTCAAATAATACATACATACATATTAAAAAATAAACTAATTAAATTGTGCAATAACTTCATCTTTCCTAATGGCAATGTATTGTTTATACAGCCGTTGCTTGCAAAAGTTATATAATTCGATTTCGAATGAGAATTGTACTTTCAATTGTGCCTCAATATCTGGATCCAACTCATTTTTATGCGGAGTGGCATTTTTATGAAAACGCTTGGGGTCACCTAATCAAGGAAGGTAGAGTTTTTAATGGAACGTCTGATGTGAATGTTTAAGTGTACTTGTAAATTTTTGATTGGTCATATAAGAGAGTGGAATTGAGTAGTTTATAAATAATAGTTAAGCAAAACGATTTTAATACTTAAAAAAAAATGTTAACCTTCGATGAGCAAATGGCCAGTTTTTCTAATGTTTTATATCAAGGGCTTCTTCAAAAATATTCTGATTTAGTTTCACGGTATTTTTTTTTGTACATGTTACCTGGCGTTTTACTGCGCTCAAATCGAAAAATTTACAAGTACATAAATTATTGAAAATTGTACAAAAAAAAACGTACTATAATAAACTCTGGTGGCGCCACGGAAAAATCTTGGTATATAATTTTCCAAAACTGTAAGTGTTATATTTGTATCCTCCCACGAACCAACCACAGCATACTCTGTTTCAATATTACGTTTTGCTATTTGAGTAGCAGTCTGGGAATTAAATTGCCTGAAATGTAATTATTTTGTAGTAGTTATGTATATGCGTATATGTACATTAGCGTGGGCCGAAAATCCGCTTTTTCAGAATTTTGATTGGTAATAGCAAAAATATGATTCCTTATGTGTGAAATTTGGACTT
Source organism: Rhagoletis pomonella (assembly GCF_013731165.1). NCBI lineage: Eukaryota > Metazoa > Arthropoda > Insecta > Diptera > Tephritidae > Rhagoletis > Rhagoletis pomonella. Next base: position 21,630,416 of record NW_023458565.1, read on the forward strand.
TTTTGGTCAATATCCTAGGCTCGCCCAAGTCCATCAAATCTCAATATGCTCAAAAAATAAAAATTAATAAATAAATTAATTAATACATTTTTTACTAAAATTGCACTAATCTTCTAAAGTATTAGACCTTTTTTTGTAGAGAATCGAAGTTAGCTAAGAAAAAAATTTGTTTAGTACTTGAACTTTGATGGACTTGGGCGAGCCTAGGATATTGACCAAAAATTTTCACACTTCACACAGATAGTTTTTAAAGCATAATGAAACATATTTTTGCTATTACCAATCAAAATTCGGCCCACGCTAATGTACATATATACTGATAAATACCACTTGCACTCTTTCTGATTTATGTACATGTATACTAACATATATGCCTTACGCTTATTTTACGTGAACGAGTATATAAAATAGTTAATAAATACATAGTAGTTTTTCATTCTTATGCTGGATTTCCACTAGGCATTAAATGACAAAAATTTTAATAACACATTTGTGCATTAAAAAAATATTCGTTTCATTACGTTAAAAAAAATAGTTATTAAATTCATTTCCCCATGGCACTTTTTAAATGCCTCCAATTTATTATAATTTCGATGCCTTGTGGAAATTCGGCATTAGTGAGAAATTTAGAACTTAGTTAGTATATTAAATTAATATATTTAAAAATATATTTTTGGTTAACCCGCTAACGCCTGGGCTGGGACTATTTGTATATTGGTTAATTTCCGTTAATATTGCTATTCGTATATCCAGTTAAAATCCGCACATTTCGGTTTCCGGATGTTCGAATTTTTTTATGAGATAATCGAATATTCGGAGTTTTTACTGATGGCTCCAAAACTGACGCAGAGTCCGGATCTGGAGTCGATATCGAAAGTAACAACCACCGTCTTCACTTCGCTCTTGCGGAACAAGCCTCAGTACTTCAAGCCGGGGTATTTGCAATCTTCGAAGTCATGGACTACGTTGTAGGAGTTTATGTGACTGTAGTGACAGCCAAACTGCCAGCCCTCCAACCATTTCCAAACTATTGGAAAACAACGCGTACACCTCTTGCTCAGGATTCCAGGTCACTCAGGAGTACCTGGTAATGGCGCATTTCACCACTTGCTTAGATAGGGCTCGGACCAGGTATTCCTCGGTCCACAACCAGTTGTTGCGCTAGCACTTTCGGCCATTAAAGCCACCCTCAGAAACTGGATCAACATTTCGCTCAGCAATGATTGGGAGGTTGCGACACCTGTTGGGCAAAACTGTTGTTTCCCCCAATCTCTATTGTACTTGCTCTCAATGAGCAGATGAGACTGCAGGCAACTTGTGGGACTGTTGACTGCTAACTTTAACTTTTTGTGGCATAAACACATCCTGCCTGGATACGGATGAGACGGTGAAACACATTTTGTGCCAAGGGCCTAGTAAGCCTGCAGCTTTATCTACTTTAGTGACGATATGGTAGAGCGCTAGGTGGGCTGTATCTTTTGACAGATGTATATATAAAATAGTCTTTCTAGTGTTTTCAGGAAAAATTACCTAAGGCTAATAGATCGAATGTCGTTGGGACTTCAGACTTTTGATCAAGCTTACACTTTTTTGACCGTTAGTGGGCTACCTATGTTAATCGGTATTTATATCTTAATTATTTATTGACTCGCTTAAATAAGTAAATAAATACATACGTAATTAAAAATAAAATAAATACTTACAAGTACCTCATTATCAGCCTAAGCTTATTTACATACACTTAAAAGCTAACCCTCTTAGACAAAAAGCACCTTTTATTGTAAAAATATCCATACTATTATCTCTGAATACCTCACATACTTAAAACTGACAACTTACTCGCACATTTCGAAATTTCCGCAAAAATGCATTGCAAATCTTCGCCAATCCGCATTATATGAATTATGTGAATCGAATGTGCATTCTTTGCGCTTTTCTCTAACGCAATCATTAAAATTTGTATCGAAATATGCCTTGTCTTCCATTGGATGTCCATTTTGAACATAATAGGCAAAAACGGCCGGATGGCGTATGTAATAGTAAGCGCTTACAACTTTTTCGATAGGATGACGCACCAGATTTATATAGATCGGTTTTGGTTGACCGAATTCGGTGAAATTGATCCAATTCATATGTTCTACATATGAAAGTGCTACATTCTCTCCAATTAATTCTTCAACAGTTTGGCGTTGATTCTCAACATCCACTAAATTTGGATGAAACTGTGCGGCCGCGGAATTACGATATGGTACAAAATTGTTTTCCTTCGATAGCGTATTCAAAAGTACAGACAATGACTGTGAGCCTACTTTCTCGAGGCGATTAAAGAAAAGAATATCGATCTCGGCTTTTTTGGTATTATTCAATAGATCCGGATACAATGTATAGAGCTTCAAAATTGAGGAAGAAAGTTTGAAGAAGTAAGTAGAAATTTTTTATGGCATGAGATTTTTTTTTTAATTATTTTATGATGTAAGGGTTAATAGGAAAAGAAAATTCGGAACCATACCGAGTATAAATAGCGAAGAGTTTTAGGAACAAAACTGACTTGTATCATTCTGAGCAAAAAATACTGCTGTTGGTAAATAAACTTTTAGCCCGAAAAAATTAATAATTCCTAAAACGCGAAACAATTCCAACAGTTCATAAAAATTGCCAAAAAATTCTTAAAAATCTTAGGATCCCTAAAAACTGGAAAAAAATTTCGAAGACTCTCGGAAATTTTCAAGAAAAAAAATATATATAAAAATATCCGAATAATCACAAATAAATTAATTTTTTATCTGTATCTAAAAATCAGAAGTCAAAAATAATCGGTTTACAAAACCTCGACCCCGAAGAGCCGAAAAATATCCATTATTTTAGGCTTTTATTTTTCCAGTAAAGTTTGATTGGTATTTCGTCAGCAAAAAATATAGAAGGCACAAATGTATGTTTGACGCGAAATATTCCAGAAAAGTCGCGAAAAAATACGAAAAATCTTGAAATAATTCGGACGAAATCTTTAAAATTTTCCAAAAACACCTTAAATAACCCAGGCAAGCCAGAAAAACTACTAAACTTCAAAAAATCCCAAAAACTTTCCAAAAATCATGAATTATTTATACTTTTATCAGAGCTCAAAATTAAAAAACAAACGGAATTAGTATGTTCGAAAAAATAGGGTTCGCGAAAAATTTCTAAAGCTATCGAAAAATTTCGACAAGTGCGGAAAATCACAAAAAAAAAATAAATAAATAATAATCGGTACTCTTTGCTCAAAAGAAAAAGTCCAGAACAGTCTTGAAATATCTCGAAAGGCCCGAAAAGTTTCTGATAAACTCTTAAAAAATCCCGGGAAGTCCGGGAAGTCCGGAAAGTCCGGAAAACTTCGAAAAGTATCGAAAATATTTGAAATACGGTTTCTAAAAGTTTCGAAAAGGCAGAGATGTTTATCGAATCATAAAAAATAAAAGATAACAAACAGTCGGAGTGCTTGCCCAAAATAAAAGTTATCGAAGAAATCCCGGTAAGTTCTGAAACATACCGAGAGTCCGAAATTTTTCTGATAACTTCCGAAAAAATCACGAAAAATTAAGAAAAGAATCGAAAAAAATGCCAGTAAATAATAAGAAAAAATAATTGGTATTGTTTGCTCATAAAAAAAGATCCTGAAAAATCCCCCTGAGTCACAAAATCAATCTGCACTTCTTCGCAACAAAAAAAGTGTTTTTAAATTATATTCTAATGGCGCGAAAATTTTTTCCTGTGTTTTTGGTATCAAAATCTTAAAAAATACTAATATCCATAACAATATAATGACTCAAAGAGTATAACATATTCAACATCAAAAACCATGTAAATCAAAATTTCAAAACACCAATGAGAAAATTTCAAACCTTCGAGAAAATTTATCAAAATTTGAAATTTTTTAATCAAATTATAAAAAATAATAATTCGAGTATGCATTAAATTTCTGTATAATAAAGTGCAAATTTGAGGTTACTAAGTTGAAAATTTTTTGCTGACGGTCTTGAGCATTTTCTTTCATACAAAAAAATCGTTATATGGAAGAAAATGTTCTACACCGTCTGCAAAAAAAAACTCAACAGATTTTTTGAGAAACTTAATACTATAATTTTTTTGGGAAAAATATGATTAAAAAGTTCTGAAAACTTTTTTAAATTTTCATTCTCCAAAGCTAGAAATTTTGATTTACAAAAGACAAGACAAAAACTTCTGTGAGTCACCGTACATATAGAGATACTTAAAAGGGATACCAATAATAAATAAAAAATATAATATAATACATACCTACATGTACATAATTATTTATAAATACATACACACATACATTCCGATTTTAAAAAAATCCTTACACATACATACATACATACAAATAACTTTACATACTTGCAAACCGGTTGATTTCCACAAAAATGCATCGCAAAACGACGCCAATCACTATTAAATTGCGTATGCGGTTCAAATATGCAATCGGGTATTTTACCCTCTCGCACACAATCGTTGAAAGAAATATTGAAAAATTCGTACTTTTTTGTCGGCTTTGACGGATTTCTTAACAACATATTGTTGTAAATGAACGGATGCCGCAAATAATAGTAAGCACTTTTGACCTTTTCAATTGGATGGCGTACCAGATTAATGTATATGGGTTTCGGTAGATCCAAATCAGTGAAATTTATAAAATTTCTATGCATCGTAAAAGCATTCGGTATACCGTAGTCCAAAATTTCTTCAGCTAAATCTCGCTGCTCTTCACTGGTATCCAAAATTTGTCCCACATTGCGCACTTTTATATTATATGTGAATTTATGAATTCGTGATAAAGTTCGCAAGAGTTGGCTCATCGATTGGCTGCCCACTTTTTCCAAACGATTAAAGAAAATTATATCGATTTCCGCTTTGGCGGTATTGTTAAGCATCCACGGCGAGAGTGTGTACAGCTTACATACATAGGTAGTTTGAATAAAAATTATTATATTTTTTTCCATCCGAAGATGTTGTAAATTTATTGCATTGTTAGGAGGTGGTATGCATGTATGTATGTATGTATGTATGTATATACTAAAACAGATTCAGAATAAACTACGAAAGTTTCCATTATCCTCCGCATGCGAATTAGCTGAGAGAATCTCTACATAAATTTTGAAAACTTTTCACCAGTTTCGTTGATGGCCATAAAGAAATTTTAGTAATGCTATCTACCTATGTATGTATGTGTGTATGTAAATATATTATAAAAAGTAGGCTTATTTGAAAAAAGGAGACCTGCAAATTTTATTAAAAAAGCTTCGACCGATTACAATACAAATTTAAATATTAAAGAGCACAAGTTTATTACTCAATCTTCTGTGAACTGATTTGTAGGCTCGGTGCACAATTATTCATAGTGACATATGGACGGTAATTCGCCAAAACCTCATATCCAAACACTCTCAAGCAACTCTAGCTAACAAAAGAACTCTTGTTTAATAGACAACACAAACTAATTTGAATATCTCTTTTATCTGAGTTTAACGATTCATTTTAAGAGATACTAGAATTGTCAAAATACTTCCTTAGCAAAAGTTTAGTAATTTTTTTTTAATTTACTAACATTAGGGTTGAGCGTTAAGGTGATGAGAACTGAGATCTAGTGGGTAAATCCTATACCGGGATACTTCGAGGTCCTACTTTAAGATCCGACTGTACATATATGCCGAAGATATCGACGCCTTTGCGCCAAATTATCGTATGTGGAATTTTTTCGATATTGACTTTTGGATGTTGATTCGTTCTACACCCCACAACGCATCACCTGGTAAAATATTGTACCTAAAAACTTTATAGTTACGCCAAGAATTTACTGTATATTTGATCATATGCGAAATTATCGAATGCGCCATACACAAGTTTTTTGTACGTAGTAAAAAAATTAAATTAAAAGAAGTCGATATAACGAAAAATTTAAAGAGCGACCCCTACGTTCGACCAAAAAAAAAATTTCGAAATCGCCTTGCAAAAATACTTCATTTCGGTACGGTCTAATGTACATACACACATACGTAATATTAAAATATCCCTTGCTAATTTCACTTGCTTTCATTACGAAATAATATTTTGCATAAGTTTTCAGTTAGACGTGTAAGGGCGAGCCGTTGACCCAACTTTAAACTTTAACCGTTCATTTACAATAAAAACGATTTAACAAACTAGAGTTAACTCGCCCGGAATCACAAAAGTGAGTAGAAAGCAAAAAGCCAGCAATAATATTTTGCCCGAAATTAAATTTTATTACCTCTTAAATATTGGCATATGGTTTCCAGTAAAATGTAGTAATTAAAGAAGTAAAAACTGTTATTAGCAGGCAAAAGAAGCTTTTGAAATATTGTACGTGGCATATGTGCAAACATATTTATATTGAATACATTAGGATGCATCACCAAAAAAAAATAATAATTGCGTTATATCCACCGGCATTAAAAAATGTATTATATTTTAACACCCACATCCATAAAAAATAAATGACTTTAACTGATTTATAAATTGAAAATTTGAATGAAAATGTCACTTTATAGAGCTCCTTAAATCCATTTTATTTTTTATGAATAATGCCATAAGGCTTCTGTCAAAATATTTCGAAAAATATTAAGATTTACGTGAGCTAGGTCGGTTCGAAAATACCTCTAAATTTCATTATTTTGATTCTGCTGATACATTTTTTTAAACATTTTTATGCAGACCTTTTAAGTTTTAACTCTTCTATCATCTAAGGTGATTTATTAAAAAAAAAAATATTTTTATTTATATATTTTATTTTTTATTTTATCTCACTCGAATCTTAGTATTTTTTCTGAAATATTTTGACAAAGATCTTAAAATATAATAAATTTTATATTACCGATGGCAAAACAGTGCCGCCTTTTATTTTTATGGAGAGTAATGCACCCTAACGTACATATATACATCTATAGCAATATAATTTTAGATAGTAAAAATAATAGGCATTTTTAGTAGAGCTTTAAAAAATTTATGCAAAAATTTATTTCAAAAAATTCTTGGCGAATTATAATTTTGGTATACTAAAAACTTTGAGTACGCAATAATCTTGTTGAATTCATTAATTTTGAATATGTTTAATGTGCTTTTAATAGTTTAAGCAAGTTTGTATTAAAATACCGATGAGACAGTGCTGGACCGCTAATAACCGTCCACTTCTTTTCTAAATGAGTAAATTAGAGTTTATGTATTCTAAATTTATTTATGTACTTTTGCAATGAAAATAAAAACTTCATCGAATAAATAAGAAATTTTCTTTTCGATATTATTGTAAAAACTTTGCACTGTTAAAATAACTGAGTCAATCCTTATAAAATTTTGCCAGTATTTTCTTAGTTTAATAAGCTCAAAACTTCTAAAGATATTCAAGAAAATGTATTAAATTACTTTTTGGTGTTCTTAACCTTTATGTATATGTATGCATGTAAAAAAATTCCGCAACTCCTTGAAAACTTTGCAAAAAAATACCTCCCTACAGCTTTCGTACTTATAGGCTGCATTTCTTTATTCATTCTGAACGTTTGAAACAAACTTTTTTTGTTTATTTATTCTTGACAACGTTCCTAATGATATGTTGACGTATATTTCAAACGCATTCTGTTTATTCCGGCTGTGAAATGCGATTATCCGGAATGTATAAAGAAACGCAGCCATACTAGTCACATATTTCAAGCAAAATCTCAAGCTGACTCGTCCGAAAAAAAAACGTAAACATTTCTTGATATTTACAAACTTATGGTATTTTTTATTTCGTTCAATGGCTATGGATTACAAAAATCATGTACACATAATTAAGTATGTATGTACATATGTAGTAGGTATGTATTTAAATATACTTAGGAATAGTTACTTCACCACTATTGTTACTCAAATTGTTCGTATATTCTGCAATGCAAAATATTGTTTATATAAACGTTGTTTACAAAAATTATAAAATTCATATTCCACAGTAAAGTTCTTTCTAAGCATTTCCTTTATATGCGAACTTATAGTCGGTTTCCAGGGATTTGCATTATTTTGCGTTGCTGCCAAACCATTTTCTCCATCTATTAAAAAACATTAGAAAATCGACATTTGCGCAGCTTTTATTATATTATAATGCTAAGTTCACATGGTCAGCTAGATTGACGCAATTTAGTAGGCATTAAATTTAACCAATAACAAACAATTTATTAGCTGTATTAACAATCGATAGCTGAAACTAATTTTATTTTTTAGAGCTCATTTCTTATTGGTCAATTTAGCTGGCTATCTGAACACAGTAAATCATTACGAAACCACCTTATTCATAAATAGTGAAAATCTGTATTTTCTATAATTGGAACTGTTTTCGCAGTGGAGACTTAACCAACGCGCGGCAATTAACTATCAATTTTCTGCACAATAATTGAAAGTTAAATGCCAAACCAAGTTAACTCACATTTTGAAACAGCCTAAGGATAATTAAAGTTATTGGCGTTACTTTGAAATCCCGAAATTCATATTGATTTTTTTTTTGTGCGACTTCTTTTCAAATCATATAATGACTTTTATAATAAAAAATAAAAGACTAATGCCCGGTTGCACAAATGAATTTTAGATTTATCATCCTATTAAAATTTAAAATTACACAATTTTTTTCGGAAAATTTGCCATCTTAACGTTTTTAACAGTCAGAAAAGCTTTAAAATTGATTGGTGAAACCAGGCGTCAGTAAACTTTTGACTTTAATTAATTTGAACATTTTTGGCTTTTTATATTGCTACGGCAAAAATATTTTGCTGCCCAATTTATTCTCTATATCCTTAATAAAGAAGTAACTTTAAAATAAAAAAAACGCAAAAATAAAAGGAAAAATTATGATTTTTTTTTTTAGAATATTTTAAGATTTTTAACCTGAAAAAAAAATCGAAAGATTCCGAGTCGGAGAAACCTCTAAATACAAATTCTTCAACAGTCACGAGAACATACCAAGAAAATTCAGAAAGGCATAAAACAATTAAAAACCAAAAATTAAAAAAAAAGTATTCTATACTCAGGCAAACTTTGACCCTTTGCTTTAAAAAAATAAAAATAAAATAGTTAAACATTTACTTTTAGACTTTATTTTGTCTAAAAAGCTCCAAAACCCTTTGAAAAAAATTGGAACATTTTAAAACCTTAAGATTTCCGAAAAGCAAAGAATACCGAAAAAATTATGAACATCAAACTGGAAAAACCAGTCTCGAGAAACTGGAGAAGCGTTATTTTATTGTCAATGTGTAAAACATAAAAAGGGAAAAAATTTAAAATTTAATATTTGGCCGTGAAGAAATCCGAAATTCACCAAATTCCGTAAATTAAAGATAAAATCAGGCCCAATAATCAAGAAAAATGGTTCAGAAAAATGGCAAACGGATTTCAGAAAGCCTCGAAAAACACACAAAATTATAAAACATTTCATTTTAGAACCTAAAAGTTCTGAGAAACTTAAAGATCACGAAAGTTTCCTAATCGTTCTTAAAAACTACGATACATTCTAAAAAAAAAATCGGAAGCATTCCGAAAACTTAATAAAACCAAGATAAGTACTGAACATTTTTAAACGGTTCCGAAAGAAATTTGGAGGAGATTCAAAAAGTCTCGAAAAACACGAAACAAGCCTAAAATATAAAAAATTATAGTTTAAAAAACTAAAACCTCCCAATTATAATTGCCTTTCGTACTGTCATCAGGTATGTAACTTTAGACGCATCAATATTACATAGTTACATCCCGAGCTAATAAAAGGAAGGTAAAAAGCAAACATTTCGTAAACTTTGTCCTTTTGCTAAAGGGGAGGCCTAAGAGTTATGCTGTTGGCATTTTAGCAATAAGGGTTTTAAAAAAATAAATTTAATTTAAAAAATACAAATATATTTTTCTATTTAAAATAATAAAAACTATGACATAAAAAACTAAATTTAAATAAGGATAAATAAATAAAATTAAAATAAAGCAAAAATACTTTTAAAAATTAAATGGAAAAAATATTTTTTTTTAACAAGAAATAAAAATTAATTTAAGAAAGCAATAAATTAAATCAATCAAAAATAGTACATTTAAAAAAAATTAAAAAATTAAATAGAAAATAAAAATTTAAAAGAAAATTATGTTAAAAAACATAAAACCAAATTAAATTTGAAAAAGAAAAAAATAAATAAAATAAGATTCTAAATAGTAAATTAAATTTAAAAAAATAAATTTTTCTTTTTTAAACAATAAAATCTAAAAATTAAAAGTAAATTTAAGTAAAGGAAGATAAAAATTAAAAAAGTTCCTAAAAATTTGATTCAATTAATATTACTCTTTTTAAAAGAATAACATCATAAAATTGAAATCAAATTAGATGGAGCAAGAAAAATAAGTTAAAAAAGAAAAAAAAATACGTAAAATCAGTTTCTGAAAATTAAATGACATTAAAAAAGAAAATAAAAATTCCGCTGCCCGAGGACTCGAACGAAAGGTGCTTTGTCCACTCGGCCATTACAACCGAGCTAAATGATATACAAGAGCTTTCTCTAAAAATAAATTATAACCTCGAGTGGTGAATAAGAGCTTTTTTGTGCTAGAATAACAAAAATCTTTCGAAGTAAAAATCTAGCCAATCCGTCTTTCTTTTTTCTTACGAATCATTTTTGTTTCAATGAGAGGAGATTCTAATGCTATCTACTACCTTTTTAGATTTCAAAATTTAACGTTATTTTTAATTTATAAATAGTCTTAAACTAAAATTAAATTATATACGTTCTGCGAAACCGAACTTTGCATCGATATTTGCCTTTGTGCAAAAGCTCTGAGCTATAGAAAAGCTTACGTTAAAAGTTATCTGTGATTCTTATTATTTACATCATTTTTTAAAATAAAATATCAAGTGTGTTTGAATAAAACTTCTCACAATTAATTTGAATTTTCCTATTTGTAAATAAGGCGGTTAATAAATAGTAAAAATTATAGAAAGAATTACCAAAATACAACTCTGTTGCGCGACGGAAAAATTTCGGGATATAATGCTCGAGTACTTCTAGTGTAACATTCAAATCCTCCCAAGAGCCCACCACAGCATATTCGTTCTCAACATGCTTCTTAGCCAATTGCAAAGCGCTTTGTGAATTGAAAGGTCTGCAATGATAATTGGTATATTCACAATGCTACGTCGCAAATAATTCAGCAAGACATACTCGCAACCTGGATCGTGACCACAAAAGAATAACGTCTGCCTTTTGTGATCTTCACTAGAATTGCCAAAGCTTGAATCTGTCTCATAACGGCATTCGATATCGCGATGCAAAACACACTCCTCAAAACTCTTCTTATACCATTGTGGCTTGCGAAATTTCTTAGTCAACTTATACATTTGCACAGCAGTCCAGGGCGCACGTTTATAATAGAACCAACTTATAACCCGTTCAATTGGATCACGTATCATATTTATATAAATCGGTTGTGGCAAATTGAATGCCCTAAAATCAATATAATTTACATGCATAGAATATGCAAATGGCTCGCCATAATCATCGTCCAACTCTTTCGCTAGCTCCTCCTGCTCCTCCGGCGTAAGACGTTGCCGCACTGGTTCCGAAAAATATGCACGATTCGTCTCAAAGCCATTTAAAACACTTAAACGTCGTATAAGTTCAATCATATGTTCGCTGCCCACTTTCGGTACCCGATTGAACAAAAGTAAATCGCTTTCAGCAAACTGGGTGTTATTCAAATTCTTGGGCATAAGCAAGTGAAGCTGGTTGGAAAATAAAGTTATCGGCATGGGCTTTTTATCTGATTTGATGAAAAA
>NW_023458565.1:21642648-21653821 GCF_013731165.1 Rhagoletis pomonella
ATGGGCTTTTTATCTGATTTGATGAAAAACAAAGTTATTGCTTGTGGTAGTAAAGTCGAAGCCAGAAAGCATCTACATACGTGCGAGCGGAAGAGCAGGAGGAGGAGCAAGCGGAGTAGAGCTCCAGAAAAGTAATAGAAAATACTACACATCTTTTTTTTTAATTTATAATTTATTTAATACTTGTATTTATAAGTGTGTATACAAAAATTTAATACAAATTATAGGGTGACTCAAGGTGGATGCAGATCTTTGACAACAATTATTTGTGATAAGTTAATGTTTTTATTTCTATTTTTTGTAGAAAATTGGCACTACAGGCTTTGGCAAACTTAGTCATGGACCAATACTCAGTTGAACAACGCGATAAGGCACATTTTCACCTAATTGGCGTACGCTGCAAGAAAAAACTAAGCACCCAAAACTAGTCACTGTTTGGTGTTATTTTTGGGCGGACTCCGCCTCCGCCCGTACTTCTGCGAAAATTGTACCGGTAGCGCTGTTACGGTTAAGGAACAAACAAAACGAACTTTGCATGGCCTAAATTAGACGACATGGACTTGGACAATATACACATGGCTCAAATAGGACGGTGCCAGTTGCCACACAGCGAATGAAACAATCGCCCTATTACGAACATCTGCGGTCTTATTGAATCACCTTATAGTACATATATATTTAATAATCCTCATTATATATTTCATCATTATTACTATAATGCGGCAATAGAACATAGTCATCATTGTCGATTTTGTTGAATTTACTTATCGCGCTGTATTGTAGATATAAACGTTGCTTGCAAAATTCATAGAATTCAATTTCGTTGGTGAAATTTTTGCTAAGGATGTCACGCGTTTCCTGGCTCACTGGTCGCTTTGCTGGATTCTTATTCACAGACGATAAGCGTTCTTTACCCACTGTAATGTTTTGAAAAAAATGTAATGTTTGTACATATGTACATACAAGAGTGATTAGGTGCCAAATTCATATTTGTTTCTTACTGTGGTACACGACTTTTGCATGTTTGAAATATTTCGGTATATAGTGTTCAAGCACTGTTAGCGTTATGTTTGTATCTTCCCACGTTCCAACAACGGCATATTCTTGTTCGACCGTTCGTTTAGCTTTTTGCATTGCCGCAACGGAATTGAAGGGCCTTTTTTTCGAAAGCGAATAGAAGAACAATGATCAATTTAAAATTAACGTTTTCCGCATAAACTTCATACTATTAATACATACATACATACATATGTAGGTGTGTATGTAAGCGCTAGCACAAATACATATGCACTATGCGTGTGTGTACATTAGAGTGGGTCGCAAAAAAATATATAAAGTACATAGTGGTGGTGACAAATTGGTTTCACTACCAAGTAATGGAAATGTATTTCAAATTTCAATACCACTATATGGGTAGTGGTTATAAATTTTTTAACAAATTCGTTTGTAAAGAAATGGTTATTAAATATCACAGATCGCAAAATTTTTCTAAATTTTTAAACTAGTTTAATTAGTCAGTGATAGTGAAATTTTCGTTCCCTTACCACTAACCATATAGTGATAGTGATAATTCTATTTCACTACCACTATGTAGTGATAGTGAAATTTGAAATGCACTACCACTAAAGCCCGGGTGATAGTGAAAATTTCGATTTAGTGCAATTCGCCCAACCCTGAAAGATATATACATAGCACCTATATGCAACTGCTGGATGTCCTACAAAAGTATAGGGCTGATATTACCGCAGTATTGGAAATTCGTAGAATGATGCACAAATTTTGGTGTGGACTTGTAAATGGGCGAAAACTTGTCTTCAGTGCTGGGATGATGATTCCACCTCGTCATCCTCTTATTTGCTGATACAGGAAGAATCAGGAAAGATTCCCAACTTTACGATGAACGCACAAAGACCCTGGCAGAACCGCCACCAACAGGGAGACAACAGAAAGATCTTGCAATTGCGTATGTACGAGTTTTTACCGGGCGCTGGCTGAGCTTACACGAGGCCACACCTATCCGGTGCTACTGTTTCAAGAGTGCACTTCCTTGCAAAGTCATCAGCCATGCAGTTTTTCGCAATGTCACTGTGACCCGGCACCCAAATTAGCCTGTTTAAAAAATACTTAATTAGATTAACTTTATAGAAAATCGTACTACCTTTATCGTTGCCCTAACAATAACCATTGTAGCAACACGTCGATAGTCAAACATTATTTTACAAGCAAAACTTTATGATTTTAAATGCAGTTAGTATTTCGGAACGCCTCTATTGTAGGCCTTCGAATGCTGGTGCAAGTTCAGAGATTGTTTTTTTTTTTTGTAGTGTTGTCCGACCCCTACTAATGTACACACTATTCTTTTTGCTATGCAAATTAATGTGCTGCCACCTACATACGTACAAACGTAGGTATGCTATGTATTGGAATACAAAAGAAAAAATGCCTAACTATGCTACTTACATACACAATTTTTTATTTTGTCCGCAAAAGAATAGTGTTTGCCGGCGATGATCACCGGATTCATTTGTTGCCTCATCCTGATTGAATGTACATAATATACTTTTGGTTTTTATGCATGTGTCTATATCCATATTCATGAATTCGTCCGAAGGTCGTGGTGGTGCCATATCACCCAACTTAGCCTTCATATCTATGTAATACCATTCGGCACGAATATAATAGTGCCAACTAATGACACGATCGATAGGATGTCGAACCAAATTAATATAAATGGGTCTGGGTAAGTGAAAGCGCGTAAAATTCAAATAGGCCAAATGTTGAGAGTAGGCATGTGGTTTTTGCTTTCCTAAAATCTCGACTGCCAATTCCCGCTGGAGATGTGGTGCCAACAGGACAGTCTCGTAACGCTTGCCAGCATCGCGTGATGCTTTATAACCGTGGAGTCGACCCAAATGTGACATAAGTTCCATTAAAGATTGACTACCCACTTTGGCTACCCGATTAAAGAATACCATATCTATGTCAGCCTTCTTTGTATTATTTAATTCGTCAGCGCTAAGGCCCCACTCTGGAGTATCTTCATGACTTTCATCATTTTCATATGCATCGTCGAGCGATTCTTCATATTCGTCATTATTGCGAGCATTTTCTCCATTTTGCTGACGACGATGCTGATGATGACGTTGTCGATGATGATGCGGACTATGCTTTTGCTCGCGTTGCTCTTCAATATTCTCATTGCTTCGTGCGTGAACTTCATTATGACGAATACGTGGTCTACGCTGTTTGTGGGGAGTGATTGAATGGCGATAATGAAGTTTTGCATTGATTTCGAGGAATTTAATTAATTTTTGTTTCTTTGCTTATAATGAGAGCGATTTGAACCATAACCGTTTACAGGTTTACCACCATTATACATATCTACGTACATATATGAACACAGAAAGATGTAAGGACTATGTGTAAACAAAATGATAGCGCACTACATTGAAAGAATTTACTTGCAAACATTAAGTAGGAAAGTTTGCAAGGAAAATCATTGAGCCGTATGAATAAAATTTAAAGCAATTGCTTTTTCTGAAAATTTCACCCCTTTTACTCAAGATTATTTCTATAATAAATCCAGTAAAAGGTTTGAAATTTCAGAAAAAGCAATAGCTTAGTTTTTCTTCATACGACCCATTGTGTGAAATATTTTAAAAGACAAAGAGTTACACACAAAAGTGAAATTGTAAAATGTAAGCATTTAAGGTAATGCAGTAGCATAAAAAAGAACACTCAAGCATGAATTACCGGCCTTATAGCCTATTTCCACCAAAAGCTTAACTGCAGTTAAGAGCGTAATTGGCAAGTTACGTGTGTATTTCTCACTTTTTGCTTTTTTTCTTTTCGTTTGCTTTTACCTACGAGTAATATGAGCAATTGCTCTTTCGAATTGCAATCCACTGCATTTTCCAGTAGGCATAAACTGCAGTTAAGGCTTGGTGGAAATCCGCTATTAAAAAAAATCAGCATTTAATGACAATTTACCTAGTTTTTATTGTATAAAAATAAATTAAAAATTTTGAGTATTTTATAATATGCAGTAGCCATCACTTTTTGAAAACTCTAAAAAATACATACATTTTTTCTGTGTTGGTGAGGCAGTCCCTCGTCAAGATTCGAGGTCTGGCGTGTGTTTGCATTGCTGGATGTATATCTGGAACTCGAGCCACTGCATCGAAAAGGCTGCAAAGCGAACTCTCCAAAATTCATGAAAAGGGCTATGGCAACTATAAGATCTTATCATCTAGGAACATGGACAAGCTAGGCTCCCAGCTCCCATTAGTTCTGCTCCTGAGAGATGACATGCATAGAGTAGTATTTTTCTAAAGAAACTTTAAAAGCTGATAAGTAGGTACATAAAGCAAGGCGACCGGGAGTACCTATTTTGTATAGAGACACGTTCAGGCGAGCACACTACAGTGGCACACAGACCCCTGCGGGTATTAGATCAGGCGTATACATATTGCCCCAGAATGAAGCTTTTGGTGCCCCTGAGAAGCTTTCCCAGCATTTTCCAAGCGGAAGTCTATTATATCAATGAGTGTTCAGAGATCAGCCTTAACGGGAATTATCGAAGTGAGAGGATCCTAAGTGGAAGTACGGGGTCAAATCCTCAGTGGTCGCACAGTATGCTTAATTCCCTGGATACCAGGGCACATGGGAGTCGAAGGAATTGAGGAAGCTGATCATTTGGCCAGAATGGCTGCTGCCTCGACCACGATAGAACTTTAGCCTTTGAAGAAACGCTGAGAAAGGAAAGAACGAAACGTTGAGAACTGCACTGGCGTAACATAATGGGTCTTTGTGAAGCTAAAAGCTTCCTAAAAGGGCACAGTATTCTGATGGAGCTCCCTAAGGAGGAACTAAGAATTGTTACACTCATTTTATGGGCCATTGTAGGCTGGTCTAGTCAAGCGACCTGCACACATATGTCACTTCTGTAGCCACGCCTCGAAATGTGAGGCCGCTTCACATACAAATCTTTTGCATAGAGCCACCAGCGCTCTCATATGCACCGAATTTGTCTTTCCACAAAGACGGATTGCCGTCTTTGTCTTGCAGAGCAGGAGACGTCGAAGCACATTCTGTGTGATTGTCCGGCATTGAGAAGACTAAAAGCTCAACCAGCCACCGACGGAGCGCCATTCCGTACTTGCCGTCCGTATCAACATATGAAATTGCTATTGTTGGACAGAGAGAGAAGCAATGACAACATCACCGTCATGCAGTGATGAGATTTCATTAACACGATAATCCCATAAGATAGGTCGTGTCAGGTGACACAGTCTACGGTTTTACGTCGGTGGCTGGTTGAGCTATAAGACTTCCATACCTCAGTTCTTCCATAGTCGAAGCCGTAGGTATCAGAAATTCGTCTATCAATAACTTATTTCCATCTATTCGGGAGGTGGATATTATTTTCAGCCGTCAGTGTTAAGAACTGTCATAGAGATACTAAAGATCTTATCGGTCGCGGTGACTTGTTTCTATTTGCACCCATTAAGATTAAA
This sequence comes from Rhagoletis pomonella, assembly GCF_013731165.1. Taxonomy (NCBI): domain Eukaryota; kingdom Metazoa; phylum Arthropoda; class Insecta; order Diptera; family Tephritidae; genus Rhagoletis; species Rhagoletis pomonella. The sequence goes on from NW_023458565.1 coordinate 21,648,165, forward strand.
TTACATCCCACGTGTAAACATTTTATTCGATTGCTTAGAGCTTTGAAAACTTCCCAGAATGTAAAATGAGAAGCTTTAAAAAACGCTTTCAGACCGACCATAAACCTTTTTAAATGGCGTCGTAATCAAGACGCTCTGATCGAGAGTTAAAGTTTTTAGGCAAAATAGCAGCATACCACTTGCCTGGCATCCATATTGAAGCAGTTGTCATTTTAACAATATATAAAACTTTAACACAAGCAAAATTTGAAGTTATCTATTTATTTTTAAAGCTACATAATTATAAAATATTGTCTCTTTAAGTGAGTAATTAGTTTTTTTGCTGTGTGGTCTTGCAACAAATTTGCGATAAAAATTTGCACAAAAATACAAACATATGATATTTTATACTAAATACATACGATAATTACATAATATTTAATGTCTCAGTAATTTAATAGCAATATATTGCTTATAAAGACGTTGTTTACAAAAATTATAAAATTCAATTTCATTAGTTAGATTTTTATGTAATATTTCACGAACTTGCTGTGACACACTTGGTTTGATAGAATTTCTATTAACTTGATGCAGACGATTTTCAGGTTCTGAAATTTCAAATAAAATAAAAATAATCGCGTAAAAAAGCCACTAATTAACGAAAAGGTCCCACTGTGCAACAAAATGAGACGAATAAAAAAAACACGAATGCGATATGCAATTATGAAAGTCACAATTTTTTTTTTACAGTGCATTAAAGTTTTCCTAATTTAGTTCCAAATTGATCTAAATTTTTTAAAAAATCGCGCATAAAACTGTATTAAAAAAATAAAAGTTAGTAACTGATTTATATTGATGACTTTTAAAAGTAAAAGTCACTGACTGAGTTTTATTTATGACTCTTATAAATAAAAGTCTACCATAACTGTAATCTAAGACATATACTTTTAAAATCAAAACTAACTGTTATTTGCATATTATTTAGATACAAATCAAAAATAATTGTTATTTTGGAGTCGTAAAATAAAAGGAGTAATTAAATAAAAGTCAAAAAATAATTGTTAAAGAGCGATATTACTTTTAATAAAAGTTGTAGCTGTTACGGTCTCTGGAAAAAACGCCTGGTGGTTCAATGTTCTAGAGCTTTTCATCTATCGTGGTCGCCATACCGCACTCGTGTCTTTTTTTTTTGCTCGACTGTCGCACAGTGTTATCATTGCAATTTAGAATAAAAGTTTTATAGAAAAAAACATTTTTATTTGCATATGCAAAAGTACATGCATACATACATACATACATGTATTTAAGACAATAGAACGACGACAATAATTTTGAATAACTATTTATTGTTCAATATTTGGAGAAAAGCTAATTAGTATAAGTTTATGACTCCTATTGCTACGGGGACCATTCGTACCAATTTTAGCGGGACAGTACCGATTTTGAGAACATTTTCCGGCTGAATATTTTTTTAAAAACGGAACATATAAGTGTCCCGATTTTTCATATTTATACCGATTATGTCCCGATTTTCGATTATTTAATGTTTATTATTTTTTATGAAAGTATACATAGCTAACTATATAACAAAACCCATGTAAATCAAACAGTGTACAAAAATTCACAAAATTCGACAAAGTTTCATCAAAATTTTTAGCTTTTTAATTAGATTCCTTAGATATATTCTGAGTATGCAATTTTGTAGCCCATTCAATTTTAGTAGTGAAGTGCAAATTTTAAGTTGCTAGGACTTATCGTTGCGGTCATTTTTTTGTGGAAGGTGTTGCTCATTTTCTCCATAGAAAAAATTGTCTAAACATATTTTGCCTTGAAGAAAATGCGCGAACAAAAAACAGCCTTTAGTTCTTTTGCAAAAAAAGCATGCTACTATCGAAGAAACTCGATAAATAAATTTAAAAAAAAGTTGTGAATGGTTAAATGAAAATGAGTTACGATTTTTCGTATGAAATTAGACCAGGAAATTATGTTACTCATACGCCGTGTACGACGATATTATTTTTAAAATTTTTTCCCTGTTAAAGGGCTCTCTGCAATGCTGCGATGGAAAAATCACAAGAAATATGTTCCATTATTTCTGTTGCTTGAAAAAGCACTTTGCTTTTGCTGTTAATTTTCTTGTAGCAATAAATATACGAGCATATTTTTCTTGAGAGCTGTAAACTAATTTCATCAATTTTAATAGAAGAAAATTTCCTTTCCATTTCTTGTGCCTCGTTTTATATGGTTTTTTCGATTTTTATTTTTTGATAGCTGTATAGAGCCCTTAAATTTTAAATTATTTTCATTCCTAATGCAAACTTAAAGTGAAAATATCTAATCTCGAAAATCCGTTTATAGATCCGTGACGTACGAGCCATAATCAGGTTGACGTGTGTCGGCGTATTTGTGTTATTTGGCCTCTAAATTGTTAAATTATATGTAGCTAAAATTATTCACAAAAGTTTTAAATTTAAAAAAAAAAACTTTTTGCGAGTCAAACCATTTTTACTTTTGGTTTCCATGTATTTGCCTTGGGCGGAAGATAAATTTTCGGGTGAATTTTTTTTTCGGGCGAAACTCAGGGTAAGGTAGAATAATAATTATTAGGCACTTTTAAGGGGAAAAAATAAAAATCATAAAATAGTAATTAATTACTTATTTAAATTATTTTACTTATAATGATTACTGTCCCTGATTACTTGGTATCCCAAATTAAACCTTGAACTAAACCAAATCTGTAGGTATGTATGCATATATGATGCCCTGCATATATATATATGCATTTTGCTTAGTTTTCATTAAAACTAGAATGGCAGTTCGATTAGGGTAAAATTTATGCTTCAAAGACATTGAAAACGACGAACCACAGGTCACAGCTGCCAATTTTTTATCTTCAACGTTTTGTCGATGGCGACATTTGAACACTTTTTGGACGTAGCATCGACAACTTGAATTTTTTATGAATTTGGCATGAAAAAAGGGAAAGAACCTTATCAGTCGCTAGAAAAATATAAATACATACATAAGTAGATCTAATGTAGCCACAACCAGTGTTGCCATTGAAAGTTTTCAGAAAGTCGCAAAAAAGGGGTCATTGATGAAAAAAGGGGTACCATTTTATTTTTGCTTTTCTTTACTAGTTAAAAAAATAAATCTGTTGAATTTAAAAATAAAATAGTGGGACAAGCTTTTCACAAAACAGGATTGCAAACATACACATAAATCGAGAAGAGTTACATTTCCCTTCAAAGTTTTAAGTGATGCATTTTTTCGTACTTACAAGAGGAAACAATTTTTAATAGCATGGTTTTGTTAAAATTTCCTAAAAAATCTCTGAAAAGGGCCAAAAGTCGCACATAATTTTGGAAAATAGTCAAAAAATCTAAATTTTCAAAAGGTCGGTTCAAAGGGTATTGGCGCTTAAAAAGGGTCAAATTGCCCCTTTAGTCGCACAACGGCAACACTGGCCACGACCACACTAATTATCTGCATAAGAGTACGCGTTAAAACAATTTGACAGCTGGCGCCCGTAGCCCATCGTTTTCAATGCGTTTCAAGCATAAATCTTTAACACTGGGCGCGTTTCTTTATTCATTCCGGATCTAGAATAGAATAGTCGTAGTTTATCCGGAACAATGGCAATAAGGAATGAGAAAGGAATGAAGTTCTTAGGAACCAGCTAGAAAATAACCTTTTGGTGATTATTAATATTTAATTTAATTTTCTAACGGTTGTTTCGTAAACGATTTTTCAAAAACTTACTTGGTTTCCCTAGCTCCATTATTTTCATGCAATTGTTTACATTTGTACGTATGTATGTATATGCGTAACAGCTGTTCAGCAGAATATTCTATAAATTTCATGTTAGAGACGGAATAAGAAGAATGAGTTTAGATTAACCGGTACGATACTATCCGGAACGTTCTAACGAAAAAGTAAACATTAAAATTTATTCCGAACGTCGAAACACGCCCAATAATATTTTCTATTCGTTCTTTTGCCATTCTAAAGTAGGGTTCACACGATTAGTACATTTTTACAGATTTTGTACATCTTAACAGTTACAGAGTTGGTTTGTTTTTGTTTAGTTGAACTCATTCTCGATGCAAATTCTTAGACAACACCACTCTATGTGACTGCCAAAATGTACAAATCGTGTGACCCCTGCTTAAGGTTAAATAAATGTTCAGATAAAATATTATCAAATGTCGTTTATTACTGTAATAAGTCTCTGTTGCTCCGGCAAAGAACCTCGGTATGTAATGCTCCAGCACTGTCAGTGTAATATTAGTCTCCTCCCAAGTACCAATTACCGCATAATGATTTTCAACATTTCGTTTTGCCTGTTGCATTGCCTTGTAGGAATTGAATGGCCTAAATATACATAAGCAAAAATATATGCAATTTCTGATACATATAAAATAGTCATTGCCTGTTAGCAATTTAATAAAAAAACTATATTTTCGACTATGAGGTTCACGTGGCTGGATCAATAAGTTCATGACTTTTTAATGAAAGACTGTTGTTTAACAACGATTCATTTTTCAACATAGCTTCATTTGACCTCTGTGCATTGCGTCCAATACTTATCAAATCTTTACATGCCCTCCAACCTTTTTTTTGGCCAAATGCGATCGTATATTCTTCTTCCTTGAACCGATCCAGTATGTTGGCATATTATCAGCCATTTTTTATTTAAGCCGTTTCAAGGAAACAAGTATGTACGCGAAGGATGTGGCAGTTTCAGTGACGCGCAAATTTTTGCATACGCTCTACGGCTTAACTCAAGGATACTTCAACCTAGTGACTAGGCTTGATTCTTGATAGGAAGCCTAATATCGAGGAGAGAGCAAGGAATGCTTCTAAGGCTGCATAGAGACAACAGGCAAGAGATGAGGCCAAGGTTATTTCCTGACTCTATGAAGTCGTCGTCTGGTGGCATGCACTGGAGAAGACTACGTTAGTTAATATGTTGGGTCGACACAACGAGCTGCCCTCATTTCAATCAGTTGGATAATTAGGAGCACTCCCACGCTAACTCTTAAAGTCATGCTTATAATATCGCCTATCGATATCCCTGATAATGCGGATCACTGCCTGACTAGCCTAGCACCAGCTAGCTCTTTCTCCACACAGATCCCATTAAGGGATGAGTGGGTGGAGGGCCGGGGTTAGATGCAGACATCGGTGAACTTTACACGGTTGGGTCGAAGCTTGTCGGAAAGGTCGGTGGATGTGTCTTCAGGCTTCCAGATCACAGTAGTGTTATTCTGCTGCTATTAATGAAGCAGTGGATTGGCTGCTGTTGCGATGGCAGAAAGGGAGGTTAGCATCTACTCAGACAGCCAGGCGTTTATTACTGTAATAAGTCTCTGTTGCTCCGGCAAAGAACCTCGGTATGTAATGCTCCAGCACTGTCAGTGTAATATTAGTCTCCTCCCAAGTACCAATTACCGCATAATTTTCAACATTTCGTTTTGCCTGTTGCATTGCCTTGTAGGAATTGAATGGCCTGAATATACATAAGCAAAAATAGATGCAATTTCTGATGCATATAAAATATTCAAAGCTTGTTGGGGAAGGCCCTAATTCAATATTGGTTGCGTCAGTATATTAACTTGTCACTATCTACTTCTTCTTAATTGGCGCTGTAACCGCCTAAGCGATTTTGGCCGAGT
>NW_023458565.1:21654221-21667860 GCF_013731165.1 Rhagoletis pomonella
CGTCTCGCTTCCTTCTTCAGTTCCCTATAACGGTCCCACATGGCTCGTGGCCCTGTAGGCGGCATCTTTTCATCAACTTGTCACTATGGCATACAAATATTACAAGAAACTATGTGGATGATGAACTGGCCAGAGGCGGCACCCTAGAGATAACATCGCCAAGAAAAGACTAAATGGAAGCTCCCTTGACTAATTGTGGACTTCTCTTGGAAATATGGGCGACGGGTCAACTCAGCAAACGCTGTGGAAAAACCCGGACATGTTCTACTGCGAGGTCGCTCTAGCCGTGGACGGACGGGAGACGGTCTATGGATCTCCTTAGGCTGGCTAAGCCCGATGTCTCGATTCTAGTGTGTGTTGTACTGCCTCGCCAGACCCCTTCTGTTGCAGCTGCATGGACGACGATGTGGAATCATCGCAGTACCTCCACTAAGACTGTCCAGCGTTTGCTAGACTTGCGGCTTAGGCACTTAGATTTGTACGTTTAACTTGTCCGTTAAAGCTCTGCTTAATGCCTGTAAGGCCTTTTCTGCTACATATTTACTACAAACACACATATCTCGCGTACTTTCAAACTTTGGTCATAAAACACCATATAGCAAGTTTTTTCAATTTTCAATGTTATCAAGCAATCGAGAAGTCATGAACTTATTGCTGTACCCTCGTGCTGCCTTAAACTTTTCGAAAGAAGACTTGAATGGTCGGCGGTTCGAATTTTTTTTTTTTTTTTTTTCGATATTCTATAGAGAACATATGCATATATTCCTTGACCTTTAAATGTGCCTCTTTTACAATAGCCAACCCCATTTTTTTATCCACAAAATTACTTCTAAACTATTTACTCACATACACAATTCTTTATTTTGCCCACAAAAGAATAGCATTTGACGGCGATGATCACCCAAACCTCGATCGTCGCCCTGCTCAAAAATGCACTCCGCATCATTTTCCAAAATACATGTGTCGAAAGTTTTCTTCAACCACGCTATGCTCGGTACCTTATATTGTTTGGGGAAATTCTGCTTACGCTCCACAATGTACCAGGGCGCTCGTACATAGTAAAACCAACTAATTAAACGTTCTACCGGATGACGCACAAGATTTATATAAATGGGCCATGGCAAATCTAAGCGGCCAAAATCTATGAATGCCACATGTTTTGAATATGATGTCGGTGCTCCTTTCTCCATTATCTCATCGGCTAGCGCTAATTCAAAAGCGGGTGTCACCAGTACAGTTTCCATTAAGGAGGGTTTATCGCGACGCGCTTCGAATCCATTACGTTTGCCAAGGAATTTCAAGAGGCCCATCAATGTTTGACTACCCACTTTGGGTACACGATTGAATACGACAATTCCTACTTGTGCTTTTGTTGTTGTGTTGACACTTTCTGGTGTTAGATATTGTAGCTGTCACAGTAACGAAGTGAAGACAAGCGGAATGGAAGACTTACAATTTGTACTACATATGTACATATGTATGTTTGGGAGTGTGTAATTATGTATGCATTCCTACAATTGATTTGATGATAATAATTTACATACATACATATATCGTTACCTAAAGGTGAAAATGTGCTAAGTCCATTTTTTGAAATTATTCAGGAGAGACGAATAATCAATGGAGTTTGGCATTAACTATCATTCTGCATAAAAAAACTAAATTTTGAAAAAAAAAAGTGGACTTGGCACCTTTTCACCTTTTAAGTAGCGTATAGCACATACTTAGTAGTATAGAGAAAAAGATCAGGCTTTGATTTAAATAGTTAAGTTCAAGCAGTAATAAAACGAAATTAATCCAAGCGCAACATTTTCCCCAATCAGGTAGAAGCTTACGCAATTAACTTTGCATTCAGTATTTTTTAAGAATTGCAGAAAAGATTTCATTAGCTGGTATTTGAATAGTATTCTTTTTTAATTATTCACAATTGTTCTTATTACGCCAAAAAGTTTGTGTTTAAACAATTAAAGAGCAATACTTACCTCTTTTATGTTGTGGGTACTTTAAAATTTTTGCAAAACAAAATATTTAGTCCGGATAATTCAAAGATACTATGTATATATATATGTCTTATTTGTCTCACTCACTGTATGTTGTACTTATAACAAAGTTTAACCGCATATGGCCGAAAATGATATTCAATCATTACTTAGTTTAAATAAAGTGTAAAAAAAAAATTAAAGCAAACTTGAAAATTAATTTGACCTAAGTAGGTACTTCGTGGTACCCACCAAATTATTTTTTCCCGATTCTGAGTCGTTTTTTAGTTGGGCAACACACTGCAAAAAAAATCAGCAAATATCTTAATTTAAGGCAATTTCTAAACGCAAACGATATAAACGTATGTAAATAACTTAATTTCTTATCACATTTTTATAAACAACAATGTCAATGAGCAAATTTTTTATGAAAGTATTAGTACGAGGACCCACTTTTCAAATATGCCGAAGCTTCCAAAAGACGTTGTCTTGCTTAAAATTACTTAATTTCTCTACCATTTAGTGCAAACATAACATTAAGGAAGATTTTTATTTGAAATGTAGTCATCCAGAGTTTAAACCAGTGATTCCCAAAGTGGTCCAGGTGGACTCCCAGGGGTCCACAGAAGACTCGACGGGGGTCTACGTTGGCGTGAAAAATATATATATATACCGTCACTTTGTGTCATCATCTTAAAGGCAGACTAAAAAGAATCGGATGTTGGTATAACATCATGAGTGAAGCGATGCGGAAATTTCCGGCGGCAGATATTTGAACACTTATGTCTTTTCAATGCTACAGGATAGTACGCCACCATTACCTTTGTTGAAGAGATTCTAGAGAGAGAGCCAAGCTGCACTTAAAGAATTGGCCAGCTCTCTATCGAAATACTTCCAAACTAGTTCGGCAATACATGTGGCGACTAAATTATGTTGGTAAAGAAAACGAGCTTGCTTTACTCTGGGTGCTGGGCACGTTGGGTTAGCCCAGGTATTCCTCGATCTGCAACCAGTTATGGCACTCCCCAATTCGACCATCGAAGCCGCCAACAGAGGCCTGGTGGATACCTCGCCGAGCAATGACTGAGAGCCATTGAGTGGATGCAGGTGGGCAAAACTCATGTTGCCTTCAATCTCAGAAGGTCTATCTAGTTTTTTCCTGATAGGCGTAAATGACCACTCCATTTGCTCATCCTGCTTTGAAGAGGATGAGATGGTGGAACATTTTTTGAGCTCCTTGCTTGCTTGTTTGTTTATCATCGATTTATCTAGATTCGGGTTTTTCTATTTTGCCAGTTTCTGAATTTGAAGTTTGGCGCAAAAGCTTAGCAGTTTTGTTGTTTTAAGTTTTGTGTTTTAAAAATGCGAGTGACTCTTTTTTTTGCAGCGATAAATATAAAAATGATGCCATCAACACAAATAAACTATTTGACAAATACATCACATACAAATTCATAAGTGAGCCGAACATGTGAGGAGTTTATTTAGTGCTCTTAAAAAATATAACTCCTCAGAGCGAAATAGTTCTTGCATGGCTTTACGAGCTCTGTTTTTTAAAACTTGCAAGTGTGTTATCATACAAGAAAATATTTTATTTTTATTTAGTTTTTGAACTCGCCCGCTATGCAAAATTACATCGTTTGATATAATCTTCACATTTTTTGATGCGCTTTGAGAATATGTTAGAAATGAGCATCAGGGGGTCCACCGAAACCAGTAAAGTTTTGAAGGGGTCTACGAGAAAAATAAGTTTGAGAACCTCTGGTTTAAACAATTGCGCTCGATTGTGGGCATCGTTCACAGATTATGTATAGGAATACATTTTATTTTACACAAAACAAATTTGATTTTTTTCGAAACACAATTTTAAGGAATATGATCGGAGATAAAATTCTAATATTTAGCTACACCATTATCACTGCCGAGAAGCTTAAAAGAACAGAGAATAACCACTTACTAAGCTTTGTTTTTGGGACGGAACCACAACCCTTACAGCCATACCTGAATTGAAGCGCTAAACGCAGCGACTTCTAACGCCAACGAATAGCAGCATGCGCTATACCCAAATAAACTCCTTAAATGGCGGGTTTGTACCGAATGTACTTTCAAAATAAATAAAAGTACGATTGTACCAACTTTTCCATGACTGTACCTAATCAAGCGGTAGCTCAATTAAAAAATGAATTGACTCAATAAAATTTCTGTCTGAACTTAATATTATGTAGTTGCGTTTCTTATCTCCCAGAAATAGTCCGAAGTTGTCATATTTAGTTCAAAAAGCGTTTCTTAACTTGAAAATGACAGCAGAAATGAGAGAGCAACTGTGACTCTCTTCAGTTCGAGGTAGGCTGATTTAAGGTTTGTTCCACACGCTTTCCGGGTTATTTCAACAATTAGAACGTAAAAATAGGTTACTCTCTCTCAATGTGTCAACCCGTGCCAAAAGTGCCCAGAGCGTGAGGAACGCAAAAAAAACACTTTTCGTGACCGGAATCAACAAATCAGTTCTAAACAATAATTGTATGTGTATTTATCTTATACAGCTACTAATACTTGTTTATAATGTTTGCTACTTATATCTACATTTCTGAACCTTTCCTTTAGTGCTATTTTCCATTTTTGTATTTTACAAAATTTCCTATCGGATGTAAACAAACCTTGTGTGGAACAAACCCTTAGTCAGAAGAATTTTTGCGGCCAAAATCTTGAAAAGTGTGAAATTCAACTGAATTTAAGTTAACGGAAATCAGTGGCGGATCCAGCGGGGGGTTTTTGGGGGTTAAACTACGTGTCAGTCAGTAGCGCACCCACGGGCGGTGTTTTAATATGGCGCATATGCATTTAAACACCCCCGTGGGCCCGCCACGGACTGACACGTAGCTTATTCCCTAAATCCCCCCGCTGGATCCGCCACTGACCGAAATTAAAGAATACACGAAAAGTGAGAATAATCTAAAAAAAATAAAAAAAGTGAATAGAAAATGGAAGGAGGAAAAAAATTAATGATGTAGTAAGTGTTTATTGTTCTTGTGCTTGTGTGAATGTGTTTTGTACATACATTTCTATTCTTATTTGACATTAGTTTTGTTGTTGCCATTCTTTGGATTAAAAATTTGGTTTTTTGCGTTCCTTTACTTTTTCCTGTTATTCACTTTTCAGATTTTAGTCAGAAAAGATAAGGAATGGACGTATTATACAAATTGATTGAGCACGCTCCTCTAACCACTGGGCTACAGCGGCCATCAGAATTCATTTCCTTATTTCATTATTTACCTAAATACGTGCATTCCTTGTAAATATGTATGTACATACATATATGTTAAGTAGTATAAATTTTAAAATAACCTTGTTAATAATTTTTTTACAACTGCATATTTGTAATCCCAGCATTTTATATTAGTAATAAAATATTCAATGACACAAGCTTCAGCATATCAATGTACATACTTATATTTTACCTGTACATACATATATAGACGCATATGTATGTATGCACAATTTTGCAAGTGCAAAACTAAAAAAAAAATGCATTGCCGATCATTCAACCGGAAAAGTTTGTGGCAAAGCCACAGCAACAGTGGAGACAACGCCGCAAAAAGAAGCAACTTTGGAGACAATGACACGCGATATTCAAGATGCCATAGAACTACCAACGGTGAGTATTTACAAGCATTCAAGTAAAGTAAATATGGATATGTACATAAATACAAATATGTAAGTACTAAGTGGTAACTTGCTCAATGCTTATGCCAAACCTTTTTAGCAGACGATCTTGAAAATGCGCAAATGCTATACACCAAGAACAAGGTCATGGTGATGTACTACTTTTGGTGATGAGTGGTTACACTGGCTGCGAAACTTATTACGTTTACATACAGTGGCGCTCGCCTAAATAGCACACTTTTATTTTTTACAATATTCACAATGTTTTACGTGATACATTTTTTTCGTTAATTTTTTATAAAAAATATAGTAGATTCTATAACTTATACCATATAAGTCAAAGTTTGAAGCTTTGTGTAGAGTTTAGGAAAATTTAGCGAAATTCAAAAAAAAATTTCATCAAAATTTTAGACTTTTTTCCTCTGATTTTTTAGAAACTTATTGAATATGCAGTTCGAAGCCCATTTCCGTTGATTTTCAGGAATTTTTTTGTATATACAGTGGCGCTTACCTAAATAGCACACTTTTATTTTTTACAATAATCACAAAGCTTTACTTGATAAAAACATATAAGGCAAAGTTTAGAACTTTGTGTACAGTTCGGGAAAATTTAACAAATTAAAAAAAAGATATCAAAAATTTAAACTTTTTTTAATTTTAAAAAGTTTATAAAAACCACTAAGGTTCATCAAAGATCCTGCAGTACCTATGTGTGCCGAGTTAGTAATGATTCCTCACGCCCACCCTCTTTCTCCTCTTCGTTTTATCCTTTTTCAGGCTCTTAAGTACAATGAACAACTGTGCCTGAGCGCTTAGAAAATATGTAGATTTTCGGTCTTCCGGCCTACTTCGATTCCTTGCCACTCCAACAATCTCCTACACATTTTCTGCGAAGCCTTTTCGTATGCAGGAAGTTTTGCGGAATGAAAACTTAGCAATGACGTATTGATTCAATTTTAATTTTGCCTACAAGGAGCAGAATTTTTAACGTAACTTAAATCGCATGAATGTCTGCTGAACGGTCTAAAATGCACACATTTCTTTACGGTCATTTTAAGGGTCAAACTATGGCAAATCGACCAATGGTTTGTAATCAACCATTTTTGATTTGGTCCGAACTTTTCTTTAATTATTTAGCGAAGTTCTGCCAAAGGGAAAAAATATTAAAATAATTTCGAAAGTTCAAAATTTCCCGGATTTCCCGGATTTCGCAAATATATTTTTTAATATCCCAAAAATATTACAGTTACAGTTGTGGTCGCGTTTAAAGGTGCCTTTTGCGGCTTTATAAAAAATATATTTAAACAAAGTTAAAAAAAAAATTTAAAATTAGAATTTTTAAATCTATTAAATCGTAAATGCAAAAACGTACTTACATTTTGGCTATTTTTTTTTATACATACCTCTAACTCATCTTAAAAGTTCCTGAAATTTTCAGTAAGGTGTTTTTTTAAAAAACAAAAAAAAAGTATTGCAAACTCTAAACTGAAAATATATTTAAATTAACTAAAAATTGCTTAACATAATCTTATATAAAATTTTGAAAACAAAAAATTTTAAAGTTCATAAATTCATATCTTTAAAAAAACTACCTTGACAATTTCATCTTAAAAGATCAGTTTGAGGTATTGAAAACCAAGGAATGAAACCGATTCAAAATAACGTTCCGGTTTGGGTTTCGGTTTTGCCAAGTGTTTCGGTTTTGGTTTCGTTCTTCAAAATTTATTTCGGTTTTGGTTTCGGTTTTGGTTTCGGTTTCGTTCCGGCTTCTGTTTTTCACAGAAATTTTGTTGATATTATTTAAATCACAATGTCTTAAACGTTGAGGAAAGAAAATCGAATTAGAGAATAAGAGAAACATTTTCTTTCAAAAATGGAACAAAGTTCAGAAGTACGAAAACGCAAACCCCCACATTTCGTGCCCACAAGTCGAGAAACAGCTGATTCACGTTGTTCTTGTTTTTGTCACTTATACCATGTTCTGACCGACATCGGAAACATGTTTTCGTTGCTAAAACTTTTTTTTCCATTATTTATCGAAGTGGAAGTCATATTTTATCATCTTTAATACGCCATTTCGGATTTATTGTTAATTGCCTGGCCAAAGCAAAATAAGAATGAAAGTTAAAGGTTGTAAATGAAAAGAAAATGAAGGGAAAATGTTTTGATTGTCGGTCAGAACATGGTATTAAATGCAAACGCTTGGAAATTGAATTTTGGTTTCACAAATTTGATTTTAAGTACATAGATTGAAAATACATCAACAGGCCATTCACTTTTCCTTAAAAGCACCAAGTAAATGCAGGCAACATGTAAACACAATACTGCTGATATGCACTTTGACACTTTATCCATTTTTACTCGGAGAAAATTTCGGGCTATTTCGGGCACGAAGAAGAATACACTTACGATCGAATACGCTCGAATTTTCGCTCTCTATTACCCATTTTGTTGAGTACAGGCATGATTTCTGGGCTATTTTGGGCACACGCGGGATCTCGCATTGCGTACGGGAAAGAAACTACTTAAATATAATTAATCGATTATCGATTCACAACAACAAAGTCATCAGCAGATTTTTGCGAAAAGTTACCTTGCCATACTTATTTACTACTTAACAAGAATTTTAGCAAAATGTTGCCGATTTTGGTTAAATAAATCATTTATTTCAAAGAAATTTTTATTTATTATTTTTGTAAATTTCTGGAAACCGATTGAAACCTGTGATTGAAATGGTTTCGGTATCGTTCCTTTTCAGGTCAAGATAACGGTTACGGTTTCGGTTTCGGTTTTGAAAAACGAAACGGTTTTAAACGGTTACGGTTTCGGTTTCATTCCTTGTTGAAAACACAATTTGGCAAGAAAAATGTCTAAGTTTTTGCTCCTACGACTTTTTGTAATATGTATCAATTTTTTTTTTAATTTCAAAATTCTGTATTTTTTTTATTTATGTCTTTCATATATCTCTTCTATGCAAGCCGAAAACGAGACCAGAACTTTTTGTACCTATAATAGTTATTGAAATGTTTATTCAATTTCTTTACTTTGGCAGAACTTTGTTATATGATAAAAGAAAAGTTCTGACCAAAATCCATCCAAATAAAATCCAACCATTGGTCGATCTCACATGGATTGACCCGTATACATAGTATGTCTGTACATTTGCTTAACATAGACTCCGACTTTATTGCTATTAGTATTTTTATTCCTTACATATTATGAATTCCATCATTATAAATAACTTCTGCTTAGAAGTTTCTTATAGGAAAACATAAGAAGACATACATCCAAATAGAAATTTTAAAATATTTTGCTTGTGCAAAGCATTTTATTTGCTACTAAACACAGATTTTGTGTTACATACATATATTTAATTTTGCTTTTGGAAAAATACCCAAGAAATATTTACTCAAAATTAATAAAAATTTTTTCTGCACTTGTTCAAGCTCAATGTAAAACCAATTTATAATTGCAATTGCTTTCAAATTTGTTGTCAACTAGATTTATTTTACCTTGAAGTCACTTACATACTTAGTACATAAATGCAGCTTACTTAAAAATACATTTGAATGTACCTGTATATTTTTTGTGGTTAAAATCATAAACAATTATTTTCAAATTACTGTTTTGTTTTCAATTTCGCTTCCCTATAACTTTTCGTTCCTTTCAAAATAATAGAAGTCCCTGACACAAAGTTAAAAGGTTAGTTAGCGGCCAAAGGCATGCAAAGGCATAGACTAAATAGGTATAATAGAGTCTAAAGAGGGGCCAAGAGACAGATCAGATAGTAGCATTCATAAAGAGTTTCCAGACCAATGGCCAAAAGGAGAGAGATGGTAGAGAATTATAGTGGCGAATTTCTAGGCGTAGAGCGATCGGCTTCAATGGGTTTTACTCTATGTAAGTTGCTATGTACGATGTATGTATGTATTTATGTAAGTATGTGTTTATGTGGCTTGTAGGAAACCTAATTTTTATGGTATTTATGGTTTTATGTTTATGTGTTCTATCTATTCATTTTTTATGGTATGTATGTATGTATGTGGTATGTATGTATATGTATTTATGTTGCTTTAGGTGTTTGTGAGGAAGAAAACCCATTTGTGAGACAAGATGCCGAATGGACGATGTACAATATATTCTTCATGCAGCTTGCAATAATGGGTCTCAGAAGGAAGTAACTGATGCCTGAGTTTTTCAAGCGCACTTTTGCGGGGCAATATTCTAAAATAGTGTTTTATTTTCTTTATGTATCTATTTGAAATCACAATATCTTTCGCCTCATTTTATTGGTATTAACTGTTAGTCAAGTCTTTGTTTGATACTATGAAAGAAAAATTTAGGCTTTACTTATTTAGAAATCATCGATAAAAAATTTAATTTAAGTCGTTTTTGTCCTAAGCATATTTACCAAATCTATTAAAATACTTACATACTTATTGACTTTTAAAAATAAAACATATCTTCTCCACAAATCAGTATTTTTTTTTCGATATCACTTCACTTTATTGCAGGGTATTCTCAGGCTGTTAATTCACACTTCTCCTTCTTAGTAAGTGCTTTGTGACGTATTCCAATCGCAGTTATGACAGTCGCATGCACCCGAAAACGATGTCGAAATCGAGAATATGAGTTAATGTATTTTGTCGATTAGAATGCAGTTGAATTTTCAGAATAAAGCAACGCGCACTCAATACAAGCACTATAAAGTTACCGATGTCGAATGGACTATATGAGATAGATCAACGAACTGGAACCAAGATATAATGTTTCAAAAACCATGACACCATGAAATGTTGAAATGTACTCATAACACTAACGACGGCGATTCAATGCAATGGTTTCGATGAATAAGCAAAATACATTTTTTTATAAAACATATAACTTACCTGGCCAGTACTTTTTAGGTATTGATATGTGCCATGAAGTGTATTGATATTATCACGTTCTGAAATGGGGAAACGAAGGTGGTGTAATTAATTTAAGGTCAGCTACTCTAGTTTAAATTAATACTTCAATTAAAGAAAAGTTTTTTGTGTATCAATCTCAACCTAAATTTGAGTCTCAATCTTAATTTTAATTTTAGTCACAATCTGCATTTTATTTTAATCACAATTTAAAAAAAAAAATGTCGCTTACTTTTTTTTGGCGGTTAGGGCACAATATACCCGAATTAAATTTTTTTGTATTATGTACATATCTTTAGTTGAATGTGGTACCTTTTCGGCCAAAAACATTTACATATTTTAAATTAATAACCCTAAAAGTTTGTGAAAAAAATCATTGACATTACCCGTTTATAAATACTCGTAATGCGAATTTTGCCCTTGAAATTTGTACAGATACATACAACAAAAATTTTACCCACCACAAGCCCCTCTTTTGGTAACTTATTTTTTGTTTGGTTTCATTTTTTGTGAAAAAAAAATTAGTTTTAGTTTAAAGTTTTGAATAATATTGATCCAAAAAACTGGCTTAACTACCTAAATATACTTATAAATGCTACTCGCATTCTTTGAAAAAATTATATTGATGTTAAATTCTTTATATAAAAAATGTTGCAAAAATGACAGTTTACAAAGCTTCTAAACTCCGTTTAATTTTTGGTAATTAGCATTTAAATGTAGTAGCGAAAAATCTCTTTTTTTAATAAACATTACATGCATCAGATACTCACTTGATTCTCTGGAATTGATGTGATTACCAGTTAAGCCGAGTGCTGAAAATTCCGATGGTTGTAATTTCACTTCCATCTCCTTGAGGCGACTATTTAATTTATTTGTATGCATAAAAAGGAAAAATGTGCAGGATATGGCCAATATAGCGATGAGTTCAACGGATCTGTGAAATAATTAAAAAATACATACAAACATTTATTAGTTAAATTTGGTATGTAACTATGTATATACATGGGAAAAATATAGGACCGTGTGAACAAAAACTAAGCAATTGCGTTTTCTTAAAATTTCAGACTCGATTTATTCAAATAAACTTAAGTAAAGGGTGTGAAGTTTTAAGAAAAGTAATTGCTTAGTTTTTCCATACGGTCCATGGTTTCTAAAATTAAAAAACTCGCCTTCCTGGACGAAGGAGCAAATAAGTATATGGGGCATTCCATACCAAAACGGACGGGGTTCACACTTTATGTGTTTGATTCGTTTCAAACTTTTAGAGTTAATGCATAAACATAATTAATAAATAAATATGTATGAAATTTCAGCTTGATTAATACATTTTTAAAAACTTTACAGCACAAAAACAAAAACAAATCGATTTAATAGTTTTCCAAATATCTCGAGAGCGGGGCGAGGAAGAAATTTGAAAAAAATCACACATACACACATCGAAATTCTCGATGAAAGGAAATATTTTTAAATTTTTTTTTCTTGAAAAATTTTTCAAATACAAATTTTTTGATAAAAAAAAATAGTTTTTGAAAATATGCCATCTCAAAAAAATTGTAAAAAATCACAATGGTAGCTCTGAGTGTCGCGCAATATTTAAGTATAGTATTATGGGGAGTACTCTACATTTGTAACTTTGTAATGTACTCATTTTACTCAACTTCTGTGTAAAAAAAAATTCATAACTCAAATTATTGTAGACAGAGAAAAAAACAAAGAGATAACATTCTGTAATTTTTTAGATGAAACTGAAAAGCCAATACTATAGAACTATTTAGGTTTTTGGGACGAAAAACTAAATGAAGTGATTTTCACGTGCCACTTTTGAAGTCAGCTTAACTACATTAAGCGAGTTCTGCTGAAAATACATAAGTACATACATACATGCATATGGCGCAATTTTTTAATAAATTATATATTTTTATATTTAAGTTCTTTTGCCACACACTTTTTTTTCATTAATTACAGCGCATATTTTTAGTGAGCTAAATATATTTCAATATTTGTTTCTTGTTATGATTCCTTCCTTTCCACTCCTTGTAACTCCATGAATATGCATATTTTCACATATGAATAACTAATGAAATAAAAAGGGGCTTCAATTGAAAGAAGCTGGTATTGTAAGCATTTGTATTCTTTCTCTAAACATTAATAAGCATTTTAAAATATTCAATAAGGTCTTTGAACTTTTTCGAACCAATCTACTGTATGTTTGCTTGCTTATAGCCGCAAGGCAGGTAATATGGCGTTAAAAAATTAAAATTGCTTAGAAGCAAAAACTAAAGAAAGATAAGCCGAAATACTTACATACGCACATTTAAGTAATGAATACATACACATATGAATATACATACATACGACGTTTGATCTGCAGATCAAAGTATATTGGCGAAAGAAAACAGTTGAGGCACCTTTGCTCGTCACGTATGTACATACATACATACATATGTAAATGTGGATGTCTAGTAGTTGATCGAAAAATTAAGTGGCCAAACTACAGGTCGTCGAATCAGCCAAAAGTACGATGAATCGCCAATAATATCCAGAATATTGAAGGTAAGGGTCAATTTTAATACCGGTTTGCTTTCTTAATGATATGTAACATAGCATAGCAAACGAAATGAAAAATGTGGTCTCTAATTTAAAGTTCAATGAACGCTTTTGCTACGAATGAATGCTGGATGATCGTACAGGCATACATTCATACATATGAAAGTATATCCATGCATACATACGTATGTAAGTAAATATCGAGTTAGTAATAGCGTGCGCAAAATCGCTTATGTCAGACTTATTTTATGCAAATATAAGCATATGTATCTGCATATGTAAACGGTTTAATTTTAATTAGCTAACTACATTTTAAGCGACTTATTCGCCTGAGTTTGTTTGTAAATATGTATACAAACGAATAAATATGTGTAAATTGTGAATGCAAAATTACAAAATTGTTGTTAGCTCTTTAATTTCTCACCCGTATTAGATAGAAATTTTAAGATTGGAGATACATATACATACAGTGGCTCAAACCAATGACCACGTGTTGATTTTCTTCAAATATTCCTAATGTTTTTCGAGCTAAATTTTTTTTTT
>NW_023458565.1:21667870-21708671 GCF_013731165.1 Rhagoletis pomonella
ATTTTCTTCAAATATTCCTAATGTTTTTCGAGCTAAATTTTTTTTTTTTTCTATAAAAATATCGTTCAAGCTTTAACCAAAACGGTATTCAAACTTTATACAAAATTTAGGAAAATTCTACAAATTTTCATCAAAATTTTTATTCGGAATTTTTGGGTATGCAGTTTTATAGCCCATACAATTTTATACGCGATTGAATTTTCTTAAATTTTGTATAAAGTTTGAAACTATGATTTATACGGTTTTGGTTAAAGCGATATTTTAATAGGGAAATAACATAAAAAAAAATTTAACTCGAAACACATTACGAATACATATTTGAAAAAAAAATCAACACGTGGTCATTTGTTTGAACACTGTATGTATGCAGGTACATTAAGGTGGTCTTTAAAATCAAATGAACGACATATAAATTTTGGTATCGATTGATTGGATATATAGCATCGACGTAGAGGTTGAGGCTTAGGAAATCTGATGTAAAAATTTGCTTTCTAGAGTTAAGGACCACACTAATGTACATATATTTGCAAGTATGACGGATTTTTTAGATTTTGTTTATTAAAACTGTGTTTAGTGCGAGTCTCAACACACACGACTCCTGCAGATCCCTAAACGAGATGGGTAAGTAGTCTGAACTTTAGTATTGCATTATTGGAACCAGAACGCACCAGCCGACAAGAAGACGGACGCACTTGCAATAGAGGGCATGGACGTTCCACTTTTGCAGTACTGGAAAGGTTTGGCCAGGCTGCTCGCTACCTGCGAGCTCTTTTTAAGGGATCCATCCATCTCTTAAAAAAGCAAGTAATAAGTGGGCTAGTCTCACCACTCACTGCAATACTGTACTTACATGCACAACTATGTGGATGAAACGTAACGCGACACCGTCGAAAGGTGCCATCATGCTAGGCATATATAAAATATTTTATATTTCGTACCGGGCTGCTAATGCGGAGCAGTTCTCTTGCGCTCACCAATACAGGCACAGTTTTACTTTTGCCGACCCCTGATTTAGATGTTACTCAGACCAGGGATTCAACGCACTCAGCCACAGTGGGCGTCAAAACCCAGAGTAACCTAGTATTTAATATAATAATATCCTTTCTATCGAAAGGATAACCGAAGAACTTGGCCTGTCTAAGCATCTATTCCGCTTCCAAGCACTTACTGGTTGCTGACTATACCTACTTTCATAGCGTATAAATCTTCAAGAAACCAGAAAAACCAAATATTGCGAAAACTTTATTGAACATTTGCTAAGCATTTCAATCTTCCACAATCTTCCTCTGATTCACTGCGAAAATAAAGTTTCTTAGTCCGAACCCGGCTGAAGTCTTGCTTCTTAATAAAGCTTTATCTACTTTGAATACAACTGAAATTTGCTCCAAGCTAACTAATATGCAAAAAGAAGAAGAATTCCTAGGAAAGGGCTTTAACTCCAAGATATCTCTAAAAACCTCCTAAAGGCTTATTCATTTCATTCGGCTCCTATGTATATCGAATACTTATGTATTTTGATAACGATATGAATATTCATTAGAACTAAATTTCTTCTAGGAAAGCCTTAATTTTATGGCATGTCTTAACAAAAAGGACTCTTTAATCAAGATTATGTAAAAGTTAGAGGTTATTCGGTTTAGATACTTTACTTTTCTTTGCCAAAAGCTTTGATTCAGCCTTTCTCTATTTTGCAATTTTGCGCAATCCAAATCCAATAAAAGTCACACTAAAAAATCTCGCAAAATGTCGATACAGGAAATTGAAACAAACTAAACAATAATAAATTACACAACGGCAGATATTACGGTAATTGCTAAGTATTGTAAAACGAAAGACTTGTTGAAAGAATCACCCGGAAACATAACTTTTGCAATTGGCAATTGACTATAACGTTTTTTTCATTGTCACATCGAATTGCATGTGAGAGATGGCTTACTGAACCCGGCTGAACGGTTTATTGCTCGAATTAAAAATGTCAATAAAACACAGATACATATGTACATGTAAACATGCTCATAAATCCTAAAAACAAGAAAAAGAAAGAGCTGCTTTTTTGCGGTGATATCAGTGCAGTAGGCTAAGCTAATTTTAATAAAGGCATTGTCTCCCCATTAAAAAAAATAAGAGAGCTAACTAGCAAGCTAATCATTCGCTAGAAAATTAACATTACGTAAAAGTTAAGTTATTAAAGTTAAACTATCACAACCCATATAAGTGCATAAGTGAAATGATACTTATGTAAATATTATAAATTTTGCAGAAATCCCCTTATTTGGTTAAATACTACGCGTGGGTGGCATAAGTGAAAATTTTCAAACAACTTCTAATAGATGGCACCCAAAAATTTGTGAAAGTTACAATGCTGTTTTAAGTGGATATAAATTAGCAAGATCAACTGTGTGGTATGTGTGTATATAAAAAAAAACCAAGCTATTTCGGTTTATGTAGGAGAAAATTTGCAAAGCCGTGACGACAACAGATAATGCTAATCAATTTGAAGGTGGCTTACGAGTACAATAACAAATATTCAACAGTATGTAAACAAATGAATATTCAGCTAAATATGTATTTATATATATGTATGTAAGTATGTATGAAAGTACTGAGCATGCAGATAAATGTGACCTTATGTATATACTATGTATGTATGTAGGTAAGTATGTGCAATAAGGTAGCACATACACACCGAAATACATACATATATTAGGATGCCCCACAAAAAAGTTTTCCAACCGAATTGTAAAACTTATATTTAAAGTCTATAAGTACATATCTTAAATATAATAAATTTTATAATTCCGATGAAAAACAGTTCAGATTTTTACAAACTTTTATTAAGTTTAAGCGAATCTTACAATCGACTTTTAACCAACTCCCCGATTGGCTAGAGACTTGAAACTTCAAACTTAGCTCAGACCGCGATGACAATGCAAAATTAAAAAGGAATCAATATGCTAAGTGGCGCAGGTGTCCAGATAACTGTTTGAAAAACCCTACGTTTCCTACTTTTTGCCCGATAGGTGACCAGGAGTTAAGATATTTGGAAAACCCGTATTTAGGTTCCGCATTTTTTTTTTTTTCATATTTAGACGTAAGTATATTACTTATGCTGCGTTTCAACAGATTCATTTAAGTGCAAATTAATTCGATTTTCGAATTTTTGGTTTCACTAAACAAATTTAATTTGTTTTCATTTTGATTTAAGTGCTCTTTCCTCTTCGGTTAAAAAAAATTTAAATAAGAATAACCATACTCAGAGATGTTATACGTTTAATCAGCTGATCAGTATACATACACCTGTTTATTTCTGCAAGCATCGCGCAAATAAATGGTGGTTTCGTTTCTTCCAAAAAAAAGTTGCCCTTCCACGGTGCAAAATGTGTTTGATATTAACCCCACCCTTTAAAAGGGCATGTTTTGTTTTCCTTTTTGTCCCTACCTAGCTCACGCGTTTCATAATACTGTCGTTTTAAGCAACCATCTCATTTTTGGAGCAACCATCTCCCCTGACAAAGCTTCAAAGGGCAGAGAATGTGCCCTTTTTTATCTTACAAGGGTGTGACATTTTAAGAAACGAACACAATATTTTCTCACCGTTTGAATTTATTTTAGAATCGAACACGAAAATAGAAATGGCCAAAAGGCCATATTTTTTGGTAGAAACGAAAACACCATAAAATATTATTTAAAAGAAACGGACGAGAGCGACGTGTAGATCAGCCCTGCTTTTACTACCACTTTTAGCACAGTACTGCTATACTTTAACTCACTTAAAAAAAGAAAAGCTTATTGACACTGAAAAAAATTAATTGAGAATTCAACAAAAAATGTATTGAGAAATAAATCCATCAAAATTTTAGCCGTTAGGCGGTGCGGTGATCGACCTTTTTTTTACTAACCATTAATAAAAGCTTGTCTTTAAAAATGTTTTCTTTGTAATTACTTGTTTATGCATGGAGAGTGTTACACTCTAATGTACATACATACGTACTTATTTGTGTGGATGTACTCAGTCTTTCTGCAAACAATTTTATGCCAAAAACAAAGATGTACGCCAAAGTTTTAGCAACATTGAACCGAATTACATATGTATTTGTTTACATGTGTATGTTTGTATGTAGGTACATATGAAGATATCAAATCGCGAAAGTAGTGAAAAGTTCATTAAAAAAAGAAATAATATTATGAAATGAAGCCGATTGTTTGTCATTGCCTGTAGAGTGTTGATTGCAATAAGGAAAAAAAGCTATTTATGTACTATATACCTACTTCAACTGATGTTTTGTGTCCACTATGCAGATAGGGCACGCGCGGATCCTCTAGGCCAGCTGTATATGTACAATATAAAGCATAGTTTTTAATGTTTTTGCTACCTGCATTGCATTTTTTACAATTAATTTTAATTGTTATTAGTTTCTTCTGAAAAGCGATTGCTTATGTAAACTTAAAGAGAGAGTCCATAACCCAGGATGCTCAAGATACCATCCACTTCCCTAATGAGTCCTTAAAGGGTGTTGGTAGGCGTTTTCTTTATTACAAAGGGTTGGACCATTTGAGCTTCAAAATGGATTAAGCTTCGTCTAGCCAAAGCCGTACAGTAAAATATAATATATTCTGACGTCTCATCGTCTTCAAGACATAGCCGTAATTCAGACTCTGTTATCACACTCATTCGGTTCCAGTGAAATCGTAGTCGGTTGTGAAAAGTCAGGTACTCAGAGAGTAGCCTAATGTCATTTATATTTAGTAAAATAATAACCTTTCTTTTGAAAGGGTTGCCGAAGAGCCTGGGCTGTCTATGGCCCCTGGCCGCTTTCTGAGTGTACCTATTCAGTAAATATGGCTTTCTAAGAGGACCAACTGAGACCACAGAATGGTTCAGATCCCAAAAAGGCAAATAGCGATCCTTCTCGTGCCAACTTGTTGGAAACCTCATTGCCTTCGATCCCATAATGGTCAGGGATCCAGCAAAGTGTTACCGTGTTTTTAGCTACACAAAATTCGTAGGGTGTATCTTCCCAAGAATAGAAGCAGTCATTAGAGAGTTGCAGTTCCAGCTCCTTCGTGACTGCTGTTTCTTGCATAAAAATATGGGAGGAGTCCATCCGTGACGTAGAGACATGCCAATATACCTGTATTTCAAAAACACACCGCACACAAATTTTCGAGATCTGAGAGCATGCTGAACTAGTTTTTTTTCGATTGACCTGGGAACGTAGTGGTCTGAACCTTTTCCCATGGTCTAATTTTTTCAATTCGCCTAGAAATCGAAGAGTCTTTTCGACAACCACATCCGGCTAAAGAGGCGTGCATTGCTATTTTCTCGGATAGCCAGGCAGCGATCAAGGCACTTGGCTCTATAAGCACCACCTCCAGCATAATAAAACAATACAGAGAGAACGTTATGACTTTAGCTTATAGGCATATTGTTGCACTGATCTAGATGCCGGGCACAGCAGCATTCGTGGCATCGATATGATCGACGAGCTAGCCAGAAAGGGGTCGGCTCTAAATGCCTCAGGGGCAGGAAGGTCTTAGGCCTCTGAACTATATCAAGGGTTGCCATACTTAGCACTGGAAAAAGGTGGCTAACAGTAGGTGGGAAGACCTACCTATTGCGCAAAACGCACTACATTTCACATCAAACTGAAAAAGACAGATTTATCTCGGCTAACTGACGTTTTCACAAGGCACTGGGAATACAACCCTTTTTGTCGTAGCTGTAATTCACCAGATGCAGAGGAAACGGTAGAGCATCTTCTCTGTAATTGCCCAGCACTGTGTAGGACTAGAATCAGATTTCTAGGTAAAACCTTCTACTGCGGTCTAAATTATATGAGTGATATTAACCCGAGAAATTTTGCATCCTGTCGCAAACAACAACAAACTAACTTATGCTAATTTCTTTTCAGTTCAAAGTAAGAGTAGTGGTTTAAGACGGCATGCATAAGTTCTTATTGAAGTTAATACTAAACTCGCTAATTCAATTAACCAACCCATGTCTAATGTACCAAAGTAATAACCGTTAACGATTTTCCAACTACCATGTCTAATTTTGTTACTTTCCAAGAATTTTCCATTACAACGGCGCACATCAATTTAAGTATTATAAATTAGTACGCTCTATTTTCTATAATAATGTGTGAGAGAAAACAATGTAATAATATATGATTAATACTCCAAAGTGGAATCATAACTCCAAAAAAGCTAAGAAAATCACATTGAAGATGGCAAAACGCCGATTTTTCTCCAAAACCAATTTAACAAAGTGCATCAAAGGTTGTGCCTTTTTTTGAACTGCTCTAACGCATAAAAAAAAACATATAAAAATTAGCGGCATATGCTAAACTATTTATCTCATTTTTAATACGTAATTAAGCTTTATGCGTATTGGAATTAGGAAATTCCAAAAAATATCTTAATTATTTGCCTCCAAACGAAAATAAAAAATACGCATATTGTTCTACATTTTTGCATTAACTTTTTTGGTGACATTTCATAAATAACTGGCAAATATTTAAATTAAAAAGTTGAATTATTTCTGGCATAAACAATTGCTGTGGCCGCTGTGGTGTAGTGGTAAGCAGTGCGCGCTTCCACTCCGCAGCACCTGGGTTCAAGCCCTGGCCAAAGCAACATCGCAAAAAAATATAGAAAAAAAGTTTTTTCTTAACAGCGGTCGTCTCTCGGCGGGCAATGGCAAACCTCCGAGTGAATTTCTGCCATGAAAAACAGCTTCTCATAAAAATACAATCGCCGGTCGGAGTCGGCGTAAAACTGTAGGTCCCTTCGCTTTGTGTGACAACATCAAGGCGCACGCCACAAATCGGAGGAGAAGCTCGGCCAAACACTAACATATGTGTAAGCGCCAATCTATTATTATTATTATTAACGGTAATTTGCAGAAATATGAAAACTACGATATTTCAATAACTAAGGACACTACCTTACTCCAAGTTAACAAGAAATAAGAATATTATAGATTTTTGTGGAATCGGCATGGTAACGCCCACTTGTGACTGCATAAGTGTTAGTGCTTTATCGATTAAGGGCCAGGGGGAACCTGTAACTTTAAAGCTCACTTTATATTTAAATGTTGCATTTTATTATCGGCTTTAAATTGGTTTACAACCAAGAAACATAAACACGCCAAAAACCGATAGTAGAAATGTTTAACTTTAGACATAGCTTTACTTTTAATCCAACCTTTAAATATAAAGTCAGCTTTAAAGTTATAGGTTACTGCAGAAAAAGGCCCAGGTCTACTATATAAGTAATACAAAACAAATTGCAAAGAAAAGGTGCATAAAAGGGGTTTTAAAAATTTAATAAAAATTGGCTCCAGGCCCCCTGTTTTGGGAGTTGCTGAACTCTTTTCAATCTGGGAATCGGGATGTAAGTAACGTTGTCATGAATCTACAGAGCAGAAGATCAAATCGTATCAGAACGAAAAATAGTGAGACTTTGCATGATAGTCGAAAATACATATATGTAGCTGCTATGGAAGATTTTGAGCTCGAGTTTATGGTGGCACACCTGCATCTGAATTAAACAAGCTTAGAAATATGCACTCAATTACGAAATAGAAAAAATGCGAAATTTTCACTGCAGCCCACCGAATGCACCATCCATACATACATGCATACATACTAGTGCATACAAATGTACAAAGTGAGCACTAGGGCGGGTCGAAAATCTAATTTTTCTCAAATCCCTTAGTAATAGTGAAAATATATTGTATCGTGAAGTCAACAACAAGCCTGCAAAATATCAGTATTTTATTTTAATTGTAAGAGCCCGCGTATCGACCGCCAAGTGACCCACAGCACATTAGTCGAATAAGACCAATTCCTGTTAATAATTTTGGGTTCAGCAAAAAGCTTTGATAAAGTCACATCATTTCTCGCAGCCCTTTAGCTTATCGTTAATCTCAAAGTTATCTCTCTTCAATAAAATTTGAATTGTTCTCTTGATAATTGCACTGGCCTATAGTCAAAAGATGTAAAGAACAGCATTGATACTGCTGGGGTGCATTTAGATCGCTGGTTCCAAATATTCTAATCTTTTTTAATATTAGCTATAGCTTGCGAATTTTTGCAAATTTAGGTTGCTCCAATGGAAAAGCTATTATTTTCCATAGTGGTGGAAAAAATTTGTGTATGCAAATGAGTATGGAAACACTTAACAGGCACAACTTCTGGAAACACTAATTTACATATTTGTTTATGTATACAATACAAAAATGCAAATATAGGAAAATGACAAAAAATTTTGTTTAACATTTTTTTTTTTAATAATTTGTTTACAATCTGAACGATTTCAATCATATTATTATCATAAACCAGTCACGATTTCGTACCGATCGAGTAACATTTACCAAAGTTATATCGAAAAACTTAAGTGGATCTCCAGTTTTTTTTTCTAAAAAACAATTGTCTTCAATTGTATGTACAAATAACTTTTAAATGAAAGAACCGGCCTACAGAAAAGTGTGCCAGAGAGTGACTTTTTTCGTTCAAGCTGAATGCAAAGCAATATCGTCCAATTGGAGAGTCCTCAAAAGGATTTTCCAGGATATGTTAAAGACACTTACAGTCAGTTTTTCACATAATGGAATTGACTACAATATTTATGTATATCTAAACACTTATTGCACGTCCCCTACTTTCGTATAACGGCAAATTTAGAAACCGCGAAAAATGTGCTTCTTCGGTGACCATTCCGCGCCAATTTTCAAGACTGCATAAATGGGCGTTTCTCACCCTAATTGTACTATGTTAATGTATGTAAATACCTACTTAGGTATATGCTTGAAACTACTATTAACTTATCAAACGATTCCTAATCTTGGACATTACATGTTTGACTTCATTTACTGCGATCTTAAAAACTGACGAAATCGGCGTGACCAAGTCCATGGTCCTTTTAATATTATGTATATAAACATCCGAAAACATTAAAACGTTTGAAATAAATCTCGTCTCACTTCTTTGCATTTTTCACTTGGTTGCTGAAGTAATGAAGAATTGAAAATTAATAAGGGAAAATAATAGTTTTTGTAAGATTTATCTTAATATCTTAAAAACTTGTAGACTTATTGAAAAATGATAAATGAACGTGAGGTACTAAATTTAATAACCCTTAATTTAATATATCGTCCTGTTTATAACAATTAACGCATTCCAAAGATATTACGAGCCAAAGTTTCATTTTCAAAATTCATACACTTTGATTCAATTGCGCGGGCTAAAGATAAGTTTTAAATTAATCTTTCGTGGCCAATAACAATTGGTTTAGCCCTAAGACATTATAGTATTACTATTAAAATACGGTCCGATGCCTTTTATTTTACGCCATACAAAATCGACCCAGCCTAGTGAGTCAATCACGCAGTCATTCAGCTCGCTCACCACCACAGTCAACCTACCCTCAGCATATTAAATTTGCTGTTATTATTTGCGTACAAAACTTTAAATTATGCGGTATTATAAAAATAAATTGACTCACACTAAGTGTGTATTAAATCAAAAAAAAAATCATTAAAAAAATTCAGCGCCACCGCAACAGAGGCTGTAGATAATGAAGAAATTTCACCCATCTGGATATTAGTTACAAACAAAAAGATCTTAAAAAGCAATCTCGCAGCTAAAAAGAGTTAAGTATCTATGGGCTGTATGGAGGTTTACAAAATGCAATTCACTTTTTACATCAAAGTGTGCATTCATTCGCCTTCAAACGTATCTACATATCTACGCATAAGTATTTGCACTACATAGCTAACCAGTTATTATTATTTGCAATAGCCCCAACTTCAACTTTATTTGCCCGAAAATGGTGCTGTCGGCAGTGGGTACCACTGTCAATCGCGGTATGTATGTACGAGCATGTATGTATGTGAATCTAGGTATGTAAGCTAGGCTAAAAAGTGCGGTGCGTCTAAGACAATTTATACCGGTTTTCATTAAATTCAAAACTAGGTGATATCAATTTGGAACAAGCAAGCCTCTCACTTGGTAGTTTCAATGCTTTTATTTTATATGTTTTTGGTGCTTTCTACAAATGTTGTTTTTGTTTTTCTTTTTCTAAGCAAACTTTTTTTACAAGCTTTTTTTGTTGTTTTTATTAATATCATTATGTTAGGAGTGCAAGCGTACCATTTCGCTATTAACTACTCTACGTGTATGGCTTCTTTTTTTTTGTACTCTTGTCGAGTCATTTCATTTCATTTCACTTCTTTCTAACTAAGACGACTTCAATTCGAGTTTAGTAGGTTTGTGAATGGAACGGGTGAGAGCGCGAAAAATTGGTCAATTGCTTGGTTGTGCAACTCTGGCCGCCACCACCAGGAAGCAATTTCTTTATTGAAAGTATTTGTTTAAAAAATTTTCAGCAGTAGTTTCGCCTACAGTTTGGGGTTTCGATACGAATTTCCTGTAACACAGCATTTCTCTTTTCTTTATTTTTGTTTTGGTGGTGTCTTTGCATGCCCGGACACGCATAACATGTGTCCGATAAAAGGAGTTAACTACTTACCTCTTTGGATATGGTATCCGGCGATATTTGAAAGCGTTTTCCATGTCGCGCATTCTCATCTTGAACGTTTTATCACCACCCAAACTCATTTTACGTACACAAAAATATTTTCAAAATTTTTTCTACGCGGAAAACGGGTGTGTTTGTTGTTCATGCAGTTTGCTTAAAGATATCAAAATCAAATTCAAAAATCACTACACTTCAAATGTACATACGTACGTACATACATCAATGTATTTGCTTTGTTACACATGCACCATGAATTAATTAATTAATTAATCATTTTAATAATTACTACCATTACATATGCTATTTTACGTGCTTGGACTTTGCGTTTACAACGCGATTCTAATTGTTATTACATACGAGTTATGCTACTACGTGAACTTGAAAGCCAACAATAGCAGATATGCAGTTAAAATGGCAAAAACGCGACTAAGTACTCAAGTCCGCCGCCTTCAGCGTAGCGTAAGAAAACTTTCAAAAACCAAAGAAAAATACTTGTAAATATGTATTTACATACATATGTATGTAGATAGCACCACGATATGCAATTGAAGTCGTCTTTACAAAAAAGCGTCTTAAGCGATTGGCAATCGCGGTTAAACTGAAAATTTCTGTCGGTCTCTGACCGCTTTTTGGCCAACTTGCTGGCTGCTAGCTGCTAGCTGCTGCTGGCTAATTGTTGTCAGTAACAGAGCGGCAAAGCCGTAAAGCAGTAAAGCAGCAATGCGCCAATCCAAGAAGCAACCATAGACAGAATTGAGCCGTCGTCGCTGCGTCGCAACGTAGCAACTCAGCATTATTTCCACTCGATGGAGTTGCGCTCGCAACGCTCCAGGTCTTTGCCGCATTTTCTACTTTTTCAGCTTCGACGATCGTTTCTGCGGCATCATGCTCTTATTTAGCGCTTATTTTACCTTTTTGTTGTTGTTATTATTGTAGCATAGCTTTCATTTTGCTTATTTCATTCCTTTTATTTTTCGGTTTGCACAGCTGCTGTTGCTGCTCCAAAGAGTCAACGTGTGTCTATGCGTGCCGACATACATACATACATACAAACAGTGGTCTATGAAAGAGGTGGGATAGATGAAGCATAAAACGAAGTCAGAAGAACAAATAGCTGATTAAAAAATTTCACGCCTATGGGTTGAGGAGCCACGTCACCTTGTGCAAACTATTTCATACATATGTACACCAAATTTCAGAGTCATCTGACTTATGCTTCCAAAATTATGGGTCTCGGAGTGTATTACGGCTATGGGTGGTGACACGCCCGCTTGCAAACACTCAGCCAACCCCCCCACTTTTGTAGCTTTGAAATTAAGCCCTTTTAAACCAGTTTCGATTGATTCCCGCATTTTTATAATGCATTGAGCGTATTCAAAAATTTGAATTTAACTTTTTTAAAAGGTGGCAACCCCCTTCAAACATCTGAAAAATATTCTAAATGTTCACACTATAAATTTCCTAACACTCTTTCGCTTAGCACGCATATTTTAAAATTTCATACAACTTGTGTATAATTTAAATTAATTCGACTTTTCAAACAGGTGGCAACACTTTTAAAAATATTGCTATAAGCCTTCTTCTCGCTGAGACAAACGCGTGTTTCCAACAAACCAAGATTGCATACATACATGCAATGAAGTGTCAATCTGAGACAACGCTGATTTTTGTAAAATATTACAAAATATTCTTAAGGGTAAAATTTTTTTATTTTTTTTATAAAAATTTGGTTCATGCAACACACAATTTTTATAAAGAGCTTAGAAAAATTCAACAAATTTTCTTTAAAATTTTTAACTTTTCAATCTGCATTTTCAGAAAATTTTCGGTTATGTAGTTTTATAATCTGCTAAATTTTAATAAGCAAGGTGCAAGTTTTAAGCGGCTGAAAAATCGCGTGGATTTTAATATATATATATATATACCTCTTTTTTTGATAACGGCTTTTGCGGGTTTTTCCATACAAAAAGTGCAATTTATATAGAAACTGGCGTTAATTTTTTTTAATTTACTTTGCAAATGGTCTTGCGCCTTTTCGTTCATAAGAAATTCATGCTTATTTGGAAAAAAAAGTGCAAAAAGTCGTCAGCAAAAAAAAATTTGTAAAATTCAAAGCAATTTCTCAGCCGCCAGAGTTGCCACTGACGACAAAAAATACTTACCATCCACTTGAAAAAAAATCTACCAAATCTGGAAAATATCTTCCAATAACTTTTTTTAGTTATTTTAATAAAAACTATAGTTTCGATATTTTTTTAGTTTTTTTAATATAGTTGTGTTATTTTTTTATTTATTTCATCAAGAATGAAAATTAATTTAGGGAACTTTTTATTTAACTAATTATACGGTGTTTGAGATCATATTAATACCATATTCTCAGTCTACTTCAGCCAAAAGCGAAAGTGATGAAACTAGAGGCAACAACGAAACTTCATCATTTGAAAAAACTTCAACTGGAGTTATTATAGAAAAATATAGTTACTCAAAAAACCGTTTGGTGATTTTTCTTTAATGTTAACAATGTTTCTCAAGAAACAATTTTTTTGGTATTTCTTTTTTTTTGTATAAGAATATTGTTTGCACTTTAGCCAAATTCATAAAAATCAAGGATTCGAACTTTTTACTCTGATTTTTTAGAACAATTTAAGGTATGGAGATTTATAGCCCATAAAATTTCAAAGACGATTCTTTCTGGCCCAAAGGACTTTGCATCGGATGAAGATTGAGAAAATGGGCATTAAGGCCTCTTAAGCACTTCAAAAAAGGGCACAAAGAAAGTCCAAGATGCCTCAGTGTAATCTTTCTTCTGTGTTTGGTTGAACTATAGTATGTCTTTTGATTTGCCTCAATCAGACTCAATCTGGCCACAGCTACATTTTTGGCTAGTCGCAGTGTTGCCGTGTCGTCGCCAAAGAATCAACATTCAACAGGCTATACAGTCTGGATCTTGTAGTGCAGACTCCGTTAGAAGATTTGTCGGTCTTCTTCACGATTCTTCAAAATTCTCTATGAAAATTTTCACATACAAATTGTTTGATAAAAAAAATAGTTTTTGAAAATATGCCATCGCAAAAAAAACATTTAAAAAAATCACAATGGTAGCCCTGAGTATTGCGCAATATTTATAGCATAGCATATTATTACGGGGTGCACTCTACAATAATTTTAGTTATGCATTTTTTTACATTGAAGTTGAGTAAAATGAGTACATTACAAATTTAAAATTTTTTTTATTTTTTTATTTTTTTTTTTTGAGTATGCAGTTTTGTAGCCCATTAAATTTTAGTATAAGTATTAGCTACTGCAAAATTGCGTCGATTTTTAATAATTTTTATGCTGACGGCTTATTGCACTTTTTCTTATTGAAAAAAATGAGCAAAACCGTTTTCAAAGAAAACTAAAAACGAATTAATGCCAGTTTTTCAATCGCCTAAAACTTGCACTTTATTATACTAAAATTTAATGGGCTACAAAACTGCATACGCAAAAAATTCTAGAAAAAAATTTAAAAAATTTGTAAATTTTGTAATATATGTACTCATTTTACTGAACTTTCGTGTAAAAAAATAATCATAACTATAAATTATTGTAGAGTGCACCCCATAATACTATACTTAAATACTGCGCAATACTCAGAGCTACCATTGTGATTTTTTTTAATTTTTTTAGATGGCTTATTTTCAAAAACTATTTTTTTTTTATAAAAAAGTTTGTATGTGAAAATTTTTTCAACTAAAAAATATTAAAAAAGTATTTCTTTTCATACAAATTTTTGATGTGTGTATGTGTGATTTTATTCAAATTTTTCTTCGCCCCGTTCTCGAAATATTTGAAAAACTATTAAATCAATTTGTTTTTGTTTTTGTGCTGTAAAGTTTTTAAAAATTGAAATTTCATATTTATTTATTATTTATGTTTGTCCATCAACCTAACAATTTTAAAACATGAAGTGTGAACCCCGTCCATTTTGGTATGGAACGCCCCACATACAGGGTGTTCTAGACCACCCGTCTACCCCATCTAAAACGGAGGAAAATATTTTTTATTTAGAAAACACTAAAATATGATCTACCAAATCAGGGATGGTTTGTCTTATGGTCGTATTAGCGACCTCCGATTTCGACTGTGGGTTAAACTGACCGGAAACCCATTTTTTTTTTTATAAAAACCTAAATTTTTTAATACAGATTCGGATTCTCTGAACAAAGGCGTGGATGAATGGTATTTGATACCCTATATAGTAAAACAGTTTACCTATAGAAAATTAGCGCCAATTTCCCTTAAAACAAATGAATAGTAAAACAATTACTAATGACCGCAGATGGAATAAGCAGATTATTGTGGTCTGTTGCAGTTTATAGATAGCATTGAAAGAGCAAAGAGATCTGTGTGACTTCGTTCCAAACCGGCGTTTTTTTTTTTGGTATCTTTAAATAAATGCAATTACATTGTCCCACTTTATTTTGAAGCCACTGTATACATACCTAGATATGTGCATACATACTATACAAGTGCGTAAATGTTTAGATAAATACAGCCATATGTATGTTTGTACTAAATTCCATAGATACCTAAGTATCTTGAGGTATCTACATACTTATTTAAGCCCGTAACAGTTAAGGCCGCAGCTGGAAGCTGAAACTTAAACGGAAACTCAAATCCAATCGGCCGGCATTGACTGCCTGGCTAGCCTGGCTCTCTTGCCACTATGAAAAGTTGGGATATCTACTTTTGCACATGACCATAGATCACCATGGAACGTGCATACTTTTACGATCTCTAAATACATATGGACATTCGTACGAGTATGTACATACATAGTTGCCATAAACGTACGTTGTACATGGCATAGTTGCAATTGATCTCCTACATTTTGCTCACCTTCACTATTGGACCAAGATAGTACATACTCGTAGTAAGGAGAATTTGCTATAAATTGGCTAACAGTAGTCGTTGGTGTTGTTAAAACTGTTTTTGGGCTCAACAGCATGGCTACATATTTATTATGGATATGCATGTATGCATATGTGCATACATTGTACAGTTTTGAACAGACGAACAACTAAGAGAGCATGGTTACCGTTTTGTGGAGCATAAAGATGTGTACGTGCATACATATTTATTTATGTAGGCATTAAGTATGTATGTTGAACCATTTGTTGATTGCATCGTTGCATGCACAGGTGTTGATGTTTAAGCCACATACATATGTATGTACATATTGTACATATGTAGTACATAGTAAGTATGTACGTAAAATACGTAAATAGTTATCTGCACTTCAGTGCTTTAAAGAACAAAGAGAGAAGAACAAAATGTACAGAATATCCACAGAGACCCTCTCTGCACGTGTGTACATACAGATGTGCATATTGATATACATATGTATTTACATCTAACTCTTATTGCATCTTACTGCATTGTGAAATACATGCATTCAAGAAGGACACTTTCCTACTACATACATAGTACATATATCGAAAAGGCTACTACCGAAGCCCAACAAACCTTTGACCCCAACCGTTCTCACTTCTGGCCACTCTGCATGCTCGACAGAAAAGATCACTGAGCGTATCCTTTAAAACCGTCTAAGTAAAATTGTTCAAGACTCTGATGGCCTATTTATCACCAAAAGAATTTAACACATTTCCTTCACAGTGAATTTTTCCATGACAGTATTCATAAATAACTGTTATGTTCGGTCCCTGGCAAAAACTATTTACGTACCCATCAAAGTCTTATGAGGAAGGTAATCTATATAAATATTGTACTTTAAAGCAAAATTTTGCCACAAATTGATATAAATGATAAAACTAATACTCCATCAACACATACATATGCCTATGTGTATATATGTAGTAGTACTATAAAACAATATAGTAGGTATATGTCTTTTTTTTACTACACTTTAAAATAATGTTCTCAATTTTATTTATTTAAAAAAATAAACAAATTGTAGGTTCGATTAAAGTCTAGGTAAAAACTTTTTAAAATACAAACCTACTAAAAGTAAAAAAAACCCCGACTAGTTATGGCAGGTTAACCCCAAAAACGGCCACACTGCCTATCTCCTTGGTAGATACAAATGAAAAAACTTATTGTATGATTATTTCGGTAACAAACTGACGTTAACCTTCTTAATATGTGCATTTTGTCTAGGAAATGTTGGTCATAAGAAACTTTAAACAACTCGCACAGTGGTATAACCCCATATAAGCTGCGGCAAAAAAGTAGTAAATGTGCTCCGAATATGCTAAAATATAAAAAATTCAGTACTTTTGCTTAGGAATATAGAAATAAAAAAAATTACATTGATTGCCGAACTCCCACGCCCCACCCGCCCCACTACAATAGTGGGCGGAAATGGTAGATGTTATCTGATTTGAATAAAATTCGGGTTGTAATTTAGTTTAAACCAGAAATTTGAAAGTCGAAAAAATGGTCAAAATCAGCGCATTGAAACGTCTGCCAGTCATAAAAAAGCCAAACTTTATTAAATTCGCATAGCATTTACCATTTCCGCCCACTACTGTGGTGGGCGCGGCAGTTCGCCAATCTGTAACCATTTTTTTTTAATTCTTCATTCCTTATAAAAGGTACTACATGGAAAATTACAGTAAAATCGGATCTCAATTACTACTTTTTGCCACAGCTCGTATGGGGATCTGTCAATGTGAAGCGCCCAGTCTATAAAAAAAAAAATTAATTAAAATTAACCACTTTTCTCAGAACGGTATGTGCAGAGTCTAAGAAACCACTTAGTTGGCTATTTCGAAACATTTTGGAACTTGAACTATCTTGCCATTCTCAGACCACTGTGCGTGGTGGAAACTTTTAAAGTTAAATACAATGCCTTAGATCTACATAACCTACATAAATAGCGGTTTGTAAATATGCGCTGTTTATTTAATGAATATATAGGCCCTTTTTGGTGCCTCTATTGAAACAGGTGTTGTTATAAATAAAGAACAACTGAAAAAACAAAGTATTTTTTCGAACCAATTATTCATGTTAAGTATTTGGCTGGTGTATAGCGTACGACGTTAGGTATGAATAGGCATATTTTTAGGTATACATAAATGCATAGTTGGTGATGTATTTCCGGTAACTCTAATTAAAAAAACACTTAAAAATAATGAACACAAAATTTGAATTTGGTTTCGACTTCGTGCATATAATACTCATACAAGTTATTTCAAGTGCATCGAATACATATGTTTTAGTTAGCTTCGCGCTACGCTATATTAATAAAAGCAATACATATATACATTAGACTGCATTACTCCCCATACAAAAAAAAAATCGGTGCTATTTTTCCATTGGAATTATAAAATTTATTATATTTTAAGACGTCCACCAAAATATTTCGGAAAAATATTAAGATTTAAGTGAGCTGGACCGATTTGAAAATACCTCTAAAAATGGAATTTTATATGAATAAAAATTGTTTCTTAAAATTTTTTTTTTTTTAAAATCCCCTCAAATGTCAAAACGGTGTTAGCTTAAAAAAATTGCATAAAAATAATTTTAAAAAAAAATTTAAAAAAATTTGAACGGAATCGTAATAATGAGATTTTTGATGCTGTTTTTTTAATTTTTTTCAAAGATTGGTATAAGAAAAACTTTAATAACACAACCTAAACTCTTCCGATTTAGACTTAAGAGGTGTCATTGGAAAGGTTTTTTCCCATCGTTTTTATTTCTTTACTAATAAACTCATTCAAAGGATGACAGAGAAAGGTAGGATGAACAAACGTTATTCAAAGTTGAATTAAGATGTGTTGGTATTTGAAAAATAAAAAATTGGGATACGAATGACTTTTTTTGGACAGAAATAAAAACAGTGTCAAAATACCTTTCCACTGAGATCCCTTTAGTCTAAATCAGAATAGTTTTGGCCCAGTTATTCAAGGTTTTCGTAAATCAATCTTTGAAAAAAGTAAAAAAAACAGCATCAAAAACTCGTTCTTACGATTCCGTTGAAAAGATTTTTAAATATTTTTATGCAGATTTTTTAAGCTTAATCTGTTTTGTCATCTGAGGGGACTTTTTTCAAAAAGTTCTTTAAGAAACTATTTTTATTCATAAAAAACTCCATTTTTGGAGGTGCTTTCAAATCGGTCCAGCTCACTAAAATCTTAATATTTTTCCGAAATATTTTGGTGGACTTCTTAAAATATAACAAATTTTGCAATCCCGGCGGAAAAACTGCAACTTTTTTTGGTGATGCAGTCTAATATACATACATTAGACCGCACCAGAAAAAAAAAGTTCGTCGTACACCTTGGAAGTATTTTTTGAAGGCAATTCGGATTTTTTTTTAACCGAACGCACTATGGGTAATGAGACCCATTTTTGTGGCCAAAATTAATTATGACCAATCAAGTAGATTATTCAAAAGAATATGATTTTTTATTGATTGACATCCGAATTCCCACCTTTTTACAAAAAAAAAAAAAAGTTTTAACCCTTGACGACCGATGGGTCAAAAGCGGTCACTTTTTAATTTGCGGTTTTATTGAAAAACTTTGAATGCAGTTTTGCAGAAAATGCCGCTTAGTTACAAATACAATTTATACAGCGGCTAATTTGAAAAAAATTTTGGCAAATTATATTAATTTCAATTGAAAAACTGCAAGCTCTGAATTTCCTGATTTGCCTGCTTAAAAGATAAATGTAGCAGCCTTTGCTAGAACAAAATGGTAAGCAGTCTTTCGTTTCCTCTCCTAATTGAGTTTACCCCTTCAAATTTTCAGTAGTTCCCAGTAGTAGCAGTATAAATAATACCTAAAAAAACAGTTATTTCTCAGAAAACGCAAAAAATCGCAACATGAAAGTGACAGTGTAAACTCACCTTTTTCTTTTAACATGTTTTTGAAAGTCTAAACATGGCCACTATTTCAAAATTTTATTCAAATTTCACTTTTACGAAAAAAAATAAAAAGAATTTAAGGTTATAAAAGAAGTATGTATTTTTCTCTCCAAAAAAGGATTCTATAAAGCAACAGTTAAAGATCTTAAAAGTACTTACATTTCTCTTTATTCCCTATATTTTTGTTAATTTTTTATACGATTAGTAACATAAATGTATTTTTCGAAAATAGCCAAACAAAGGGAGCACAAAATCGATTACAATATTTCACTCGCAGACAGTGACTTTGACCACCTGCTAAGCAGTTGTCATTCGTTTTTTACAAAAACAAAAGATACCGTTATTTGCCTTGAAGTTTTCTTTATCAAATACCAAGGACAAAAAGTTTTTTCTATAAGGACGTAAAGCGACTTTTTGCCACATAAACTGATGAAAGTACCCATGGTGGAAGGTATATCGCCTTTTTATATCACACCTTCGGCATTTACAATCGGATCTTAACGTATGATATATCGATGTTCTTGTCTCGAGGATAGCATTTTTTTCTCCAAATTTCATCGACCCCAAGTGCCGCGTTTTAGTACTTACTGAACAGGTCTCAGTTCTTATCACCCTAACGTACCACCCTAAGGTCAGTAAATTAAAAAACAATCATTCTACTTTTGCTAAAGAAGTATTTCGATTATTGTTGTAGAACTATTAAAATGTAGTAGGTATCAGAGAAAAATGCAAAAAAAAAACTTTAGTCTCTCAGGGTCGTACCAAGAACATTTTTATTTGTTTGCTTCAAGTTGGTCCGTTGTAATGTGCATACATATGTATATCTGATTAAAAAAGAAGAAGCACTTACCAATATCCAACTCTTGCTGTTTTTTTGTACTTATTTAGTCTCATGAGCTCACATAGCTCTAAATCAATATTTTCCATTTTATACATATAGACACTGCGTCGAATCAATTTCAATAAAAAGTTGCCACGATTAAATACATACACACATTTCAATTTCACATTTTACAACCAATAATTTTATTTTCATTGAATCAGCAAAAAAAGGAAATAATTTCACGCTACTAAAGAAATATGGATTAAAGTAGCATTGCAAAAACTTTAATAAGTAGTAGTAAGCAAAAATCCACATAGTAAAATAGATACATACACACGTACATATATAGTAAGTAGTTAAGTGGTGATAAATGCTTTTATAAGCATAATATTGAACATGTTTTCATTTGTAGAATGACTTGTAAATCGCTGTTTACCAAATCGTAATATTTTTTTTTTTGTTTTTTACAACCCATAGTTTAAAGCTTAAGATATAAATTTTATGTGTACATATACATATTTATGTATGTATATTATAACAATGTAGATATTGTGTATTCGTTTGTAGATAATTTAACAACAAGGAAAACTTTTTTTTCGAAGACACACCAAATGCTTTTGGGTCAAATAGTAAAATTCCAAAATATAAGTGGGAATTAGCAACTGCCTTTGTAGGTACGAACATTTGTATGTATGTACAAAAACATGCTTGTATTTTGAATACTATATTTACCTTTTTTATTTTTATAGTTTTGTCACCGTTCATTTGGCGATTATACCGAACCGATTTCAAGACCAAGAACACCA
The DNA here is from genome assembly GCF_013731165.1 of Rhagoletis pomonella. Classification (NCBI taxonomy): domain Eukaryota; kingdom Metazoa; phylum Arthropoda; class Insecta; order Diptera; family Tephritidae; genus Rhagoletis; species Rhagoletis pomonella. The sequence goes on from NW_023458565.1 coordinate 21,688,914, forward strand.
CTGGAAAGGTATTTTTCTGTATGGTTTTAAAATTGGCTGAAAATTACGGCCAAAATCGCTGTTTAAAAATTTCCGTATTTGTGTTTGGTTTTTTGTTGCAACCTGTTCAATTTGAGTTGTTTTCGCATTTTGTTTTGCTTTGTATTTTAAATTAAACTTTGTATTAAAGATAAATGTGATGTTGAAGAAATAAATGATAAAAACGATTAAGACAAACAAGTGAAGGCAAAGTTGAAGATAAATAAGAATTAGGGTAACTGAAAGGATAAGACCATTTAATGAAATTTTTTACGAAAGTTATCAAGTTACCGAAATTTATCGAATCATCAATGTTTATAGTTATCGAAATTTATCCAGTTATCTATATTTATTGAGTTACCGCAACGTATCGAATTAATCAATTTGATCAATGTTTACTGAGTTGTCGAAATTTACGGATAGTTATCGGGCTATAAATATTTATGGGATTATCGAAATTTGTCAAGGTTATGAAATTTATCAATCTGTCGATATTTATTGGTTTTCTGAAATCTGCCGATTTATCGAATCGATGTGTTTGGAATTTTTAAAATATATCGAGTTATCGAAGTTTCAAGGTTATATAAGTTATCGAGTTATCACTGCTTATCGAATTTTATCGTGTTACCATAGCGTAACAAGTTATCGAAATTTTTCGATGGCTTTCGAAAAATATGGAGCTTTCGCAATTAACCAAGTTATGGAAATTTATAGAAATATGCAAAGTTTATCGAGTTATCGATTTGTGTCGAGATATGTTTTTTGAGTTATCGAAATTTACCACAGTTACCGAAATTCATCGAAAATTACCGAATTTAGTCGAGTTATCGAATTTTTGTTGAGTTATCGGATTTTAGTGTGTTTGAAATTCATTGAATTATCGTTATGCATCATATTATCAAAATTTATTGACAAACTGCAATCTATTGGAACAATTCCAAGTCTTGCGAAGGTCCTTCAAAGACCTTTAAATATATAAAAAAAAATTTGTCACGTTTTAGTTCCAAAGCAGAAGATTTTCCGGTAAGTAACTTTGTACCTTATAAGTTAAGCGAGCTAGAAAACCTCTCCAAGTGTCTGAAAAAACTAGAAATACGGCCGAATTTCGACAGTAACTAGAACTCCTAATCTACATAAATGTTCATATGTATACATATATATGTATGTACGTTGGGGTGGCTCTTATAAAACACTTTCTCAAACATTGCAATAATTTTGTGATAAAATTAGCTCTGCAGAATTTAGCACAACGTTCGGCAAAAGCAAAGTCGATTAGGAACAATGAATCCACCGTTTTGTACGCTAGAAATTTCATTATAAAAAAAAATCACAAATATAAGAGTCACCCTAATGTGCATACAGGCTTAACTAGTTATAATCGCCAGACGAGTAATATATTTTATATTTAAAATTTCTTGGGATATTTCAACTTTTTCATCACTTGTGTAATTCCAGCCACCATTGTTACTTCAGGCATTCGAAGTTTAGAATCTTCCTGGAAATCACAGCGACGCGATAAATGCAGCCAAGCTCGTTCCGTATTCAATGATAACGGTGTTTGTAGCCAAGTGATGTAGTCGATGGTGAGGCCACCGCTTAAAAGCTAAAAAAAGTAAAGAAAATTTAATTTTTTTTTGATTATTAGTCGCTAGTTATTAACTTGCTTCTTTATATTTCTATGGGATATAAAACATACAATTTTTTAATAAATGTTTTAACCGTTGGTACTTCTACAGAAGTTTCGGCCTGATTTTTTCGCGTCTCTTTGTGACTTTCTTAGCAGCCGCATCAAGTCAAAAAGTTAAAAAACATTTTCTTCACGTAGTTTAATGAACCTCTTTATGCTAAAACGTATTACCACTATTAACATCGTAACAGGAGCAACGCTTGTAGCTGCGAGCTCCAGTCGCCCATAGAAGAGGTCTTTGGTCACCTCGTCCTTCGCTTCCATCGGGTTGTAGGCGCAAATGAACGCCACCTTGTAGAAACTCACTTTGGTCCAGAATGTGGCGAGAAACTCGTCCATTTACATGGCAACTGGAGTAAACGTCGTAAGGCCCCACATATTTCTTGCCTTCCTGGATGGCGGGATGTCAACCTTGGCCTTATCGAGGACACAAACCAGCCACACCACCAGGCAGCTTTCCCATTAAAAGCGCTATTAGTCAACGACGTGGCGTAAACGTAGGTTGACGTACGTAGCAGCATATCAATTTTACTGTTGATAGCAGGGACGTGAACCGGTTTTGAACCGAGCCGGTTTTGAACCGGAAAACCGCTTTTTTGTATTAATTAACTGAACCATTAACCGAACCGAAATTTTCCCCAAATGTTTGATCCGAACCGAAAACCGAACCACTTTCCATAAAGGTTTAAATGATCGTTTCAACCAATTTTCAATAGATAAATGTACCCACTTTATTTTCTTTTCGTTAAACATGGTAATACCTACCATATTTGTTTACCATGTGACAATATCAAATGTAAAGGCAACCCATCTCATTTGACAGACCCCTTGACCTTGCGCGTTATTTTTTGGTTTTTCGAACCGACCAAATTTTTCATCCGGTTCTCGTCCCTGGTTGATAGAGAGAGAGAGAAGCAACGGCAACGTCGCCGCCATGCGGTGGTGAGTTTTCGATAACACGCGAATCCCAAAAGGTAGATCGTGTCTGCGTCAACCTACGTCTACGCTACGTCGTTGACTGTTTGAGCTTAAGGGTTCGTATATACCAGGTACATGCCCTCAAGTCATAGTTCTTAAACACTTGCGGTAGTCATCATAAAAAGTCTCATCTGAGACTTCGTTTTACCTTCATTGGAAGGGTTTTCACGTGGCTGAATCCAAACCCAGCACCCAACATCCAGCACGCAACCAGAGCCTGGAAAAACCTTGCTAAGTACACGTTTATATAGCGGCCCGCTTACTCCCAGACATACACCCGCTTGCAACCATACGTCGTGGTGAACAGACGTTTCAGACTTCAATGGAGTCTAAAACCGAGTACGTTGGCTCCCTAAATAACCGTGCCGTGAGCGAACGCGGAAGCAAAAGTAGAATGGGAGTATAGCCGAGCGACGGCCTTATATTTGTGAAGCCTCATTGCTCTTCTTTGATCGTTTCTGAACTTATTTGCAGGTAGAACTTAGGCCTAGTCGGATCTTTGGCCCCTGCTTTCCTGGCTAGTCTGTCCGCTATAAAATTTCACTCTATTTCGTTATGAGCTGGAATGCATATTAATTATATGGATGATGTATGGGCTATCAATGATCGGCATAACAGGGGCACTTAGGACTACACCAACGGCAGCAGTTTTACCCCTTGTCACATCTCTCGCCGGCTAATCTATCGGCCATGAATTTAGAGTCCAAACCTGCCATCAGGCTGTACGCTTCGGGGCAGTTTATGTGTAAGTGCTACGCACACACTAGTATAGCGTCAAGTTTACTCGGACGGATTGACTACATGATGTCGGATTGGCACTTTGGGATTAACTTCGAAGCCGCTATAGAGGTTGAGAGCTGGCGTAAGTACATGACGAGTGCGGGCTCGGTGAATGTCATGCAGATGGGTCGAAAATGGAGAAAGACGTAGGGCGCGTCGTTTGCGCGAAACTGGACTTCGACAAATGCTATACGCTGTCGAACAACTGCAGCATTTTCCTGGCGGAGTTATTGGCCCTAAGGAGGGCGGCAAAGCTACCGAGCAGCAACCTAGCAAATATGCAGGTGAATCTTTAAATCGATACTCAGGCTGCGATAAAGACGCTACTATCGCACAGCACTTCCCCCAGAAGTGTGGCGGGGGGCAGGGCAGCTCTGGATTTGCTACATACTGGTACTGATGTACATCTGTACTGGGTTCCAGGGCAATGAGGAGACCGACAGGCTTGCCAAAGAAGGCGGAAGTTCGATCTGTCCATGATCCAGAAGGCGCACAAGGTGTAACCAAAACGCAAGGTTGCGATATGTCCAGGATTATATGCAGAACGTATGACATAAAGCCCACGAAGTTTTCCATTTCCGTCAAGGGGGAGGATGTTAGGCTTCTAGTGGGTGTTCAATCGGGGCATTTCCTGCTGGCACTGCCCGCCCTTAAACTAGCTCTGACCAATGATAAGATCTGTAGGAGATGCAGAACGAAATAGGAGGCTGCGAGTATCCTGCCCTTAGCAGATGCGGATTAGTCTCCTGGGAGCAGGCTTTCTGCCTAATCTGGTAGTCGCCGGGTTATCTTGTAACGGTTCTACCTTAATGGTTAATAAGCTAGCTTACCTAAACTAACCTAACCTCAGGGCATAATTAAATTAAAAGTATCCCTTTCCCATTCCCAATCTTCTTCAGCTTCTTTTTTAGGAAAAAGTAATAAACGCTAAAAATGAAAGTTTTAGTGCCCACATTTTAGCTTCATACCTGATCAAATGTATGATTTCCCACGAAAAACATTGTTGACAATATAGAATCTTTTGGTTCATTGATACTCTGTCCCAAATTTGGGCCACCCACTGGAACGCCTGATCCCAGCTGTTCCATTAACCAATCAGCATTGTTCTTAAGATATCTGTAGCTGGTCTATAGCAAAATAATGATTTTAAGTACATCTTCCCGATATACATTTGTTTATAAAAGCTTTACCTTCAACGCTTGCTTTCCAATATTTGTCGTTAGAACATCGCTTACTAATATATCGGCTATATAATCTGCTATGCCCACATCTAACTCTGTAGCGTAATTCATTGGTGGACTTTGAGTAAGACGTTCAGTGTGGGTAGTATTTAAATCATCGATTTTGACCGTACTCAAAGTGCTTACCCAACTACGCGCTCCATTATTGTATTCTGAATTTGTTTCAATCAATATTGAATCTCTAGTTTGTTTTAAAAATAAATCGATTTGATCAGTATGTTTGTCATCTTCGTCAATACAGCAGATGGCTTCCGAGATGGAATAACATGTTGATGCTTTCTCCATTTTATTTTCTGTTGTAGTACAATACGTGAAAGAAAGGATTGAATAGTTTTTTTTTTTGTTTTGTAAATAAAAAATGTGGTACTTGCCCGTTTCAAAAGTTCTCGCTTTCCTTATTAAATCTGTGTAGAGGGCCGCAAAGACCACCTGCATTAGTACGGAATCGCCTGATGGAATGGAATTGACATAAATGAAAAAAATCAAATTGAAAAGTAAACAATGCGAACGTTTTCTTCACAATTTAATTAATTCTTTAGAGGGCAATTCTGGCAACTGTCTTTCAACTCACCACAGATTTTCAAGAGACAAAAGTCTTTCGTAAGAAAATTTTCAATGCTGGCAAGCGAAGTCAATAATTCTCAGTCTGATATCGAATATTTCGCCATTGAGGATGCATTTTCCGACTCTCCGACACCTTACGTATGCCCCCTTAAGACTAATAAAATTATAGTTTAAAAAACTAAAACCTCGCTATTATAATTTCCATTCGCACCGTTATGAGGTATGTAACTTGAGAATAGAAATAGCTGCATCTTTTAGGCGCATCAATATTAGATAGTTACATCCCGAGCTAATAAAAGGGAGGTAATAAAAACAATACCTGATAAGTCTTATAGCTCATCCCATAAATAATAAAACAATACCTGATAAGTCTTATAGCTCATCCCACTGGAATACACTCAATAAAATGAGCTTGAGTTATAGATTTAACTCGCGAAAACTAACTGAGTTAGCTACTTAGTCCCAGTTTACGAAATGAGGGCCCTTCAGTGGTATCTAAGTTCTACTAACCCAATAAAACACCCTATGTATAATGGAAGGGGTTCATTAAAAATCTACTTTTAAGTATTTACCAAGTGGTCGCGTAGAGACGGGTATGATATCCTGTAGCAAAATTGTTACTTTGTACAAACTTTCTGGTATGCAGTCCCACATCTCGGAAACACATGTTAGAGCCAAAGACATTGCTTGATACATACTAGCACCAGCTTCGACGGCATTAACCAACATATCTACAATGCAATTAAGTACAGGATAAACAAAATGCATAATTGCCTCCAACCAAGGTGGACGTTTTTGATTCCAAACCTGAAAGTCAAACAATTTTTTGTCTATTTAGTTTATTAATGCCTATTTTCGAGGCAGGTTCAATCATGTATATACGTATGTATGTGTGTACAGTGTACATTGTACACATACCTGACGTTTGTCCAAACAATCACTCCAACCGGCGCAACTTTCTTCCAAAATTTTAATGAGACATGATTTAATATCGACAGCTTTTCCGACAGTCACCAACAGGTAGGTTAACGACAAGGCAATTTGATAATTGGACTGACCAATGGGATCTAGGCATGATTACATAAAAATATATATATATTTCCACGAATAGAGTCGTGTATGCATTTTTACCTGCATGATTTTTGATTTTTTCAGATACATCTAGACATTCACCCCGGCATAGAAACGCTTCACACTTTTTTCGCTGACTGTAATCGTTGAGAAATGAGCTATTATCGTTTTTGAAATTTTCCGGTGATGGCAAATGTGAAAAAATATGACGAAGTATTATTCCAGTCACCTGAGCATTGCGCATTAGGAGAACCTTAAAGAAGAAAACCAAAATGAGGTTTTTAATGTATCTCTTGTTATTTAAATATTTCATTTCACATATCGATAGCAAAGAGCGAAAAATTCCGAAGTCCACTTTTTGTAAAAAATTACGTTTTGGTACAAGGTAAAATAGGTAAATAGCGAACTACCTGTTATATTTCTTACAGTTTCTATTCAGTGATACGCATATTTGCAAAGTAGAAAACACGAAATATTATGTTGAAATTTTTCCAAAATTAGTGCATCAGAAAATGAGTTTGAAAGGTTTTATTAAGGATGGAAAATAAAATTTTCAAATTGTAGATACTTAATGTGAGGAAAAATTGTACCCAACAGCAGACAAATGTACCTAAAAAATCGTCGAATCTATTCAACAGTACGAAAATATAACGAAAATCTGTCATGCCTGATTTTGAGATTACGTTCTCCAATACCTTGAGATCTGTTCAAACTGCTGGAACTTTTCGACGACAAAAATTTATCTGGCCAAGTTGAAAATGTACCGAAAATGGTCTATATGTACCGAATGTACTTTCAAATTATAAACGGGCTGAAAAAGTACAATTGTACCTATTTTTCCATCACTGGTTTTTAATCGCTCGTTTAAATTAAAAGCTAAAAACAAAACAAAATATCTCTATTAAGCTTTAACAGAACATAATCTAAAATTGAAGCCATATTTCTTCTACTATATGTATATAGGCTTGTGGTGTTGAAAGGGTTAATTGAAAACAATTTCTTAAGCCAGAGAAAACTCTTGCGGTGTTTTTGTATATATTTATTTAAATTCACCTTTAGTAAGTAAGCCCAATCAGCTTCGGGAAATGCCAAAAGTACTTTCAATTCCAGTGAAATTGCAATGCGGGCGCTAAGATCTCCGAATTCGGTGACCCACTGAAAAGTTTTATCGGTCGAAAAAAGCTGTGGCGAAGCAAATAATATCCAGGCGCATGGTAATCCTTGTCTCGATGAAAACATTTCCATATTTTCAATATTTTTGCGACAAAGCTGAAAAGATGAAAGTAGTACATAATACTATACATGGCCCTTTAACTTTTGCCAAAAATGGCATACCTACGGAGGCGAGAATGTGAATAGAGAAAACACATTTTAGCAAGTTTTGGCAACTTTTCTTTGCTTAAAAAATTTTTATAATTTTTTATGAAAATATAGCTTTCTATTAAAAAAAACATGTAAACAGAAATTTCAAACTTTGTAGAACATTTATAAAAAATCATCGAATTTTAACAAATGTTGATAAAAATTTTAAAGTTTTTGATCAGATTTTTTTTGAGTATGCAGTTTTGTAGGCGAGTTTGAACTAGCTAGGACTTACCGTTAATTTTTGGTAATTTTTCATCGCGCATTTTCTTCCATACAAAGTATGTATGAAGAAAATGCGCCACATCTTCCACAAAAAGAAAATTACCAAAAATCAACGGTAAGTACTTGCCAGTTAAAATTTGCACCTTCTGATACTGAAATTCAGTTGGAATGATTCCAAGAAGTAAAATTAAAAAGCTCAATATTTTGATGAAATTTTGTTAGTTTTTGTAGTAAGTTTGAAATTTTGCCTTACATGGTTTTTGTTAGATAACGAGATACACTTTCATAACAAAATAAATAAATAATCGAAAGGGAAATATCCAAAGAATGCTAAAATGTCTATTTCGTACATATTGATATTTTCGCTACTGAATATATACATATATGATATATACATATGTATATGGGGTTTCAGAAAATCATTAAAAATCTTTCAGGAGGATTAATATTAATCCTATCAATAACACTGTACAGCACTCGACTGGGTATTGGATCAAACCAACTTCTTTTAAGAGATTGAGTCATTAGTAAAAAAAAGTAAGTTCTCCGTTTTTCGAAGTTATCCTCCGAAATCGAGATATGGGCCGTCGAAGTGCGAAATTGGACCTTTGGTAAAAAACTATTTTTAATTATTGCATGTAAAAAGCAAAAAAACAGTAAAAATACAAACGTGATCCGCCTTTTGCTTTTATTTATATGGTATATAACTTTTTTGGTGAAAACTTATATTACAGGTTCTATAACGAGTCAAAGTTCAGATCTTCGAAAAATTAAAAAGTTAATTCATAAAATTTTAAACTGATTTTTAAAAGATTCATAGCGCTGTAAAGGTGATTCAAACCCCTTTCTTTTGGTATGAATTTGTATACTTCGTATATACAAATTTGAGAAAAAACACATTTAAAGGAAAAAATTCCTTTTTTTGTATAAAAAAAAATATTTAAAACAAAAAAATTACTAACCGATTTTAAAAAAATTGGGCGCGACACCTCCTACGAATTTTCTTTCATGTGCGATATTAGCCTTTACATACTTTAACATAACTTAAACCAATATAATTCCCAGGTAAGTTACACAGGTCTCCATCGCGTATGGTTTATCAATTAGTTTTTCTTTTGGTTTGTTTATGAAGTGCATTTAAAAATACATATTGATATTCTCTCTTTTCGGTCAATCTGCAATCGAGTCAATATTCCTTCTAGATCTGAGAGATACATACATATGTATGTGCATTAGGATGCCTTGCGAGAAAAATTTGAGGCTTCACCGAGCGCATGATAAAACTTGATATTTTTTATGACTTCCATTAAAATATTGTGTCTCAATTCTCTACTAGCTGTGAACTTTAACACGCTGAAAATGCCTCAAAAATCTAATTCTGCGTCATAAAACTTTTATATGGAACCTTATTTTACATTAAATATCCTTTACGATAACATAATAGCATTTTTAGTGAAATTTTCGACAGTGACGAAAATATAAATTGGGTCGCGACATTTTAACAAATTTTTGGCTATTTGTTTGTTATTAAATCCGAATTTGAAATCAGGAATATTCAACATTTTCGAGCTTTTCAAATAGATTTCTTAGAAAAATTTTTAGTATACAGTTTTGTAGGGCTTTCAATTTTAGTATAATAAAAAGCAAGTTTACAGTACCTGGGGTAACCGTGAATTTTTTGGGATTTTCGTTTTTTTTTTTGTATATAAAAAAGCATAAAGAGTGAATAAAAAAAATCTTAAAAATCAACGAAAATTAATAGACTATACTTGGTTTTTGCTAGATGACAAGCTATACGTTAATAAAAAAATAATAAGCATTAAATAAGGAAAAAAATAATAGCCAAACTTGTTAAAATGTCGCGTCGCGGTTTAATTTTTCGCCCCTCAAAAGAATTTGAAAAAGTGGCGAGAACACTCTATGATTGACACCTTCCTTTAAATGCAGCGCGACGCAATCTAGTGCACACATTTACTTACTACAGTGCTACACAAAATATTTGCATTCAACAAACCTTTGATAGCACTCCTAACGGTGCACCACGTAAAAGAAGACAGTAAAACAACTCGCGGCATTTGGCGTGTACGTCGCGGATAATAGCACTTTGATTGGGAAGCTGAAGACCTAAACAGAAAATAAATCTAATTTCTTTATTCTAATTAATCGTTATAGTACATATTTAAGTATACTACTTACCTATATAGGCTTCACCACTTTCACAGACATAGGGTAACAATTCCGCTACACAAAACAGCATATTCGAGATATCGGCCAAATGTAGTTGAGCTCTTTCAACACTGGTCAAAATTAGAGAATATCGAGACGTTAGCACACCTAAAGTTTCATTTAAAATGCCGGCGAAAATGCGTTGCGCCATTTTTGGCGGCACCGAGTTCCACAGATCATCTTTAATGCCTTGTATGTAATGCCACCACATTTGTACGGTATAGGAACCGCGCTCAGATTCAAAAAATGGTTGACTATTTTCCCAATGTAAACAATCGGCATCTTGTACGATATAAAGCAGTAATAATCTACAGTGTAGATCTAGTAGTCTTTCCGCCAGCGCCTCTGCCATCTGGAAATATTGCTTATAGGATAACCTTAAAGCGCCGCCCTTTTCATTGCCCTTTGGACGATATATTTTTACATTAGCTGCTTGCAAATAAATATTTAGACAATTCTTTATAAGTGCCGCTGCTCCAATTGTTGCTGTCAACACCGAGAGATCGGCATGATCCAAGGACTCTTGCGAAAGTATGTGTAAATGTTCTAGGAGCATATCCGCCGAACGCGTTACGAGATTTACAAACTTCTCCGGATCTGAGGTTTTTACAACAACAGCTGACTATACATACATAGAATACAGTTTAGATAATTATCTAAATATTCGAATTTGCATGTATGTAAAAATATTTACAGTTTCAGGCGCCAATAAGTCCATTTCTGCATGCAATAGCCCAGAATGCTTTTGATAAGAGGCATAATATTCATCTTCCCACCTAAAATTGTGATATATAATACTATATATACAATAAATAGCAATATTTATAGTGTAAATCCATACATTTTTGAATTGAATTTTAATGGCTTATAAAATGTTCAAACAACTTACCACAAAACAATTTTAATGGCAGCAAAAGAGGCATAACGTGGAAAGTCCAACTTCCCACCGACCACTGCAGGACAAATTCGTTCTTGTAGTACGCGCTGATGAGTCTTCATAAAACAAAAATATATTTTATAGAAAAAACTTGCGCTAAATAATTAAAATAGTGTTTGCAGGTTCAGATTTGCCTACGTAAATATTTGCTTTCAGTTTGCTACCTGATAAAATTGTAAATCGCGTTGTAGCAACACTGGAACCCTGTCCATTAAATTTCCTTCCTCCATAACCTCCATTTTTGGGCTTATTTTTTAATTTTATAATTAGCAATCGAAAAATGAAAAATTTTAAAACAGTTACCACAGACTCCTAAACAGTTTGGCGGAATTTTATTGATCAAATATATCGGCATTACCATGACAACCTAATAAGCTATGTATATCCATATGGCCGAAGGTCGAACTCATAAATTCCTTTAAGTAAAGTTCGGTTAAAGTGATTGCTACACTCGGAGGTTTGCCATTAGCTCTGATCCAATACTTTTCGTCTAAAATCCTGTAAAAATGTCAAACAGCAAAATTACTCTCTGAAGTGAGAGTAAAAAGTGAGTAACAACAAAAAGTAGGGGGGAAAAGGCATTTTTCTGTAAAAACGTCAACCAGTGACACTTTTCATGATTTTACCAGAAGAAAATTTCGAGTAAAATCTTGCAACCTCATTCTCTACACAACTCTCCAAAAATTGCTCACACTTACAGAATTTTGGAGGAATTTGCCTGTAACTTCCTGCAAGTTCGTTTAAAACCCTGTAAGTTCATGGAGTACTGGATCAGAGCTATTGTCTAATGAGGGGCGACCGCGGTACAGTGGTTGCATTTACATGAGGAGAGCGGCTTACCACTAATTTTTGGCATTTTTTATTTACTTATTTTTTTTTTACTGTGTTACGCAATTTTTTCATACAAAGAAAGTATGTTCGGCCTTTTTTTTTGAAAGAGAAGCAAGTGAGCAGCACTTTCCACTTGCACTTTACTATACTCAATTTTAATAAGTTACAAAAAAAAATTTTTTTTTAAGATTCTAATTAAAAAGTTTGATATTTTGGTGAAACATTTCATTTTTATTTTTTTATAGTTTTTTGCACAAAGTTGGAAATTTGGTGTTATATGGTTTTTGTTAGGAAAAGAGCTTTAATTTCATAAAATAAATAATAAATAATAAACAAACGAAGGAAAAATAGCCAAAACTTAGTAAAACGTCGAGTCCTAATTTCTACTTTGGTCACTGTATGTATTTACGATCAGCATGCCATTTTAATGAGCTGTTAAGGTATCGAAACAACGAATACGGGACAAATACAGGACGTTCACAAAGAAATGCAGGACATTTGGCGTTCCGTATGAAATAAAAAAATTACCAGGACATTGTCAAAAAAGACGACTGTCCCGTATAATACAGGACGGATGGTCTCCGTAAGTATAAATTGAAGAGTCAAGGCGGAGTTCTTGAACAACTTCTTGAACAACAATCCAGTTCAGAATCACAATACATTTATTGGCATTTTTTAATATAAAACAAACATCGATCATTTACTTATTCCACATTAAATTCCACTCCTTGAGCACGTGCCAGCTTGCCGGAATGATTCACTGTAATTGTAGCTCGCTTACAATATTGCTTCCAGGCATCGGAACCTGATTCTCTACCACCGCCTGTGTGTTTCTCACCACCAAACGCACCGCCAATCTCTGCGCCATTTGTTGTAGTATTTATATTCACAATGCCACAATCGGATCCTTGTGGGCCGATCCATTTAAATGCATTCGAAATATTTTCTGTAAATATCGCTGAAGAAAGACCCTGATCGACTTCGTTATTCCATTCAATGGCCTCTTCAATGGAGTTCGCCTTCAGAATGTATACAATGGGAGCGAATGTTTCGCGATGCACTACAGGCGAATTGTGTGACAAATCAGTGATAATTGTTGGTTCGGCATAGAAACCTTCCCTTTGTATTACATTGCCGCCAAAAGCAACTCTTCCGCCTAATTTAATCGCCTCTGTGATAGCGGCTTTATAGTGTTCTATATTTTGTTGTGTATGTACAGGGCCAATCAACGTGTTGGGATCTAATTGATGACCGACTTTTGGAAGAACCTGTAACGAGTGAAAGATATTAAATATCCATTATATTGGATGACGTCTAAGAATTGTATGGCTAAAACCATTCCAATGGGTATACTTACTTGCTTGTACTTGGCGACCAATTCCTGAACTAAACGATCGTACAACTTTTCGTGAACAATTATGCGACGTGTGGTAGTGCAACGCTGTCCAGAAGTACCAATACAGCCGAAGAGCGCAGCTTCTAATACCATATTGAAATTAGCATCCTGATCTACGAGCAAGGCATTGTTGCCGCCCAGCTCCAGTATGACTTTGCCGAAACGTTTTTGTACTTCCACACCAACATTGCGACCAGTTTCACAACTACCAGTAAATGATACAAGCTTAACTCGATTATCGGATACAAGCGTCTGACCAACATTGACGCCACCCTGACAGAGTACCGCAATCGGTGGTAGGTTATTACGTTGCAACACTTCGGAAAGTATTTTCATGGTAGCCACCGAGACAAGCGAAGTTGTGGGTGCTCCTTTCCAGATAACGCTGTTACCAGTGGTCTGAATGAATAAAAAAGCATACATTTTAATTATTTTGTATCAAAAAATTTATATATTTTATCTTATTAAATAAGATTCCCTCAGAAATAAGACAAAAACTAAATGGTTTCAAGACCGGAACTAGTAGTTAATTTAAGCTGAGCATTCAAATTAAATTACGCTGCTATATTAAACTTTTCGCCACTTACCAACGCAATTGCAGCATTCCAACCGAATACGGCATTCGGGAAATTATATGCTGATATTATTCCCACTAAACCCAAAGGGCGCCATGCTTCCAATATTGTGTGATCAGGTCGTTCGGAATTAATCACTTGTCCCGCATAAATGCGTGACAATCCCGCAGCATAATCACAAATATCAATAAATTCTTGCACTTCTCCTTGTCCTTCGCTGAGAATTTTTCCAACTTCTAAGCTGACCAGCTTACCAAGTGGCTCTTTATATTTACGCATTTCATCGCCAATTTGTCGAATAATATCACCACGCACGGGTGCTGGTACCTGGCACCATTGCCGATAAGCTTTTACGCCAATTTCTATCGCTTCATTCATTTCTTCAACGCTGCCCGTACGTATATTGGCAATTTTCCGCCCTGTGCCAGGATCTATGGATGTAATTAGCTCTCCAGAGCCCTTCCAGGCTCCATTGTAAACACCGCAATTTTCTTGTTCGATACCAATATCTCTTAGAAATGAATACTCTGGCGAATCGATGAGATAATCGTCCTTTGATTTCGCTGTGGGACTTTTGTGGAAGAAACATGACTGTACAAGTAATTTGGGTTGGTTTGGCTTGATAAGCAAGCATCGGTTTAAATGTCTTAAAACTGACATGCTGAAAATAGAAAAAAAAACAAGTCTATTTTACTAAAGTTTTACTACATAAATTTAATTTTTAAGTATACATTTGCACTGAGTTTAGGTTAGTGCTGGCGCGAGCCTACGGGGGGGAACTAGGAAAAAGTACCTCCCCGAAAGATTTCGTAATAAGCGAACATAAAGTTGAAACCATTTCTTTGATTTCTTATAGGCCATTTCCGGCGAAATTTTGAATAAAGTGTAATGCCGAATTTCCACTAGGTATAAAATGACAAAATTTTGAGTGACAAGTTTGTTTGCACATGGCATAGATTTTTCGACATGTCAATGCCTAGTGGAAATTCGGCATAACATTCTGTTAACTTTCAAAAATGTAATCGTTTCCACCACCTGTATGGTAGGAAGATCTGAAAGTTCAGACCAACATCAAAAAATAAAAAAAAAATGAAAATGTTTAGAAGGTTGAGATAGAAAGTCCGCCCCCAAATAAGGGGCAAAAATACCACCTCTACCTTGATGGGGTTGACACTGACTGCAAGTTGATAAAAAAAAAATTATTGCTATATTATTAGCATATGCTACTTATATAAGACTTTGCAACCAGTACAATCTCCTGCATGGTTCCTTAAGTAATACATCTAGTTATGGACCCGTCCCTTTATTCTTGTGAAAGAGACCTTGGGATATTAAACCTCGTATTCTTGATGCACTTGATGCACTTATTGACAGTTTCTTTATTTAAATTTATAAATCCATTATTTAAATGTATGAATCCAACTGCCTATCTAAAAGTCTTTATAGAAATGAAATAAGGCTTATGGGCCTCAAATTGTTTGGTTTTACTTGAAAATCTTATTCAACTCGTCGGGAATAGGTCCAGAATTAGAGAGACTGTAAAAATGTTACAATGCAAAAATATTCCTCTTGAACTTTTATCAATCATTCATTCATTTCCAAATTTTTTGGGGCTATAAAATGTATCTATGCATATATATGTTTACATATGAGTCATTCTTGATCACTACCAGGGATGCCGTTTAGATCTAAATAGATCCAATTGGATACATTTTTAGACGAATTTTTGCGAGATACTTATTTTTTCCGATCATTATAAATGTGGATACTTTTTTAAATAGGCCAAAATTTTATATTTTCTATAAAGTTTCTTTCGTTCAAAACTCGATTTTCATTAAAGATGGTAGAAAGCATTACGTTTTCTAAATGTATTAAAAATCGCCATTTAAGCGTGAAATTAAAGCATTTTATTTTTTGTGAACGAAGCAATGAACATATGAAGAAATCTCACCAAAATAGGTATAAGCGCAATTGTTTTAATTAGCTAAAAAGGATGCTTTATATTACATTTACATTGAGCCCAAATGCGTCATTTGGGCGAGAAACCTCAAATGCGAGGCCAAATCACGCATTTCTCCATACAAATTCACATTTCCAGAATGACGCATTTCGACGCATTTACACAAAATCACGAAACAAATGCGTTCCAATTGCCGTACTATTTTATTGAACGCACTCAGAAACAAAAGTTCCACAAAAGCTTTGGTTTGTCTTTGACATTTGGAATTTTTCAAACACAAAACAAACACAACGAAATAAATAAATCTTTGAAATTTGTGTGTAAAAATTGTTAATTTATAAAAGAGCTTTACACATTTTTAGTTTAATCAAAGAATAATTGCCTTTTTGTGTCCAAAAAGCGTTAACAATATAATAAATGTAGTGTTTGTTTACATACATTTTGTTTTTGTCTTCCCTTTTCATTTGATGAGAAGTCAAAGCAAATGCGGATCAAGCAGTGTAAACACCTTCAAATGACTGATTTCAAATCACGCATTTTGGTCCAATGTAAATGACGCATTGGGCTCAATGTAAATGTAATATAACACTTCCAAGAAAAAAGTTTGAAATTTAGGTGAAATTTTGTTGCACTTTTTTGAAGTTTTCTACAAATTGTTAAACTTGGGTATATATGGGGTTTGTCTGAGAATGAACTAAATTTTAATTGAAAATTCTTAAAAATAAATAAATAAACATTAGTGGCACACAATATCACTTTGAAATGGCGTGCTATAGATATGACCGATACTGTATATATAAAGTAAATATATACACTTTCTGTAGTAATCTCTTTCATATCACATAATTTCATTTGATTTATTTAAGGAGATTTGTATGATTTTTACTGAAAAAACTTTAAATACACTCTAAAAAAATTTTTTATTTGCGCTTATTAAGAGAGGTAACCAGTTTCCTCTTTTAATGTGTGCAAATTTGCATACCGTGTAATAAAACTAAACATTGCCTATTTACTTTTACATACCACATTTGTCGCGAAGAGCAAAATTACACATTAAAAGTTTAAAATAGAGTAAATGTGAGCCCCTAATGTTTATTATTAGTAGGAAATGTATTTTTAGTTTGAAAATTTTTGCAATTTTAAACATTTTATATATGTATTTATGTATATATTTTAAACATCTCAAGTTCAAAATCAAATCCTGAACATCTTATACGTATATTTATGCAGATTCTTGTTGAAAATAGATGTTTTTCAGTAGTAGTTTTACATGCTCTTTTTAGAGTGTACAGGTACAAATGTAGCATATTAATAACTATTTATTATACTTACTTTGCAAAATAATTATGCACAAAAAATTTAATTTATAAATTGAAATTACAAATGTTTGACTTTATGAAAGTCCTTAGGATGGGTTAAGTTATGCCTTTTTCTTGAAAATTTTTGGTTTTCTTACAAATTATGAGATGTATACGAAAAAAAAGAAAACTGGATACATTTGGATACATTTTTGGCTTGGCCAGTGAAACATTTTCTTGGGAGGGCGCGGCGACACTGATCACTACCACGCGAGCTCTCACACCAAACTTAAAGAACTGTCTATTTGATTAGCGAAAACATCGAATTAATAGGCCGTAATACCTGATGAGTAACGAGCCGGTAAAATGCTACGACAAATGGCTTATGTAGATAAAAAAAGTGTCTCTAACATACATATTAAAAAAAAGCAAGGGAGCCATTGTAAAAATATACAGAGTAGCCCTAGTATACTTGAACATATCGACACCTCCAAACCCTGCCATGCTAAAGGCTGGTTTTCACTATGTCATATTTTGACAACAAATTAGGGGTATTCTCCAAATCTTGCAAAGCCATTGCACGTAGCACGGATTGCACGGATTGCATAAATTGCAAACACACAACAAGAAAATTCATGGGAAACAACATTTCCTATCGCTGCAAAATATGCAACGTCGAGATCCATGTATATATTTTGCAAAATAGCATAGCAAGATAATAGCGACCCTGTGCTAGTTGTTTTGTTGTTGGAATTGCTACATATTTCTCTCATTCCTCTCATCTCGCTCACTTAATTTTTTTTGCTGTCTCTTGTTATTGTATTTGATACATAATTTCGCTGCTTGCTCCCCATGCATGCTACCACTTTGCAATGGGGTGTTCTCGAACTCTTCGAAATTTGGAATAGTATTTTTGCATTTCGTGCAATCCGTGCATCGTGCAAGACTTCGAGAATACCCCTATTTTGTCGACATATTGCCTCCTTTTCCCATAACTTCACCGTTTATATTATTGGCCAAAAACGTACAGATTACCAATTTAGCGGCACATGTACACAACTGAAGACCTATTCTGGTCTAAATAAATCGATAAAGCGTTTTTTAGTTCCATTTGACAATACGTTTTCATATATTAGACGCCAAATGGCATTGAATTTGACATAGTGAAAACCAGCCTTAATTCATTAGAGTTTTAGGTAGACTTAGGATAGTATGGTTTGGGGGCGTCGATATATAGTAGGTACATACCCTTGTGATCAGCCGATTAGGTTGAGTGACATTTTGACCAATTTTGGCTATTTTTCTTCTTTCTGCTTAATGTTTATATATTTTTTTTACAAAAGTTTAGCAGATTACATAACCAGCATCAAATAAATCCACATTTCAAACTTCTTACAAAATTTATAAAAACTAAGCAAACTAACAATTACAACCAAAAATTTTTAACTTTTTATTGAAAATTTTTAGAAAAATTTTTGATTTTTAAGAACTTTTTTGGCTGACGGTGTTGAGTATTTTCTCCCATATAAAGTATGCTCGACAATTACTTTTATATGGAGGCAAATGCCTATCGCCTTGAAAGTTGCACTTTAGCCTACTAAAATTTAATGGGGTATAAAACTGGATATCTAAAATTTTTCTATACATAAATTCTGAATAAAAAGTTTAAAATTTTTGGGTGCAATTGTTAAGGTTTATTGAATTTTTATACGAAGTCGGATTTACGTAGTGCATAAAAAACATAAACAGTAAAAAAAAAAACAAAAAATAAACGAAACTGGTCAAAATATCATTTAACTTAACCAGCTGACCACAAGTGTATGTTCATGCATACATATGTACATATGTACATACAAAGTAAGCAAGTGAACACTTTTTTTATCATCTCAGAATTGCTATTGTGAGTTAATTTATGAAGCAGATACTTTATTGCTAGTATATTATACTTTTTTGGGATTGAGTATATGAGAGCTCGTTGAAAACCCTAAGATAATCATTTGCAACTATAAGCTACATAAATATTTTTACAAAACTATTAGCTGTAGAAAATCTGAAATATTTGTAAAATTTGATATTGTGGGCTAACTCTACACAAGTTGAACAAAATCGCTTTTATACATATTAGCCATATACGCCGGTTGCTTACATCTCCTTAGATGCAAGTGTCATTTATGAACCGAAATATGGGTATTTCCATGATGTGGGACGTGACATTCGTATGACTTTAGAGTTAATTAAATCATACGAAAACAGAAGTAACTTATAAAAAACATTGCCGTTCTGAAGCTTTTATACTGTGCTTTGGTTGACAAAAAAATTAGCTGAGCTTGAAACACTGGCGTAGAGAAAATCGATGAAAAGGCGGTCATAACGGGCGTGACAAAAACAATAGTGTTTTCAGAGTACATACATGTAAAAATAAGCAAAACTCTGCGAATCCGGTGAGAATTTGCTTGCTTAAACATTCGTTCAATAAAGTCAAATTACGAACCATTACAACCAATTCATATTTAATCAGAAGCAATTTTTTTTAATTAAAATGTGATAACGGACATAACAGATTTTTCCCCCATACAATGTTACTGTAATATATGTATATTTTTTTTTTT
>NW_023458565.1:21708771-21774075 GCF_013731165.1 Rhagoletis pomonella
AAAAACAAAGTTATTGCTTGTGGAAGTAAAGTCGAAACCGAGCGGCAGAAAGCATCTACATACGTGCGAGCGGAAGGAGCAGGAGGAGGAGGAGGAGGAGCAAGCGGAGTAGAGTTCCAGAAAAGTAATAGAAAATACTACACATGTTTTTTTTTTAATTTATAATTTATTTAATACTTGTACTTATAAGTGTGTATACAAAAATTTAATACAAATCAAATTTAATACAAATTATATTAAAAATAGGGTGACTCAAGGTGAATGCAGATCTCTGACAGCAATTATTTGCGATAAGAAAGTTTATGTTTTTATTTCTATTTTTTGTAGAAAATTGGCACAACAGACTTTGGCAAACTTAGTCATGGACCAATACTCAGTTGAACAACGCGTTAAGGCACATTTTCACCTAATTGGCGTACACTGCAAGAAAAAACTATGCACTTAAAGCTAGTCACTGTTTGGTGTTATTTTTGGGCGGACTCCGCCTCTGTTACGGTTAACGAACAAACGAAACGAACTTTGCATGGCCTAAATTAGATGACATGGACTTGGACAATATACACATGGCTTAAACAGGAAGGGTGTCAGTTGCCACACAGCGCATGAAACAATCGCCCTATTACGAACATCTGCGGTCTTATTGAATCACCTTATAGTACATACATATTTAATAATCCTCATTATATATTTCATCATTATTATTATAATGCGGCAATAGAACATAGTCATCATTGTCGATTTTGTTGAATTTACTTATCGCGCTGTATTGTAGATATAAACGTTGCTTGCAAAATTCATAGAATTCAATTTCGTTGGTGAAATTTTTGCTAAGGATGTCACGCGTTTCCTGGCTAACTGGTCGCTTTGCCGGATTCTTATTCACAGACGATAAGCGTTCTTTACCCACTGTAATGTTTTGAAAAAAAAATTTTATGTTTGTTAGGTGCCAAATTCATTTTTGTTTCTTACTGTGGTACACGACTTTTGCATGTTTGAAATATTTCGGTATATAGTGTTCAAGCACTGTTAGCGTTATGTTTGTATCTTCCCACGTTCCAACAACGGCATATTCTTGTTCGACCGTTCGTTTGGCTTTTTGCATTGCCGTAACGGAATTGAAGGGCCTTTTTTTCAAAAGCGAATAGAAGAACAATGATCAATTTAAAATTAACGTTTTCCGCATAAACTTCATACAATTAATACATACATACATACATATGTAGGTGTGTAGGTAAGCGCTAGCACAAATACATATGCACTATGCGTGTGTGTACATTAGAGTGGGTCGCAAAAAAATATATAAAGTGCATAGTGGTAGTGACAAATTGGTTTCACTACCACTATATGGTTAGTGGTTATACATTTTTTAACAAATCTGTTGTAAAGAAATGGTTACTAAATATCACAGATCGCCAAATTTTCCTAAATTTGTAAACTGGTGTAATTAGTCAGTGATAGTGAAATTTTAGAAAGATCTTGCAATTGCATATGTACGATTTTTACCGACTGCTCGCTGAGCTTACATGAGGCCACACCTATCCGGTGCTACTGTTTCAAGAGTGCACTTCCTTGCAAAGTCATCAGCCATGCAATTTTTCGCAATGTCACTGTGACCAGGCACCCAAATTAGTCTGTTTAAGAAATACTTGATTAGATTAACTTTATAGAAAATCGTACTACCTTTGTCGTACCCCTAACAATAGCCACTGCAGCAAGACGTCGATAGTCAAACATTTTACAAGCAAAACTTTATGATTTTAAATGCAGTTAGTATTTCTGGACGCCTCTATTGTAGGCCTTCGAATGCTGATGCAAGTTCAGAGATTGTTTTTTTTTTTTTTTGTAATGTTGTCCGACCCCTACTAATGTACACACTAACTCTTTTTGCTATGCAAATGAATGTGCTGCCACCTACATACATCCGTACAATCGTAGGTATGCTATGTATTTGAATACAAAAGAAAAAATGCCTAACTATGCTACTTACATACACAATTTTTTATTTTGTCCGCAAAAGAATAGTGTTTGCCGGCGATGATCACCGGATTCATTTGTTGCCTCATCCTGATTGAATGTACATAATATACTTTTGGTTTTTATGCATGTATCTATATCCATATTCATGAATTCGTCCGAAGGTCGTGGTGGTGCCATATCACCCAACTTAGCCTTCATATCTATGTAATACCATTCGGCTCGAATATAATAATGCCAACTAATGACACGATCGATAGGATGTCGAACCAAATTAATATAAATGGGTCTGGGTAAGTGAAAGCGCGTAAAATTCAAATAGGCCAAATGTTGAGAGTAGGCATGTGGTTTTTGCTTTCCTAAAATCTCGACTGCCAATTCACGCTGGAGATGTGGTGCCAACAGCACCGTTTCGTAACGCTTGCCAGCATCGCGTGATGCTTTATAACCGTGGAGTCGACCCAAATGTGACATAAGTTCCATTAAAGATTGACTACCCACTTTGGCTACCCGATTAAAGAATATCATATCTATGTCAGCCTTCTTTGTATTATTCAATTCGTCAGCGCTAATACCCCACTCTGGAGTATCTTCATGACTTTCATCATTTTCATATGCATCGTCGAGCGATTCTTCATATTCGTCATTATTGCGAGCATTCTCTCCATTTTGCTGACGACGATGCTGATGATGACGTTGTCGATGATGATGCGGAGGACTATGCCTCTGCTCGCGTTGCTCTTCAATATTCTCATTGTTGCTTTGTGCGTGAACTTCATTATGACGAATACGTGGTCTACGCTGTTAGTGGGGAGTGATTGAATGGCGAGAATGAAGTTTTGCATTGATTTCGAGGCATTTAATTAATTTGAACCATAACCGTTTACAGGTTTACCACCATTATACATATCTACGTACATATATGATGAACACAGAAAGATGTAAGGACTATGGGTAAACAAAATGATAGCGCACTACATTGAAAGATTTTACTTGCAAACATTTTAGTAGAAAAATTTGCAAGGAAAATCATTGAGCCGTATGAATAAAATTTAAAGCAATTGCTTTTTCTTAAAATTTCACCCCTTTTAATCAAAGTTATTTCAATAATAAATAAATTAAGTAAAAGGTTTGAAATTTTTATAAAAAGCAATAGCTTAGTTTTTATTCATACGACCCATTGTATGAAATATTTTAAAAGCCAAAGAGTTACACACAAAAGTGAAATTGTAAAATGTAAGCATTTAAGATAATGCAGCATTATAAAAATGAGAGCCTATGGTTGTTTTCAAATTCTCTTCTAAAATGTTCAAAGAACACTCAAGCATGAATTACCGGCCTTATAGCATATTTGCACCAAAAGTTTAACTGCAGTTAAGAGCCATAACTGTTTGGAAACTCTAAAAAATATAAATTTTTTCTTGGTAAAAATAACTAAATTCTACAAAATTTTATTCGCTTGAATTATTTCCTTACCAATGAATATCTTTCATTTGCTGCCAGACAGACACAATACCCGATTCACACTCGGCATTAAATGACACAGCTTTTCTGTTATTTGAATGTGTAGAGGAAATTCCGCTTAACTCAAAAAACAAGTACTAGCTTTAATCGAGCAAAATTTATATTAAAAACTAGAGTACTTTCTACGATTTTTTTATGTAAAGAATGCATGCTTTCTTTATTAAAATTCCTGGCATGATCAGGGTTTTAAAGATACGCTTTTCATCTAAAATACTTGTATAATGGAGGCAGATGCTGATAGCGACGGGCATAGACGGGGCCAATATGGACAGCGATGTACATACATACTTACATCTTAGCAAAAAGCAGGGGCGTAGATGTCGGTTTAAATATTAATACCTCTAAGACAGCTATTGTCGTCTTCGAACTCTCAAGCCGCTACAACAACAACAAAAACAACTCTCAAGGGGATAAGGAACTTAACCTTAGATGTGGTCGGGGTCGGCGTCGCCACGGGAGTGAAGTATCTAGGGTGGATGTAGATCATGACAGTACGAGCAATAGTAACCTATCGGGCAGTGGCTTGAGCTTCCAGCCATCCTGTGATGACGGTGAGGTAGTCCCTCATCAAGATTCGTTGTCTGGCGTGTGTTTGCATTGCTGGAGGTATTTCTGGAACTCGAGCCACTGCATCTTACAGTTGAAAAGGCTGTAAAGCGAACTCTACAAAATTCGCAAAAAAGGCTTTGGCAAAGCTAAGGTCTTATCATGTAGGAACGTGGGACAAGCTAGGCTCCGAAGTGTGAGGCCGTTTCACGTACAAATATTTTGCATAGAGCCACCAGCGCTCTCATATGCACCGAATTTTTCTATCCACAAAGACGTATTGACGAGTTTGTCTTGTAGAGGAGGAGATGTCGGAGCACATTCTGGGTGATTGTCCGGCATTGAGAAGACTAAAAGCTCAACCAGCCACCGACGGAGCGCCATTCCGTACTTGCCGTCCGCATCAACATATGAAATTGCTATTGTTGGACAGAGAGAGAAGCAATGACAACATCACCGTTATGCAGTGATGAGATTTCATTAACACGATAATTCCATAAGATAGGTCGTGTCAGCTGACACGGTCTACGGTTTTACGTCGGTGGCTGGTTGAGCTGTAAGACGTCCATACCTCAGTTCTTCCATAGTCGAAGCCGTAGGTATCAGAAATTCGTCTATCGATAACTTATTTCCATCTATTCGGGAGGTGGATATTATTTTGAGCCGTCAGTGTTAAGAACTGTCATAGAGATACTAAAGATCTTATCGGCCGCGGTAGCTCTTGTTTCTATTTGATTACATCCCACCTGTAAACATTTTATTCGATTGGTTAGAGCATTGAAAACTTCCCAGAATGTAAAATGAGAAGCTTTAAAAAACGCTTTCAGTCCGACCATAAACCTTTTTAAATGGCTCGTAATCAAGACGCTCTGATCGAGAGTTAAAGTTTTTAGGCGAAATAGCAGCATGCCACTTGCCTGGCGTCCATATTGAAGCAGTTGTCATTTTAACAATATGTGACCTGGTCTACGAAAAGGGAGCTTACGTGCGAAAAAAGTTTTCTGTGAAAAAGCTGTTAAAAGTGAAAATCATCCCATCTTCCATCCGAATCAACCAAAAAGTGAAAATTGATTTTTTGACACCTAAGCCCCCTTTCCGTAGACCAGGTCACATATATAAAACTTTAACACAAGCTAAATTTGAAGTCATCTATTTATTTTTAAAACTATATAATTATAAAATATTGTCTCTTTAAGTGAGTAATTAGTTTTTTGCTGTGTGGTCTTGCAACAAATTTGCGATATGCACAAATATACAAATATATGATATTTTATACTAAATACATACGATAATTACATAATATTTAATGTCTCGGTAATTTAATAGCAATATATTGCTTATAAAGACGTTGTTTACAAAAATTATAAAATTCAATTTCATTAGTTAGATTTTTATGTAATATTTCACGAACTTGCTGCGAAACACTTGGTTTGATAGAATTTCTATTAACTTGATGCAGACGATTTTCAGGCTCTGAAATTTCAAATAAAACAAAAATAATCGCATAAAAAAGCCACTAATTAACGAAAAGGTCACACTGTGCAACAAAATGAGACGAATAAAAAATACACGAATGCGATATGCAATTATAAAAGTCCCAATTTATTTTTTACAGTGCATTAAAGTTTTCCTAATTTAGTTCCAAATTGATCTAAATTTTTTTTAAAATCGCGCATAAAACTGTTCAAAAAAATAAACGGTAGTAATTGAGTATATTGATGACTTTTAAAAGTAAAAGTCACTGACTGAGTTTTATTTATGACTCTTATAAATAAAAGTCTACCATAACTGTAATCTAAGACATATAATTTTAAAATCAAAACTAACTGTTAGTTGCATATTATTTAGATAAAAAATCAAAAATAATTGTTATTTTGGATTTATAAAATAAAAATCAAAAATAACTGTTATTTAAGGAGTAATTAAATAAAAGTCAAAAAATAATTGTTAAAGAGCGATATTACTTTTAATAAAAGTTGTAGCTGTTACGGTCTCTGGAAAAAACGCCAGGTGGTTCAATGTTCTAGAGCTTTTCATCTATCGTGTTCGCCATACCGCACTCGTGTCTTTTTTTTGCTCGACTGTCGCACAGTGTTATCATTGCAATTTAGAATAAAAGTTTTATAGAAAACACATTTTTATTTGCATATGCAAAGGTATATGCATACATACATACATACAAGTATTTAGGACAATAAGTATAGCGACGATAATAATTTTGAATAACTATTTTTTGTTCAATATTTGGAGAAAAGCTAATTAGTATAAGTTTATGACTCCTATTGCTGCTACGGTGTGCATTCGTATCGATTTTAGCGGTACAGTACCGATTTTGAGAACATTGTCCCGCTGAATATTTTTTTTAAAGCGGAACGTATGAGTGTCCCGATTTTTCATAATTATACCGATTATGACCCGAATTTCTTAATTAATTTAAAAATTGTACTCTGACCTAAAAACTATTTTTGTACAAAGGGTGCAGCACTTTCATTATCACAAAGAACGTCCTTATTTTCTATGATCTATGGATATAGTTTATTCTGTCAAAACGGAGCCTCTCGCTATATTGCAGACATCTTGTCTTGTCAAAATTATTTTATAATGATATGTTAAGTTTTTTTAATAAAACAATTCCAACTTGAATTTAGTAAAATTAAAAAAAAAAATACTAATTCCCTAAAAAATGCATGGATATGAAAAATATAAGCTGTAGATACAGAGGCAAAAATATATGTAAATAGGGAAGAGATATTTGAGCAATCTATGGCTATTCCCCTTTCGATTACTTAATGCTTATTATTTTTTATGAAAGTATACATAGCTAATTATATAACAAAAAAAACATCTAAGTCACACATTGTACAAAAATTCACAAAATTCAAAAAAAGTTTCATCAACATTTTTTAGCTTTTAAATTAGATTTCTTAGAAATATTCTGAGTATGCAATTTTGTAGCCCATTAAATTTTAGTAGTGAAGTGCAAATTTTAAGTTGCTAGGACTTATCGTTGATTTTCGGTCATTTTTTTGTCTGATTTTCGGTCATTTGTTTGTCTTGAAGAAAATGCGCGAACAAAAAACAGCCTTTAGCTCTTTTGCCAAAAAAAATCAAGCTACTATCGAAGAAACTCGATGGATACATAAAAAAAAAAAAGTTGTGAATGGTTAGATGAAAATGAGTTACGATTTTTCGTATGTAATATGACCAGGAAAGAATGTTACTCATACGCCGTGTACGACGATGTTTTTTTTCAAATTTTCCCCTGTTACAAGGGCTATCTGCAGTGCCCTGGAAAAATCACAAGAAATATGTCTCAAAGCCTTTTGCTTTTGCCATAAATTTTCTTGAAGCAATAAATATACGAGCATATTTTTCTTGAGAGCTGTAAACTAATTTAATCAATTTTAATAGAAGAAAATTTCCTTTCCATTTCTTGTGTGTCGTTTTAAGTATATTAATTTTTCGATTCTTTTTTTTTTGATAGCTGTATAGAGCCCTTAAATTTTAAATTATTTTCATTCCTAATGCAAACTTAAAGTGAAAATATCTAATCTCGAAAAACCGTATATAGATCCGTGAAGTGCGAGCCATAATTAGGTTGATGTGTGTCGGCGTTTTTGTGTCATTTTAGCTTTCCTATAGTGCAATTTGGCCTCTAAATTGTAAAATTTTATGTAGCTAAAATTGTTCACAAAAGTTTTAACTTAAAAAAAAAACCTTTTTGCGAGTCAAACCATTTTCACTTTTGGTTTCCATGTATTTACTATGGGCGGATGATAAATTTTCGGGTAAATTTTTTTCGGACGAAACTCAGGATAAGGTAGAATAATTTCTATTACTTTTAAGGGGAAAAAATTAAAAATCATAAATAATGATTAATTACTTATGTATTTATGATAACATGTTATCCCAAATTAAGTCTTGAAATAATCCAAATCTGTAGGTATGTATGCATGTATGATACCCTGCTTAGTTTTCATTAAAACTAGAATGGCAGTTCGATTAGGGTAAAATTTATACTTCAAAGACATTGAAAACGGCGATCCACGGGTCACAGCTGCCAATTTTTTATCTTCAACGTTTTGTCGATGGCGACATTTGAACATTTTTTGAACGTGGCATCGACAACATGAATTTTTTATGAATTTGGCATAAAAGTAAAGGAAAAAACTTATCTGTAGCTCGAAAAATATAAATAAATACATAATTAAATCTAATATAGCCACAACCAGTGTTGCCATTGATAGTTTTCAGAAAGTCCCAAAAAAGGGGTCATTGATGAAAAAAGGGGTACCATTTTATTTTTGCTTTTCTTTACTAGTAAAAAAATAAATCTGTTAAATTTAAAAATAAAATAGTGGGACAAGCTTTTCACAAAACAGGATTGCAAACATACACATAATTCGAGAAGAGTTACATTTCCCTTAAAAGTTTTAAGTGATGCATTTTTTCGTACTTACAAGAGGAAACAATTTTTAATAGCATGGTTTTGTTAACATTTCCTGGAAAGATCTCTGAAAAGGGACAAAAGTCGCGCACATAATTTTGGAAAATAGTCAAAAAATCTAAATTTTCAAAAAAAAAAGTCGGGTCAAAGGGTATTGGCCCTTAAAAAGGGTCAAATTGCCCCTTTAGTTGCACAGCGACAACACTGGCCATAACCACAGTAATTATCTACATAAGAGTACGTGTTAAAACAATTTGACAGCTGGCGCCCGTAGCCCATCGTCTTCAATGCGTTTCAAGCATAAATCTTTAACACTGGGCGCGTTTCTTTATTCATTCCGGATCTAGAATAAAATAGTCGTAGTTTATCTGGAATAATGGGAATAAAGAAACAGAAGAGAATGAAGTTCTTAGGAACCAGCTAGAAAATAACCTTTTGGTGGTTATTAATATTTAATTTAATTTGCTAACGGTTGTTTCGTAAAACAATTTGCAAAAACTTACTTGTTTACATTTGTAACTATGTACATAACAGCTGTTCAGCAGAATATTCTATATATTCCGTACTAGATACGGAATAAAATGAATGCGTTTCGATTAACCGGTACGATATTATCCGGAACGTTCTAACGAATAAGTAAACATAAAACTTTATTCCGAACGTTTGGAATTAATAAAGAAACGCGCCCAATATTATTTTCCATTCGTTCTTTTGCCATTCTAAAGTAGGGATCACACGATTAGTACATTTTTACAGGTTTTGTACATTTTAACAGTAACAGAGTTGGTTTTTTTTTTTTGTTAAGTTGAACTCATGCAAACTTTTAGACAACACCACTCTATGTGACCGCCGAAATGTACAAATCGTGTGACCCCTGCTTAAGGTTAAATAAATGTTCAGACAAAATATTATCAAATGTCGTTTATTACTGTAATAAGTCTCTGTTGCTCCGGCAAAGAACCTCGGTATGTAATGCTCCAGCACTGTCAGTGTAATATTAGTCTCCTCCCAAGTACCAATTACTGCATAATGATTTTCAACATTTCGTTTTGCCTGTTGCATTGCCTTGTAGGAATTGAATGGCCTAAATATACATAAGCAAAAATAGATGCAATTTCTGATACATATAAAATACTCATTCCCTGTTTGAAATTTTAAGAAAATCTATATTTTCGACTATGAGGTTTACGTGTCTGGATCAATAAGTTCATGACTTTTCAATGAAAGACTGTTGTTTAACAACGATTCATTTTTCAACATAGCTTACTTTGACCTCTGTGCACTGTGTCCAATACTTATTAAATCTTTGCTTGCCCTCAAAACTTTTTTTTGGCCAAATGCGGTCGTATATTGTTCTTCCTTGAACCCATCCAGTATGTTGGCATACTAGCAGCCATTATATATTTATGCCGTTTCAAGGATACAGGTATGCATGCGGAGGATGTGGCAGTTTCAGTGACGCGCATATTTTTGCATACGCTCTACGGCTTAACTCAAAGGTACTTCAACCTAGTGACTGGGCTTGATTCCTGATAGGAGGCCTAATATCGAGGAGAGTGCAAGGAATGCTTCTAGGGCTCTATACAGCTGCATAGGGACAATAGGCAAGAGATGAGGCCAACGTTATTTCCTGACTCTATGAAGTCCTCGTCTGGTGGCATGCACTGGAGAAGACTACGTTAGTTAATATGTTGGATCGACACCACGAGCTGCCCTCATTTCAATCAGTCGGACAATTAAAGTTAAGCTTATAATATCGCCTGTCGAGTCACAGGTAAAGCAACAGCAGCAATATTGGCAATCATTTGGATTGGCTTGGATTTCATCCCTGACAATGCGGATCACTGCCTGACTAGCCTGGCACCAGCTAGCTCCTTTTCCTCACAGATCCCATTAAGGGATGAACGGGCGGAGGACTGGGGTTGAATGCATGCACCGGTGAACTTTTACACGGTTGGGTCGAAACTTTTCGGAAGGGTCGGTAATGTTACTCTGGCGGAAGTTGCTGCTATTGGCACTGGATTGGCTGCTATTGTGCACGATAACAGAAAGGGAGTTTAGCATCTACTTAGATAGCCAGGTGTCAATAAGACCCCTAGGCTCACTTACGGAACGCTCAAAGCTTGTTGCGGAAGGCCCTAATTCAATATCGGTCTCGTGAGTATATTAACTTGACGCTATGGCATACAAATACCTATTACAGGAAACTATGTGGATGATGAACTGGCCAAAGGCGGCACCCTAGAGATAAATAAAATCGCCAAGAAAAGATAAAATGGACTAATTGTGGACTTCTCTTGGAAATATGGGCTCGGGTCAACTCAGCTAACGCTGTAGGAAAACCCGGACATGTTCTACTGCGAGCTCATACTAGCCGAGGACGGACCGAAGACGGTTTATGGATCGCCTTTGGCTGGAAAAATCCGATCTCTCGATTCTGGTGTGTGTGCCACTGCCTCGCCTGACCACTTCTGTCACAGCTGCATTGAGTACGACGAGGTACTCATCTCAGCGCCTCCACTAAGACTGTTCAGCTTTTACTAGATTGATGGTTAGGCACTTGGGTTCCTACGTTTTAACTTGTCCGATGAAGCTCGGCTTAATGCCTATAAGGCCTTGTCTGCTACATATTTACTACAAACACACATCACTTTAAAACTTTGGTCATAAAACACCATAAAGCAAGTTTTTTCAATTTTCAATGTTATCAAGCAATCGAGAAGTCATGAACTTATTGCTGTACCCTCGTGTAAACTCTTTAAATTAATGGCTAAAATAAATTTGCTACATTTGTGCTGCCTTAAACTTTTCGAAAGAAGGCTTGAATGATCGGCGGTTACAATTTTTTTTTTTTTTTTGATGTTCTATATTCATGTATTCCTTGGCCTCCTTTTACAATAGCCAAGCCCATTTATTTATCCACAGAAATACTTCTATTTAAACAATTTACTCACATACACAATTCTTTATTTTGCCCACAAAAGAATAGCATTTGACGGCGATGATCACCCAGACCTCGATCGTCGCCCTGCTCAAAAATACACTCCGCATCATGTTCCAAAATGCATGTGTCGAAAGTTTTCTTCAACCACGCTATGCTCGGTACCTTATATTGTTTGGGGAAATTCTGTTTACGCTCCACAATGTACCAAGGCGCTCGCACATAGTAAAACCAACTAATTAAACGTTCTACCGGATGACGCACAAGATTTATATAAATGGGCCATGGCAAATCTAAGCGGCCAAAATCTATGAATGCCACATGTTTTGAATATGATGTTGGTGCTCCTTTCTCCATTATCTCATCGGCTAGCGCTAATTCAAAAGCAGGTGTGACCAGTACAGTCTCCATTAAGGAGGGTTTATCGCGACGCGCTTCGAATCCATTACGTTTGCCAAGGAATCTCAAGAGGCCCATCAATGTTTGACTACCCACTTTGGGTACACGATTGAATACGACAATTCCTACTTGTGCTTTTGTTGTTGTATTGACACTTTCTGGTGTTAGATATTGTAGCTGTCACAGTAACGAAGTGAAGACAAACGGAATGGAAGACTTACAATTTGTACTACATATGTATGTATGTATGTTTGGGAGTGTATAATTATGTATGCATTCCTACCACTGATATGATGATAATAATTTACATACATACATATATCGTTACCTAAAGGGGAAAAGGTGCCAAGTCCATTTTTTTGAAATTATTCAGGAGAGACGAAAAATCGCTGGAGTTTGGCATTATCCATCTGCATCAAAAACTAAATTTTGAAAAAAAGTGGACTTGGCACCTTTTCACCTTTTAGGTACCGTATAGCACATACTTAGTAGTATAGAGAAAAAGATCAGGCTTTGATTTATAGTAATAGTTAAGTTCAAGCAGCAATAAAAAGAAATTAATCCAAGCGCAACATTTTCCCCAATCAGGTAGAAGCTTACGCAATTAACTTTGCATTCAGTATTTTTTAAGAATTGCCAAAAAGATTTCATTAGCTGGTATTTGAGTCGTCTTTTTTTTTTAATTTATTCACAACTGTTCACATTACGCCAAAAGGTTTATGTTTAAACAATTAAAGAGCAATACTTACCTCTTTTATGTTGTTGGTACTTAAAAATTTTTGCAAAACAAAATATTTAGTCCGGATATTTCAAAGATAGTATGTATGTATGTCTTATTTGTCTCACTCACTGTATGTTGTACTTATACCAAAATTTAACCGCATATGGCCGGAAAACGATATTCAATCATTACTTAGTTTAAACAAAGTGTAAAAAAATTAAAGCAAACTTAGAAATTAATTTGACCTAAGTAGGTGCTTCGTGGTACCCACCAAATTTTTTTGCCCAATTCTGGGTCGTACACATCAAAATCCTCGAACGTGAATGAGCAAATTATTTATGAAATTATTAGTACAAGGACCCACTTTTCAAAGATGCCGAAGCTTCCAAAAGACGTTGTCTTGCTTAAAATTACTTAATTTCTGGACCATTTAGTACAAACATAACATTAAGGAAGATTTTTATTTGAAATGTAGTCATCCAGAGTTTAAACAATTGCGCTCGATTATCGGCATATAGCCGCTCAGTTTACAGATTATGTTTAGGAATATATTTTATTTTACACAAAACAAATTTGATTTTTTTCGAAACACAATTTTAAGGAATATGCTCAGAGATAAAATTCTAGAACTCAGCTACACCATTATTACCGCCGAGAAGCTTAAGAGAACAGAGAATAACTACTTAAATGGCGGGTTTGTACCGAATGTACTTTCAAAATAAATAAAAGTACGATTGTACCAACTTTTCCATGGCTGTAGCTAATCGAGCGGTAGCTCAATTAAAAGATGAATTGACTCAATAAAATTTCCGTCTGAACTTAATATTATGTAGTTACGTTTCTTATATCCCAGAAATAGTCCGAAGTCATATTTAGTTCAAAAAGCGTTTCCTTACTTGAAAATGACAGCAGAAATGAGAGAGCAACTGTGACTCTCTTCAGTCCGAAGTAGTCAGATTTAAAGTTTGTTCCACACGCTTTCCGGGTTGTTTCGGTAATTAGAGCCTAAAAATAAGTTACTCTCTCACAAGTGTCAAAAGAGTGTCAACCCGTGCCAAAAGTGCCCAGAGCGTGAGGAACGCAAAAAAACCACTTTTCGTGCGCGGAATCAAAAAATCAGTTCTAAACAATAATTGTATGTGTATATATCTTATATAGCTAATAAAATTAGCAAGTACCTACATTTCTGAACCTTTAGTGCTATTTTCCATTTTTGTATTTTACAAAATTCGCTATCGGATGTAAACAAACCTTGTGTGGAACAAACCTTTAGTCAGAAGAATTTTTGCGGCCAATATCTTGAAAAGTGTGAAATTCAACTGAATTTAAGTTAACGGAAATCAGTGGCGGATCCAGCGGGTGGTTTTTGGAGGTTAAACTACGTGTCAGTCAGTAGCGCACCCACGGGCGGTGTTTTAATATGGCGCATATGCATTTAAACACCCCCGTGGGTCCGTCAAGGACTGACACGTAGTTTAACCCCCGAAAACCCCCCGCTGGATCCGCCACTGAACGAAATTAAAGAATACACGAAAAGTGAGAATATATATAAAAAATAAAAAAAAAGTGAATTGAAAATGGAAGGAGACAAAAAATTAATGATGTAGTAAGTGTTTATTGTGCTTTTGCTTGTGTGAATGTGTTTTGTACATACATTTCTATTCTTATTTGACATTAGTTTTGTTGTTGCCATTCTTTGGACTAAAAATTTGGTTTTTTACGTTCCTTTACTTTTTCCTGTTATTCTCTTTTAGTGAGCGCATTTTGCTTACGCTCTTGCATTTTGACACTTTTCAGATTTTAGTCAGAAAAGATAAGGAATGGACCTATTATAAAAATTGGTTGAGCACGCTCCTCTAACCACTGGGCTACAGCGGCCATCAGAATTCATTTCCTTATTTCATTATTTACCTAAATACGTGCATTCCTTGTAAATATGCATGATTCCATAATACAAGGTTAGATAATTATTGACAGCTGCAGTTTGACATTCCCTTACAAAAGGTTGCATTTACGAAGGACATAGAAAGGGCAAGAATGCAATCCCTTGTTGCGAAAATAGTAGTAGAAAAGTACGCAAATTAGGCAATTAGTAGTGAATTTCCTTTTGTAAATTCTAATGTTTTTGCAGGAAATCTGGCATTTTAAACGAAATGTTGAACGTAATATTGATATATCTACGTGAATTACGTAATTTATGTGCTATTTAGCTGTATAAAAACTGCAAAATGACTCAAAATTAAAATAAGACTACTATGAGATTGATGTAAACGTCCAATGCTTATGTTTTCATCAGTTAAATATGCTTCATATGCATATACAAATAAACATATTGCACAAAAGCTTATACTTTTATTTCACACCAAAGCTACACTGTTTCCATGTAAAATTGCAAAGAAGCAACACGGTGCCACTGCTAAGGGAGCGGAGCGAGAGAGACAACTGTCAGTTTATCGAACCTTGTAACTATTATTGAATCATGGTAAATATGGATGGACATACATACATATGTATTAAGTAGTATAAATTTTAAGATAACCTTTTTAATAGCTTTTTACAACTGCATATTTGTAGTCCCAGCATTTTATATTAGTAATAAAATATTCAATGACACAAGCTTCAGCATATCAATGCACAAACTTATATTTTACCTGTACGACGCATATTTATGTTTGCACAATTTTGCAAGCGCAAAACTAAACAAAAAATGCATTGCCGATCATTCAACCGGAAAAGTTTGCGGCAAAGCCACAGCAACAGTGAAGACAACGACGCAAAAAGAAGCAACTTTGGAGACAATGACACGCGATATTCAAGATGCCATAGAACTACCAACGGTGAGTATTTACAAGCATTCATATAAAGTAAATATGGATATGTACATAAATACAAATATCTATGTAAGTAATAAGTGGTAACTTGCTCAATGCTTATGCCAAACCTTTTTAGCAGACGATCTTGAAAATGCGCAAATGCTATACACCAAGAACAAGGTCATGGTGATGTACAACTTTTGGTGATGAGCGGTTACACTGGCTGCGAAACTTATTACGTTTACATACAGTGGCGCTCACCTAAATAGCACACTTTTATTTTTTGCAATATTCACAAATTTTTACGTGATACATTTTTTTCGCTAATTTTTTATAAAAAAAATATAGTAGATTATATAACATAAACCATGTAAGTCAAAGTTTGAAACTTTGTGTACAGTTCAGGAAAATTTAGGGAAATAAAAAAAAAAAATGTCATCAAAATTTTAGACTGCGTAGCGTAAGCGACATTTTTTTTTCAAAATTTTCCTTTTGATTCCTTTGTCGTTTTGAGAATGGATTAGCTACCTTGTCTTTAACTTGACTAACCACTAAGATTCATCAAAGATCCTGCAGTACCTATGTGTGCAGAGTTAGTAATGATTCCTCACGCCCACCCGCTTTCCCCTCCCCGTTTTATTCTTTTCCAGGCTCTGAAGTACAATGAACAACTGTGCCTGAGCACTTGGAAAATATGTAGATTTTCGGTCCTCCGAAACTTCGATTTCTTGCCACTCCAACAATCTCTTACAGATTTTCCACAAAGATTTATAACGTTCAAATGTAACGTAACTTAAATCGTATGCGAGTCGGCTGAACATTTTTTTACGGTCCTACATTTTTTAAGGGTGAAATTAAGCCAAATTGACCGATGGTTGTAATCGACCATTTTTGATTTGGATGACTTTTCGTCAGAACTTTTCTTTAAAATCATTAAGCGAAGTTCTACCAAAGCAAAAAAAAATTTTAAAAATATTTTCGAAAGTTCTAAATTTCACAATTTCCCAGATTTCGCAAATATATTTTTTGAATATCTCAAAAAATATTATTGTCTAAAAAATGGTGGTGGGCGCGTTTTATAAACAAAAAAAATCCAAAAAAATTAAAAAAAAATAATTAAAAATTTTTAAATCTATAAAATCGTAGATACAAAAACGTACATATTTATGTACATAAATTTTTGAC
The DNA here is from genome assembly GCF_013731165.1 of Rhagoletis pomonella. Taxonomy (NCBI): domain Eukaryota; kingdom Metazoa; phylum Arthropoda; class Insecta; order Diptera; family Tephritidae; genus Rhagoletis; species Rhagoletis pomonella. The sequence goes on from NW_023458565.1 coordinate 21,725,322, forward strand.
TCAAATTTTTTTTGTATACAATACCTCTAACTCATCTTAAAAGTTCCTGAAATTTTCAGTAAGGTATTTTTTTAAGATATAATTTATGAAACTTAAAAAAAAGTATTGCAAACTCTACATTGAGAATAAATTTAAATTAAATAATAATTTCCTAACATAATTTTATCTATAATTTAAAAAAAAAAAAAAATTTTTAAGTTCACAAATACATATCTTTAAAAAAACACCTTGACAATTTCAGGATCACTTTGAGGTATTGTAAAATTGTATAAGTTTTTGCTCTTACGATTTTTTGTAATATCAAAGTTCTAGTATTGAATAAAAAAATTTTCACCTCAAATTTTTATAAATTTTTTTAAATTTATAAATTCAGTTTTTTTTTTATTTATGTCTTTTATATATCTCTTCTTTGCAAGCCTAAAACGAGACCAGAACCACTTTTGTACCTTTAATAGTTATTGAAATGTTTATTCAAAAAATAAACTTGCTAAATCCCGGAAATTTTCAAGTTTAGAGTTTTTTAGTAATTTTTTTACTTTGGCAGAACTTTGTTACATGATAACAGAAAAGTTCTGACCAAAATTCATCCAAATAAATTCCAACCATTGGTCGATCTCACATGGATTGACCCATATACATATGTATGTACATATGTACATTTGCTTAACATAGACTCCGACTTTATTGCTTTTAGTATTTTTATTTCTTACATATTATGAATCCCATTGCATATACTCGCATTTTATTTGCAGAGTTTGTGCTACATATATGTAATTTCGCTTTTGAAAAAATACCCAAGAAATATTTACTCAAAATTAATAAAAATTTTTTCTGCACTTGTTCAAGCTCAATGTAAAACCAATTTATAATTGCAATTGCTTTCAAATTTTTTTGTCAACTAGATTTATTTTACCTTGAAGTCACTTACATACTTAGTACATAAATGCAGCTTACTTAAAAATACATTTGACTGTACCTGTATGTTTTTTGTGATTAAAATCATAAACAATTATTTTCAAATTACTATTTTGTTTTCAATTTCGCTTCCCTATAACTTTTCGTTCCTTTCAAAATAATAGAAGTCCCTGACACAAAGTTAAAAGGTTAGTTAGCGGCCAAAGGCATGCAAAGGCATAGACTAAATATGTAGGTATAATAGAGTCTAAAGAGAGGCCAAGAGACAGATCAGATAGTAGTATTCATAAAGAGTTTCTAGACCAATGGCCAAAAGGAGAGAGATGGTAGAGAATTATAGTGGCGAATTTCTAGCAATCGGCTTCAATGGGTTTTACTCTATGTTGCTATGTATGTATGTATGTATGTATGTATTTATGTAAGTATGTGTTTATGTGGCTTGTAGGAAACCTAATTTGTATGGTATTTATGGTTTTATGTTTATGTGTTCTATCTACTAATTTTTTATGGCTTGTATGTATGTGGTATGTATGTATGTATATGTATTTATGTTGCTTTAGGGGTTTGCGAGGAAGTAAACCCATTTGTGAGACAAGATGCCGATGGACGATGTACCATTTACTCTTCATGCAGCTTGCAAAAATGGGTCTCAGAAGGAAGTAACTGATGCCTGAGTTTTTCAAGCGCACTTTTGCGGGGCAATATTCTAAAATAGTGTTTTATTTTCTGTAGGAATACAAATGTATACACATTTATATCTATTTGAAATCACAATATCTTTCTCCTCATTTTATTGTTATTAACTGTTAGTCAAGTCTTTGTTTGATACTATGAAAGAAAAATTTAAGCTTTACTTATTTAGAAATCATCGATAAAAAGTTTTTAGTCGTTTTTGTCCTAAGCATATTTACCAAATTCTATTAAAACACTTACTTATTTATTGACTTTTAAAAAAACATATCTTCTCCACAAATCAGTATTTTTTTTTCTATATCACTTCACTTAATTGCAGGGTATTCTCAGGCTGTTAATTCACACTTCTCCTTCTTAGTAAGTGCTTTGTGACGTATTCCAATCGCAGTTATGACAGTCGCATGCACCCGAAAACGATGTCGTAATCGAGAATATGAGTTAATGTATTTTGTCGATTAGAATGCAGTTGAATTTTCAGAATAAAGCAACGCGCACTCAATACAAGCACTATAAAGTTACCGATGTCGAATGGACTATATATGAGATAGATCAACGAACTGGAACCAAGATATAATGTTTCAAAAACCATGACACCATGAAATGTTGAAATGTACTCATAACACTAACGACGGCGATTCAATGCAATGGTTTCGATGAATAAGCAAAATAAATTTTTTTATAAAACATAAAACTTACCTGGCCAGTACTTTTTAGGTATTGATATGTGCCATGAAGTGTATTGATATTATCACGTCCTGAAATAGGGAAGAAAAGGTGGTGTAATTAAGTTAAGGTCAGCTACTCTAATTTAAATTAATACTACAATTAAAGAAAAGTTTTATGTGTATCAATCTCAACCTAAATTTTAATCTCAATCTTAATTTAAATTTTAGTCACAATCTGAATTTTATTTAAAACTGGCTTAACTACCTAAATATTCTTATAAATGGTACTCGCATTCTTTAAAAATTATATTGATGTTAAATTCTTTATATGAAATATTTTACAAAAATGAGTTTACAAAGCTTTTAAAATCTGTTTAATTTTTGGTAATTAGCATTTATATGTAGTCGCGAAAAATCTCTTTTTTTAATAAACATTACATGCATCAGATACTCACTTGATTCTCTTGAATTGATGTGATTACCAGTTAAGCCGAGTGCTGAAAATTCCGATGGTTGTAATTTCACTTCCATCTCCTTGAGGCGACTATTTAATTTATTTGTATGCATAAAAAGGAAAAATGTGCAGGATATGGCCAATATAGCGATGAGTTCAACGGATCTGGGAAATAAGTAAAAAATACATACAAACATTTCTTAGTTAAATTTGTTATTTAACTATGTACATACATAGGAAAAATATGGGGCCGTGTGAATAAAAACTAAGCAATTGCGTTTTATTTTTTTTAATTTTAATATTTTTTTTTTGTTTTTTTTTTATATTTTTCTTAAAATTTCAGACTCGATTTATTCAAATAAATTTAAGTAAAGGGTGTGAAGTTTTAAGAAAAGTAATTGCTTAGTTTTTCCATACGGCCCATGGTTTCTAAAATTAACAAGCTCGCCATCCTGAACGAAGGAGCAAATAAGTATATGGGACGTTCCACACCAAACGAACGGGGTTCACACTTCATGTGTTTGATTCGTTTCAAATTTTTAGGGTTGATGCACAAACATAAATAATAAATAAATATGTAATTTGAGCTTGATTAATACATTTTTAAAGACTTTACAGCACAAAAACAAATATCTCGAGAGCGGAGCTAGCAAAAAATTTGAAAAAAATCAAAAAAAATTCTCGATGAAAAGAAATATTTTTAAAATTTTTTCTTGAAAAATTTTTCACATACAAATTTTTTTATTAAAAAAAATAGTTTTTTTTTTTGAAAATATACCATCTCAAAAAAATTTCAAAAAATCACAATGGTAGCTCTGAGTATCACGCAATATGTAAGTATAGTATTATGGGGTGCACTCTACATTTGTAAATTTGCAATGTACGCATTTTACCCAACTTCTGTGTAAAAAAAAAATTCAAATTATTGTAGACAGAGAAAAAAACAAAGATATAACATTCTGTAATTTTTTAGATGAAACTCTAAAGCCAATACTATAGAACTATTTAGGTTTTTGGGGCGAAAAACTAAATGAAGTGATTTTCACGTGCCACTTTTGAAGTCAGCTTAAATACATTAAGGGAGTTCTGCTGAAAATACATAAGTACATACATGCATACATATGGCGCGATTTTTAAATAAATTGTATATTTTTATATTTAAGTTCTTTTGTCACACACATATTTTTTTAATTAATTACAGCGCATATTTTTAGTGAGCCAAATATATTTCAATATTTGTTTTTGTTATGATTCCTTCCTTTCCACTCCATGTAACTCCATGAATATGCATATTTTCACATATGAATAACTAATGAAATAAAAAAGGGGCTCCAATTGAAAGAAGCTGGTATTGTAAGCATTTGTATTCTTTCTCTAAACATTAATAAGCATTTTAAAATATTCAATAAGGTCTTTGAACTTTTTCGAACCATTCTACTGTATGTTTGCTTGCTTATAGCCGCAAGGCAGGTAAAATGGCGTTAAAAAATTAAAATTGCTTAGAAGCAAAAACTAAACAAAGATAAGCCGAAATGCTTACATACGCACATTTAAGTAAGTAATACATACACATATGTATATATGTATGTCCATACGACGTTTGATCTGCAGATCAAAGCAGATTGGCGAAAGAAAACAGTTGAAGCACCTTTGCTCGTCACGTATGTACATAAATACATACATACATAAATGTGGATGTCTAGTAGTTGATCGAAAAATTAAGTGGCCAAACTACAGGTCGTCGAATTAGCCAAAAAGTACGATGAATCGCCAATACTATCCAGAATATTGAAGGTAAGGGTCAATTTTAATACCGGTTTGCTTTCTTAATGATATGTAACATAGCATAGCAAACGAAATGAAAAATGTGGTCTCTTAATTTAAAGTTCAATGAACGCTTTTGCTACGAATGAATGCTGGATGATCGTAGATACAGGCATACATTCATACATATGAAAGTATATACATACATACATACGTATGTAAGTAAATATCGAGCTAGTAATAGCGTGTGCGCAAAATCGCTTATGTCAGACTTATTTTATGCAAATATAAGCATACTTATGTACCTGCATATGTAAACGGTTTAATTTTAATTAGCTAACTACATTTTATGCGACTGATTCGCCTGAGTTTGTTTGTAAATATGTATACAAGCGAATAAATATGTGTAAATTGTGAATGCAAAATTACAAAATTGTTGTTAGCTCTTTAATTTCTCAACCGTAGTAGATAGATTAAGATTGGAGATACATATACATACTGTGGCTCAAACAAATGACCACGTGTTGATTTTCTTCAAATATTCGTAATGTTTTTCGAGCTAAATTTTTTTTGTTATTTTTCTATAAAAATATCGTCTAAGCTTTAATCAAACCCGTATTCAAACTTTATACAAAATTTAGGAAAATTCTACAAATTTTCATCAAAATTTTTATGCGGAATTTTTGGGTGTGCAGTTTTATAGACCATACAATTTAAGTCTAATGAAGGCAAGTTTCAAATGGCTAAAAAATCGCGTTGATTTTTGAGATTTTCTTTTTGTGACGGATTTTTGCACTTTTTTCCTTATAAGCATGAATTTCTTATGAAATGAAACGCGGGAGAACGTTAGCAACAAAATTTCAAAATATCAACCGCCAGTTTTTGTAAATTGCACTTGTTATATTAAAAAAGCCGAAAAGTAGCCTCCAAAAAAAATTCTCCAAAATCAACGCGATTGAATTTTCCTAAATTTTGTATGAAGTTTGAAACTATGATTTATACGGCTTTGGTTAAAGCGATATTTTTATAGAAAAATAACAAACAAAAAAATTTAGCTCAAAAATACATTACGAATATTTGAAAAAAAATCAACACGTGGTCATTTTTTTGAACACTGTATGTATGCAGGTACATTAAGGTGGTCTTTAAAATCAAATGAACGACATATCAGTTTTGGTACCGATTGATTGGATATATAGAATCGACGTAGGGGTTGAGGCTTAGGAAATCTGATGTAAAAATTTGCTTTCTAGAGTTAAGGACCACCCTAATGTACATATATTTTATTTGCAAGTATGACGGATTTTTAGATTTTGTTTATTAAAACTGTGCTTAGTGCGAGTCTCAACACACACGACTACTCCAGATCCCTAAACGAGATGGGTAAGTAGTCTGAACTTTATTATTGCATTATTGGAACCAGAACGTGCCAGCCGACGAGAAGACGGACGCACTTGCAATAGAGGGCATGGACGTTCCACTTTTGCAGTACTGGAAAGGTTTGGCCAGGCTGTTCGCTACCTGCGAGCTCTTTTTAAGGGATCCATCTCTTAAAAAAGCAAGTAATAAGTGGACTAGTCTAACCACTCACAGCAATACGGTACTTACATACATATGTGGATGAAATGGAACGAGAAACGGTCGAAAGGTGCCATCATGCTAGGCATATATAAAATATTTTATATTTCCTATCGGGCTGCTCATGCGGAGCAGTTCTCTTGTGCTCACCAACACAGCCACAGTTTTCTAGATGTTACTCAGCGGGAGGGATTGAACCCACTCAGGTGCAGTGGTCGTCAAAACCCAGAATAACCTAGTATTTAATATAATAATATCCTTTCTATCGAAGAATCTGGCCTGTCTAAGGATCTATTATGCTTCCAAGCACTTACTGGTTGCTGACTATACCTACTTTCACAACGTATAAATCTTCAAGAAACTAGAAAAAACAAAATTCTACCAAATATTGCGAAAACTTTATGGAACCTTTTGCTAAGCTTTTCAATCTTCCACAATCTTCCTCTGATTTACTGCGAAAATAATGTTTCTTAGTTCGAACCCGGCTGAAGTCTTGCTTCTTAATAAAGCTTTATCAACTTCGAATACAACTGAAATTTATCCCAAGCTAACTAATATGCAAAAAGAAGAAGAATTCATAGGAAAGGGCTTTAACTCCAAGATATCGCTAAAAACCTCCTAAAGGCTTATTCATTTCATTCGGCTCCTATCTATATAGTATACTTATGTATTTTGATAACGATATGAATATTGAATAGAACTAAATTTCTTCTAGGAAAGCCTTAATTTCGTGACATGTCTTCACTAAAAGGACTCTTTAATCAACCGTACTTTTCTTTGCCAAAAGCTTTGATTCAGCCTTTCTCAATTTTGCAATTTTGCGCAATCCAAATCCAATAAAAGTCACACTAAAAAATCTCGCAAAATGTCGATACAGGAAATTGAAACAAACTAAACGATAATTAATTACGCAACGGCAGATATTACGGTAATTGCAAAGCATTGTAAAACGAAAGACTTGTTGAAAGAATCACCCGGAAACATAACTTCTTTTGCAATTGGCAATTGACTATAACACTTTTTTCATTGTCACATCGAATTGCATGCGAGAGATGGTTTACTGAACCCGGCTGAACGGTTTATTGCTCGAATTAAAAATGTCAATAAAACACAGATACATACATGTAAACATACTCATAAATCTCAAAAACAAGAAAAAGAGCTGCATTTTTTGCGGTAATAATCAGCTATCAGTGCAGTAGGCTAAGCTAATTTTAATAAAAGGCATTGTCTCTTCATTAAAAACAAAAAAAAATAAGAGAGCTAACTAGCAAGCTAATCATTCGCTAGAAAATTAACATTACGTAAAAGTTAAATTATTAAAGTTGAACTATCACAACCCAAATAAGTGCATGAGTGAAATGAAACTTATGTAAATATTATAAATTTTGCAGAAATCGCCTTATTTGGTTAAATACTACGCGTGGGTGGCATAAGTGAAAATTTTCAAACAACTTCTAATAGATGACACCCAAAAATTTGTGAAAGTTACAATGCTTTTTTAAGTGGATATAAATTAGCAAGATCAACTGTGTGGTATGTGTGTATATAAAAAAAAAAAAAAACCAAGCTATTTCGGTTTATGTAGGAGAAAATTTGCAAAGCCGTGACGAGAGCAGATAATGCTAATCAATTTGAAGGTGGCTTACGAGTACAATAACAAATATCCAACCGTATGTAAACAAATGAAGATTCAGCTAAATATGTATTTACATATATACAAGTATGTAAGTATGTATGAAAGTACAGAGTATGCAGATAAATTTGTACCTTATGTATATACTATGTATGTAGGTAAGTATGTGCAATCAATAAGGTAGCACATACACACAGAAATACATACATATATTAGGATGCCCCACAAAAAAAGTTGTTCAACCGGAATTGTAAGACTTATATTTTAATGGCCTTATTCATAAAAAATAAAATAGATTTATAGAGCTCTATAAAGTGACATTTTCATACAAATTTCCGATTTATAAAGCAGTTAAAGTCATCTTTATTTTTTATAAATTTGAGTGTAAGTCTATAAGTATCTTAAATATAATAAATTTTATAATTCTTTTTCGCTTTTATTAAGTTTAAGCGAATATTACAATCGACTTTTAACCAACTGCCCGATTAGCTAGAGACTTGAAACTTCAAACTTAGCTCAGACCGCGATGACAATGCAAAATTAAAAATGAATCAATACCTAGCATATGGTGTCCAGATAACTGTTTGAAAACCCCTACGTTTCCTACTTTATTTGGAAAATCCGTATTTAGGTTCCGGTTTTTTTTAGATTTAGAATGTAAGTATATTACTTAGGCTCCGTTTCAACAGATTCATTAAAGTGCAAATTAATTAGATTTTCGAATTTTTGGTTTCACTAAACATTTTTAATTTGTTTTTAATTTTGATTTAAGTGCCCTTTCCTCTTCGGTTAAATAAAATTTAAATAAGAATAAGCTACTCCGAGATGTTATACGTTTAATAAGCTGATCATTATACATAAACCTTTTTATTTCTGCAAGCATCGCGCAAACAAATGGTGGTTTCGTTTCTTCCAAAAAAATGTTGCCCTTCCACGGTGCAAAATGTGTTTGATGTTACACTCAACCCCCTAAAAGGGCATGTTTTTACCTTTTCGTCCCTACCTAGCTCACGCGTTTCATAATACTGTCGTTTTAAGCAACCATCTCATTTTTGGAGCAACCATCTCATTTACAGGGTAACCATCTCCACTGACAAAACTTCAAAGGGCAGAGAATGTGCCTTTTTTCGTCTTACAAGGGTGTGACATTTTAAAAAACGAGCACAATATTTTCTCACCGTTTGAATTTATTTTAGAATCGAACACGAAAAGAGAATTGGCAAAAGGCCACATTTTTTGGTAGAACCGAAAACACCATAAAATATTATTTAAAAGAAACGGACGAGAGCGACGTGGAATTTGTATTTCTTTTGAAGAAAATTTTTTTGGCAGCGAGTTTTCCATTTTCAGTACACAATATTGTATATCACATGTTTACTTGTAGAACAGCGCTGCTTTTACTACCACTTTTAGCACAGTACTGCTATACTTTAACTCAGTTAAATGAAAAGCTTATTGACACTGAAAAAAATTAATTGAGAATTCAACAAAAAAATTGTAGAGAAATAAATCCATCAAAATTTTAGCCGTTAGGCGGTGCGGTGATCGACCTTTTTTTACTAACCATTAATAAAAGCTTGTCTTTAAAAATGTTTTCTTTGTAATTACTTGTTTATGCATGGAGAGTGTTACACTCTAATGTACATATGTACATATGTACTTATTTGTGTGGATGTACTCAGTCTAGCTGCAAACAATTTTATGTCAAACACAAAGATGTTCGCCAAAGTTTTAGCAACATTGAACCGTATTACATATGTATTTGTTTACATGTGTATGTTTGTATGTAGGTACATATGAAGATATCAAATCGCGAAAGTAGTGAAAAGTTCATTAAAAAAAGATATAATATTATGAAATGAAGTCGATTGTTTGTCATTGCTTTTAGAGTGTTGATTGCAATAAGGAAAAAAAGCTATTTATGTACTATATACATACTTCAACTGATGTTATGTGTCCACTATGCAGATAGGGCACGCGCAGATCCTCTAGGCCAGCTGTATATGTACATATGTACAATATATACCATAGCTTTTAATGTTTTTGGTACCTGCATTGCATTTTTTACAATTAATTTTAATTGTTATTAGTTTCGTCTGAAAAAATTTCAAAAGCGATTGCTTATGTAAACTATTTCTACTTAAAATATCGCTTCTACCATAAATAAATTAATGCGTTTTTTAATTATTTGAAAACTTAGATATGTGCACCTGTCTTCGTATGGAATAGTAGCTTATGTCGGGAAGCTGGCTTTAGTATAATGCGGCATTCCCTTTATTATTTATACAACAAGGATTTTTTTGATAACACTTAATAAGAATCTTGACTTGCTAGTATCGGAGGTATTTCTTGCGTGTTTATTTGCCAAAAGTTCATCAACGGGTCGGCGCCATCATTATACTAAAGCCAGCCTTTCGATATAAACTACTTTTCTATACGAACACAGACATAGACCTTTTGTAACTCTTAACGAGAGAGTCCATAACCCAGTATGCTCAAGATAACATCCGCTTCCCTAATGAGTCCTGCAAGGGTCTTCGTAGGCGTTTTCTTTATTACAAAGAGTTGGACCATTTGAGCTTCAAAATGGATTAAGCGTCGTCTAGCCAAAGCCATGCAGTAAAAGATAATATATTCTGACGTCTCATCGTCTTCAAGACAGAGCCGTAATTCAGACTCTGTTATGACACTCATTCGGTGCCAGTGAAATCGCAGTCGGTTGTGAAAAGTCAGGTATCCAGAGAGTAGCCTAATGTCATTTCTATTTAGTAAAATAATAACCTTTCTTTTGAAAGGGTAGCCCCTGTCTATGGCCCCTGGCCGCGTTGTGAGTGTACCTATTCAGTAAATATGACTGAGACCACATAATGGTTCAGATCCCAAAAAGGCAATTAGCGATCCTTCTCGTGCCAACTTGTTGGAGACCTCATTGCCTTCGATCCCATAATGGTCTGGGACCCAGCAAAGTGTTATCGTGTTTTTAGCTACACAAAATTCGTAGGGTGTATCTTCCCAAGAATAACTACTTGAAGCTCCTTTATGTAGAAGCACTCATTAGAGAGTCGCAGTTCCAGCTCCTTCGTGACTGCTGTTTCTTGCATAAAAATATGGGAGGAGTCAATCCGTGACGTAGAGACATGCCAATATACCTATATTTCAAAAACACACCGCACACAAATTTTCGGCCTTTAGCAAAAATTTTGAGGTGTTATCTTGTATTTTCGGGATCTCAAAGCATGCTGAGCTAGTTTTTTTTTCTATTGACCACTACATTCCCACGTCTCTTAACCTTTTCTCATTGTTTAATTTTTTTAAGTGGCCTCCACATCGGAGAGTATTTTCAACTACCGCATCCTGCCAAAGAGGCATTCAAAATAATTTTAGCCGCAACGATAGTAGGGACAAGCATTGCTATTTTCTCGGATAGCCAGGCAGCGATCAGGGCACACCTCCACCATTATAAAACAATGCAGAGAGAACTTTATCACTTAGCTGATAGGCATGTTGTTGCACTGATCTAGATGCCGGGCACAGCAGCATTCCTTGCAACGATATGACTGAGGAGCTAGCCAGAAAGGGGTCGTCGCTAAATGCCTCAGGGGCAGAAAGGTCTTGCACCTCTGCTCAAGGATCACCACACTCAGCGTTGGAAAAAGGTCGCTAACAGTAGGTGGGAAGACCTACAAATCATGTAGGAGTCTGCGCAAAACGCACTGGATTTCTCATCAAACTGAATAAGAAAGATTTATCTCGACTAACTGACGTTTACACAAGGCACTGATCCCTGGGAATCGATGCTGCAAGACTAGGACTGGAATAAAACACTTTTTGTCGTGTTTGTCGTGTAATTCACCAGATGCAGAGGAAATGGCAGGCAATCTGCTCTATAATTGCCCAGCACTGTATGTACAGGACTAGAATCAGATGTCTAGGTAAAACCTTCTACTGCCTTCTAATATAAATAAGTGATATTAGCCCGAGAAATTTTACATCCTGTCGCAAACAACAACAAACTAACTTATGCTAATTTCTTTTCAGTTCAAAGTGCGAGTAGTGGTTTAAGACGGCACGTATAAGTTGTAATTGAAGTTAATAAACTCGCCACTTCAATTAAACAACCCATGTCTAATGTACCAAAATATTAACCGTTAACGATTTTCCAACTACCATGTCTAATTTTTTTTACTTTCCAAGAATTTTCCATTACTAGGCGCACATCAATTTAAGGTTTATATTATAAATTATTACGCTCTATTTTAAATAATAATGTGTGAGAGAAAACAATGTAAAAATATATGATTAATAATGCAAAGTGGAATCATAACTCTAAAAAATAACTAAAGAAAATCTCATTGAAGATGGCAAAACGCCGAAACCGGGTTTTCCCCAAAACCAATTTAACAAAGTGTATGAAAGGTTGTGCCTTTTTTTTTAAGTGCTCTAACGCAAAAAAAAATATCATACAAAAATTAGCGGCATATGCCTATATACTATATACTGCCATATACTATTTACCTCAAAAATTCCAAAAAAATAAGAAATATACAAATTGTACCACATTTTTGCATTACCTTTTTTGATGATATTTCATAAACAACTGGCATTTCTTTTTAATGTTCCAGTATGTTTTACAAATATTTAAATTAAAAAGTTGAATTATTATTTGTAGCATAAACAATTGCTCAAATATTTTGTTGAAATTCGTCCAACAGCGAATACTATCGGATGGTTAAGAAGTGCGTCTGGGTTTAAACAACTTGGAACCACAACAAACAATTTTACAACAATATGATAACCAGTGTTGCCATGCGAGCTATTTTCCGGTTAGCCGGAAAAATCCTGTTTAGCTTCTTTTTTCTTAGCTATTTCTTAAAATTATTTAGCATTTTTGTTGGCTTTTTACTTTTGCTCAAAATATTAACTGCAAATTTAAATAGTGTTAAAATGTTTAAGCTGAATTTCTACACAGATGGGTCGAAGCTTGACGGAAGTGTCGGTGGTTGGTTCTTTCATGCAGGGCGCCAGCTTCAGGCAGAGATAGCATTATGGAAGCAGTCGAATGTCTGTTAAACTGTTCGACCTTTGGCAAGGGAATTTTCGCCGGTCAGACTCTTTTAGGTGCCGGGCCACAATGACTGTGCAGGGAATCGCCTTGCGGAGAAGTTGGCCAGGAAAGGTGCCATCAACGTTTATTTGGACGTGGCACCATCTACTAATGGCTACATTAGGGTGGTCCAAAAAGAGTAAAGTAGGAATTGTAATGCTCTCACCCCCTAGGAGTGTTCTATATCGAAAAAAGTAGACCCCTATTTTTTATTTTGAAATTAAAAAATATTTAGAGGTCGCGCAAAGCGCTCAAAGTTTTCCATGTATTTTTATATGGGAAAAATAAATTTTTTCGTAGAAATTGTAAGAGCGTATCGACCGCCAATTGACCCACAGCACATTAGTCGAATAAGGCCAATTCCTGTTAAAAATTCTGGGTTCAGCAAAAAGGTTTGATAAAGTCAAATATCATTTCTCGCAGCCCTTTAGCTTGTCGTTAATCTCAAAGTTATCTCTCTTCAATAAGATTTTATTTGTTCTCTTGATAATTGCCCTGGCCTATAGTCAAAAGATATAAAGAACAGCATTGATATTACTGGGGTGCATTTGGATCGCTGGTTCCAAATATTCTAATCTTTTTTTATTATTAGCTATAGTTTGCGAATTTTTGTAAATTTAGCAACAATTTCGGTTGCTCCAATGGAAAAGCCATTATTTTGCATAGTGGTGGGAAAATTTTGTTTATGCAAATGAGTATGGAAACACTAAACAGGCACAACTTCTGGAAACACTAATTAGTTTTCATATGTTTATAAATACAATAAAAAATTTCAAATATAGGAAAATGACAAAAAAAAATTATTTAACATTTTTTTTTGTTTTTTAAATAATTTTTTTATAATCTGAACGATTTTTATCATATTATTATCATAAATCAGTAACGATTACGTACCGATCGAGTAACATTTACCAAAGTTATAACGAAAAACTTAAGTGGATCTCCAGTTTTTTTTTTTAATTTCAATTCAATTGTATGTATAAATTACTTTCAAATGAAAGAACCGGATTACAGAAAAGTGTGCCAAGCAGTGACATTTTTCGTTCAAGCTGAATGCAAAGCAATATCGTCCAATTGGAGAGTCCTCAAAAGGATTTCCCAGGATATGTTAAAAACTATTGCATTTACCTACAGTCACTTTTTCACATAATGGAATTAACTAAAATATTTATGTATGTATATCTAAACACTTATTGCACGTCCCCTACTTTCATATAACGGCAAAATTTAGAAACCGCGAAAAATGTGCTTCTTCGGTGACCATTCCGCGCCAATTTTCAAGACTGCATAAATGGACGTAAAATGGGCGTTTCTAACCCTAATTGCATTTTATTAATGTAAGTAAATAATAATGTGCTTGAAACTACTATTAACTTATCAAACATGTTTGACTTCATTCACCTCCAACTTGAAAACTGACCAAATCGGCGTGACCAAATCCATGGTCCTTTTAATATTACATAAGCATCCGAAAACATTAAAACGTTTGAAATAAATCTCGTCTCACTTTTTTGTATTTTTCACTTGGTTGCTGAAGTAATGAAGAATTGAAAATTCATAAGGGAAAATTATAGCTTTTGTAGGTTTTATCTTAATATCTTAAAAAATTTTAGACTTATTGAAAAATGATAAATGAACGTGAGGTACTAAATTTAATAACCCTTAATTTAATATATCGTCCTGTTTGCCACAATTAACGCATTCCATAGATATTACAAGCCAAAGTTTTATTTTTAAAAATCATACACTTTGATTCAATTTCGCGGGCTAAAGATAAGTTTTAAATTAATCTTTCGTGGCCAATAACAATTGGCTAAGCCCTAAGACATCATAAATGCCTTTCTTTTATGCCATACAAAATCGACCCAGCCTAGTGAGTCAATCACGCAGTCAATCAGCTCGCTCACCACCACAGTCAACCTACCCTCAGCATATTAAATTTGCTGTTATTATTTGCGTACAAAACTTTAAATTATGCGGTATTATAAAAATAAATTGACCCGCACTAAGTCAGGTGGTCGAGTGTATTAAATCCAAAAACCATAAAAAACAAAAAATTCAGCGCCACCGCAACAGAGGCTGTAGATAATGAAGAAATTTCACCCATCTGGATATTAGTTACAAACAAAAAGATCTTAAAAAGCAATCTCGCAGCTAAAAAGAGTCAAGTATCTATGGGCTGTATGGCGGTTTACCAAATGCAATTCACTTTTTACATCAAAGTGTGCATTCATTCGCCTTCAAACGTATCTACATACATATCTACGCATAAGTATTTGCACTACATAGCTAACCAGTTATTATTATTTGCAATAGCCCCAACTTCAACTTTATTTGCCCGAAAATGGTGCTGTCGGCAGTGGATACCTACCACTGTCAATCGCGGTATGTATGTATGAACGAGCATGTACGCGCATGTACGCGCATGTATGTATGCAAGTGTGAATCTAGGTATGTAAGCTAGGCTAAAAAGTGCGGTGCGTCTAAGACAATTTATACCGGTTTTTCATTAAATTCAAAACTAGGTGATATCAATTTGGAACAACTCCTTCGGCAAGCCACTCACTTGGTAGTTTCAATGCTTTTATTTTATATGTTTTTGGTGCTTTCTACAAATGTTGTTTTTGTTTTTCTTTTTCTAAGCTAACTTTTTTTTACAAGCTTTTTTTGTTGTTGTTTTTATTAATGTCATTATGTTAGGAGTGCAAGCGTACCATTTCGCTGCTATTAACTACTCTACGTGTATGGCTTCTTTTTTTTTGTTGTACTCTTGTCTAGCGAGTCATTTCATTTCATTTCATTTCTTTCTAACTAAGACGACTTCAATTCGAGTTTAGTAGGTTTGTGAATGGAACGGGTGAGAGCGCGAAAAATTGGTCAATTGCTTGGTTGTGCAACTCTGGCCGCCGCCACCACCAGGAAGCAATTTCTTTATTGAAAGTATTTGTTAAAAAAAATTTTCAGCCGTAGTTTCGCCTACAGTTTGGGGTTTCGATACGAATTTCCTGTAACACAGCATTTCTCTTTTTTTTTTTGTTTTTGTTTTGGTGGTGTTTTTGCGTGCCCGGGCACGCATATCTAACATGTGCCCGATAAAAGGAGTTAACTACTTACCTCTTTGGATATGGTATCCGGCGATATTTGAAAGCGTTTTCCATGTCGCGCATTCTCATCTTGAACGTTTTATCACCGGCCAAACTCATTTTACGTACACAAAAATATTTTCAAAATTTTTTTTTACGCAGAAAACGGATGTGTTTGTTGTTCATGCAGTTTGCTTTAAAGATATCAAAATCAAATTGAAAAATCACTACACTTCAAATGTACATACGCACGTACATATGTACATCAATGTATTTGCTTTGTTACACATGCACCATGAATTAATTAATTAATTAATCATTTTAATAATTACTACCATTACATATGTATGCTATTTTACGTGTTTGGACTTTGCGTTTACAACGCGATTCTAATTGTTATTACATACGAGTTATGCTACTACGTGAACTTGAAAGCCAACAATAGCAGATATGCAGTTAAAATGGCAAAAACGCGACTAAGTAGTACTCAAGTCCGCCGCCTTCAGCGTAGCGTAAGAAAACTTTCAAAAACCAAAGAAAAATACTTGTAAATATGTATTTACATACATATGTATGTAGATAGCACCACGATATGCAATTGAAGTCGTCTTTACAAAAAAGCGTCTTAAGCGATTGGCAATCGCGGTTAAACTGAAAATTTCTGTCGGTCTCTGACCGCTTTTTGGCCAACTTGCTGGCTGCTAGCTGCTAGCTGCTAGCTGCTGCTGGCTAATTGTTGTCAGTAACAGAGCGGCAAAGCCGTAAAGCAGCAACATCAGCAGCAGCAATGCGCCAATCCAATGAAACAACCATAGACAGAATTGAGCCGTCGTCGGTGCGTCGCAACGTAGCAACTCAGCATTATTTCCACTCGATGGAGTTGCGCTCGCAATGCTCCAGGTCTTTGCCGCATTTTCTACTTTTTCAGCTTCGACGATCGTTTCGGCGGCATCATGCTCTTATTTAGCGCTTATTTTACCTTTTTTGTTGTTGTTATTATTGTAGCATAGCTTTCATTTTGCTTATTTCATACCTTTTATTTTTCGGTTTGCACAGCTGCTGTTGCTGCTCCAAAGAGTCGACGTGTGTCTATGCGTGCCGACATACATACATACATACATACAAACAGTGATCTATGAAAGAGGTGCGATAGATGAAGCATAAAACGAAGTCAGAAGAACAAATAGCTGATCAAAAAATTTCTATGGGCTGAGGAGCCACGTCATCTTGTGCAAACTATTTCAGCTTTTCGAAATGAAGCCCTTTTAAATCAGTTTCGATTGATTCCCGCATTTGTGTAATGCATCTAACTTATTAAAAAGTTTGAATTTAACTTTTCTAAAAGGTTGTAACCCTCTTCAAACATCTGAAAAATATTCCAAATGTTCATACTATAAATTTAATAATACTCTTTCGCTTAGCACCCATATTTTAAAATTTCATACAACTTGTGTATAATTTAAATTAATTCGACTTTTCAAACAGGCGGCAACACTTTTCAAAATATGTATGCAGTTTTGTATGCTGCTAAATTTTAATAAAGAAAGTGCAAGTTTTAAGCGGCTGAAAAATCGCGTGGATCTTTTATATATTTTTTGTTTTTTTTTGTTTTATAACGGCTTTTGCGGGTTTTTCCATACAAAAAGCACAATTTATATAGAAACTGGCGTTAATTTTTTTTTATTTTCTTTGCAAATGGTCTTGCGCCTTTTCGTCCATAAGAAATTCATGCTTAATTGGAAAAAAGTGCAAAAAGCCGTCAGCGAAAAAAATTTGTAAAATTCAAAGCAATTTCTCAGCCGCCAGAGTTGCCACTGGCGAAAAAAATATTTACCATCCACTTGAAAAAAAATCTACCAAATCTGGAAAATATCTTCCAATAACTTTTTTTAGTTATTTTAATAAAAACTATAGTTTCGTTATTTTTTTATTTTTTTTTTAATAAAAACTATAGTTTTGTAATTTTTTTATTTATTTCAATAAGAATGAAAATTAATTTAAGGAACTTTTTATTTAGCTAATTATACGGTGTTTGAGATCATATTAATGCTATATTCTCAGTCTACTTCAACCAAAAGCGAAAGTGATGAAACTAGAGGCAACAACGAAACTTCATCATTTGAAAAAACTTCAACTGGAGTTATTATAGACAAATATAGTTACTCAGAAAAACCGCTTGGTGATTTTTCTTTAATGTTTACAATGTTTCTCAAGAAATTATTTTTTGTATTTCTTTTTTTTTTGTATAAGAATATTGTTTGCACTTTAGCCAAATCCATAAAACTCAAGGATTCAAGCTATATGTGTACAACATTTAGAACAATTCGAAAAATTTTCGTCAAAATTCGCACTTTCTACTCTGAATTTTTAGAGCAGTTTAAGGTATGGAGATTTATAGCCCATAAAATTTTAAATACGATTCCTTCTGGCCCAAAGGACTTTGCATTGGATGGAGATTGAGAATGTGGGCATTAAAGCGTATTAAGCACTATAAAAAAGGGGCAAAGAAGTCCAAGTTGCCTCCGTGTAATATTTCTTCTGAGTTTAGTTCAACTATGTATGTCTCATGACTTGCCTCAATCAGACTCTGTTTATGATTGTGATGAATCTTATAGCAGCGGTGATGCTTTTAAAGCAATATCTGTCAGTTCCAGGAAACAAATGCGAGCATCGCTCTTGAACGCTGCTTTAGTTAGTGATGGGCCGTGCCACTCCAAAATCTAGTACTGCTACAAAAAACAGCAGATTTTGTAGAACAACATGGTGGCACTGAGGTTCTTCTCGCAGTTGGTTGCTGAAGGGTGGTATAACTCGTAAGATGGAGGAAAAGCTCAACAGACCATTTTCATTTTAATTAATTACTTCTCAGACATGTAATGCAACATATTGACGATGCTACTACTGGACCTAACATATTTTCTGGACGAATCGATGTAAAATTGCCAGAAGTTGACATAAAAGGCCTCACTAAGAATCAACATTCAACAGGCTATACAGTCTGGAGCTTGTAGCACAGACTTCGTTAGGAGAGTTGTTGGTCTTCAAAATACTCTATGAAAAGAAATATTTTTTTATTTTTTTTAGTTGAAAAAATTTTCACATACATATATTTTGATAAAAAAATTATTTTTTGAAAATATGCCATTTCAAAAAAAAATAGAAAAAAATCACAATGTTAGCTCTGAGTATTGCGCAATATTTATAGTATAGCATTTTATTACGGGGTACACTCTACAATAATTTGAGTTATGAATTTTTTTTCACCAAAGTTGAGTAAAATGAGTACATGACAAATTTACAATTTTTTTTTGCGTAGATTTTTAATATTTTTTATGCTGACAGCTTTTTACACTTTTTCTTATGGAAGGAAACGCGCAAAACCGTTTTCAAAGAAAACTAAAATAGAATTAACGCCAGTTTTTCAGTTGCTTAAAACTTGCACTATTTTCTACTAAAATTTAATGGGCTACAAAACTTTACACTCAAAAATAATTCTAAACAAACTTTTAAAAATTTGTAAATTTGTAATATATGTACTCATTTTACTCAACTTCCGTGTAAAAAAATTCAAATTATTCTAGAGTGCATGCCATAATACTATACTTAAATACTACGCATTACTCAGGTAGCTCTGTGATTTTTTAAAAATTTTTTTGAGATGACATATTTTCAAAAACTATTTTTTTATATAAAAAAGTTTGTATGTGAAAATTTTTTCAAACTGAAAAAAAATTTAAATTTTTTTTTCATAGAGAATTTTGATGTGTGTATGTGTGATTTTATTCAAATTTTTCCTCGCCCCGTTCTCGAAATATTTGAAATACTATTAAATCAATTTGTTTGTGTTTTTGTGCTGTAAAGTTTTTAAAAATGTATTAATCAAGCTCAAATTTCATATTTATTTATTATTTATGTTTGTCCATCAATCCTAAAAATTTTAAACAAATCTAAAACAGAGAAAAATATTTTTTATTTAAAAAACACAAAAATATGAACTACCAAGTCGGGGTTGCTTTGTCTTATGGTCGTATTAGCGACTGTGGGTTAAAGTGACCGGAAAACCTTCTTTTTTTTATAAAAACCTACAGTTTTTACTACAGATTCGGATTCTCTGAACAAAGGCGTGGATGAATGGTCTTTGATACCCTATATAGTAAAACAGTTTACCGATAGAAAATAAGCGTCAATTGCCCTTAAAACGAATAAATAGTAAAACAATTATTAATGACCACAGATGGAATAAACAGATTATTGTGGTTTGTTGCAGTTTATAGATAGCATAGAAAGAGCAAAGAGATCTGTGTGACTTCGTTTCGAACCGGCGCTTTTTTTTTTGTATCTTTAGAAAAATGCAATTACATTGTCCCACTTTATTTTGAAGCCACTGTATACATACCTACATACATATGTGCATACATACTATACAAGTGCGTAAATTTTTAGATGAATACAGACATATGTATGTTTGTACAAAATTCCATAGATACCTAAGTATCTTGAGGTTTCTACATACATACTTATTTAAGCCAGTAACAGTTAAGGCCGCAGCTGGAAGCTGAAACTTAAACGGAAACTCAGATCCAATCGGCCGGCATTGACTGGCTGGCTGGCTAGCCTGGCTCTCTTGCCACTATGAAAAGTTGGGATATCTACTTTTGCACATGACCATAGATCACCATGGAACGTGCATACTTTTACGATCTCTAAATACATATGGACATTCGTACGAGTATGTACATACATAGTTGCCATAAACGTATGTTGTACATGGCAAAGTTGCAATTGATCTCCTACATTTTGCTCACCTTCACTATTGGACCAAGATAGTACATACTCGTAGTAAGGAGAATTTGCTATAAATTGGCTAACAGTAGTCGTTGGTGTTGTTAAAACTGTTTTTGGGCTCAACAGCATGGCTACATATTTATTATGGATATGCATGTATGCATATGTGCATACATTGTACAGTTTTGAACAGACAAACAACTAAGAGAGCATGGTTACCGTTTTGTCGAGCACAAAGATATGTACGTGCATACATATTTATTTATGTAGGCATTAAGTATGTTGAACCATCATTTGTTGATTGCATCGTTGCATGCACAGGTGTTGATGTTTAAGCCACATACATACATATGTACATATTGTACATATATAGTACCTAGTAAGTATGTACGTAAAATACGTAAATAGTTATCTGCACTTGAGTGTTTTAAAGAACAAAGAGAGAAGAACAAAATGTACAGAACATTCACAGAGACCCTCTCTGCACGTGTGTACATACAGATGTGCATATTGATATACATATATATTTACATCTAACTCTTATTGCATCTTACTGCATTGTGAAATAGATGCATTCAAGAAGGACACTTTCCTACTACATACAAACATAGTATATATGTATATGGAAAAGCCTACTACCAACAAACCTTTGGCCAAACCTTCTCACTTCTGGCCACTCTGCATGCTAGGCTCGACAGAATAGATCACTGAGCGTATCCTTTAAAACCGTCTAAGTAAAATTGTTCAAGACTCTGATGGCCTATTTATCACCAAATGAACTTACAACATTTCCTTCACAGTGAACTTTTCCATGACAGTTTTCATCAATAACTGTTATGTTCGGTCCCTGGCAAAAGCTATTTCCGTACTCATCAAAGTCTTATGAGGAAGGTAATCTATGTACATATTGTGCTTTAAAGCAAAATTTTTCCACAAATTGATAAAACAAATACTCCATCAACACATACATATGCCTGTGTGTATATATGTAGTAGTAATATAAAACACTATAGACATATACCTACTCTTTTTTTTACTACACTTTGAAATAATGTTCTCAATTTTATTTATTTAAAAAAATAAACAAATTGTAGGTTCGATTAAAGCCTAGGAAAATACTTTTTAAACTACAAACCTACTAAAAGTAAAAAAAAAAACCCGAATAGTTGTGGCAGATTAACCCCAAAAACGGCAACACTGCCTATCTCCTTGATAGATACAAATGAAAAAACTTGTTGTATGATTATTTCGGTAACAAACTGACGTTAACCTTCTTAGTATGTGCATTTTGTCTAGGAAATGTTGGTCATAAGAAACTTTAAACAACTCGCACAGTGGTATATCCCAATATAAGCTGCGGCAAAAAAGTAGTAAATGTGCTCCGATATTGCTAAATTATAAGAATCTCAGTACTTTTGCTTAGGAATGAAGAATAAAAAAAAATTACATTTATTGGCGAACTGCCACGCTCCCCCGCCCCCTCCCCCCACTAGACTAGTGGGCGGAAATGGTAGATGTTATCCGATTTGAATAAAATTCGGTTTGTAATTTAGTTTAAACCAGAACTTTTAAAGTCTAAGAGATGGTCAATATCAGCCCAATGAAACGTCCACCAGTCAAAAAAAAATCCCCTTATAAAAAACCAAATTGTATTAAATTCGCATAGCATTTATCATTTCTGCCCTCTTGTGCAGTGGGCGCGGCAGTTCACCAATCTGTAACCATTTTTTTTAATTCTTAATTCCTTATAAAAGGTACTACATGGAAAATAACAGTAAAATCGGATCACAATTACTACTTTTTGCCACAGCCCGTATGGGGATCTGTCAATGTGAAGCGCCCAGTCTATAGAAAAATTAATTAAAAATAACCTATTTTCTCAGCACGGTATGTCTAGAGTCTAAGAAACCACTTAGTTGGCTATTTGGAGACATTTTGTAACTTGAACTATCTTGCCACTCTCAGGCCACTGTGCGTGGTGGAAACTTTTAAAGTTAAATACAATGCCTTAGATCTACATAACCTACATAAATAGCGGTTTGTAAATATGCGCTGTTTATTTAATGGATAGATAGACCCTTTTTGGTGCCACTATTGAAAAAGGTGTTGTTATAAATAAAGAACAACTGAAAAAACAAAGTATTTTTTCGATCCAATTATTCATGTTAAGTATTTGGCTGGTGTATAGCGTACGACGTTAGGTATGAATAGGCATATTTTTAGGTATACATAAATGCATACTTGGTGATGTATTTCCGGTAACTCTAATTAAAAACACTTAAAAATAATGAACACGAAATTTTAATCTGGTTTCGACTTCGTGCATATAATACTCATACAAGTTATTTCAAGTGCATCGAATATATCTGTTTTAGTTAGCTTCGCGCTAAGCTATATTAATAAAAGCAATACATATATACATACATACATTAGACCGCACCAGAAAAAAAAAAGTTCGTCGTACACCTTGGAAGTATTTTTTGAAGGCAATTCAGATTTTTTTTTTTAACCGAACGCACTGAGGGTAATTTGAGCCATTTTTGTGGCCAAACAAGTAGATTATTCAAAAGAATATGATTTTTTATCGATTGGCATCCGAATTCCCACCTTTTTGCAAAAAAAAAGTTTTAACCCTTGACGACCGATGGGTCAAAAGCGGTCACTTTTTAATTTGTGGTTTTATTGAAAAACTTTGAATGCAGTTTTGCAGAAAATGCCGCTTAGTTACAAATACAATTTATACAGCGGCTAATTGGAAAAAATTTTTGGCAAATTATATTAACTTCAATTGAAAACCTGCAAGCTCTGAATTCCCTGCTTAAAAGATAAATGTAGCAGCCTTTGCTAGAATAAAATGGTAAACAGTCGTTTGTTTTCTCTCCTAATTGAGTTCTCCCATTCAAATTATCAGTAGTTCACTATGGACAGTATAAATAATAGCTACCAAAACTGCCTTTTCTCAGAAAACGCAAAAAATCGCAACATGAAATTTACAGCTTAAACTCAACACTTTTCATTTTGCATGTTTTTGATAGTCTGAACTAGAGATGGGCACGAGACTTAATATTCAATCCCAATCCGCCCATCCCGAAACTAAATTTTTTTAATCCCGAACGTTTTTCAGAATTGTCCCGCGGATCCCGTGGGTCCCAAAGTCTATAACTAAGATTAATTCACATGTCTCAAATTAATTTTAAATAACAAAAAAAAAAAAACAATGAAAGATCTGGCATCTTTGGAATTTTTTTTGCTTTACTGCTCGTTTTCGTCTCAATAAAACATAAAAAGTGCTAATTTCTTAAACGTTTTTAAGGAAACTTATGTATTTTCGGAGGTTGCAAGTTTTATCGGGAGTGTCGGGAAAGGATTTTGGTCCCGTTCCGCTCGGAAAATGTTTAAAGACCTTCCCATACCGGCCATCCCGGTCCCGTGGGTCCCGATATCCCGTGCCCATCTCTAGTCTAAACACGGCCAATATTTCAAAATCTTATTCAGATATCACTTAAGAAAAAAAATATAATAATTTTAGGTTATGCCTCCAAAAAAGGATTCTACAAAAAAAACAGTTATAGATTTTAAAATAACTTACTTTTCTCTTTATTAAATATAATTGTTAGAAAATATAGTTGTTAGAAAATAGCCAACCAAGGATAACACAAAATCGATTCCAATATTTCACCCACATTAGCTGATCAAATTACCCATAGTGGAACGTAGATCGCCTTTTAAAATCATATCTTCGGCATTTACAATCGGATATTAGCGTACAATATATCGATGTTGATCGACCCCAACTGCCGAGTTTTAGTACTTACTCAACAGGTCTCAGTTCTTATCACCCTAACGTACCACCCTAAGGTCAGTAAAAAAAAAATCATTCAACTTTTGCTAAAGAAGTATTTCGATTATTTTTGTAGAACTATTAAAATGTAGTAGGTGTCAGAGAAAAATGCAAAAAAAAACTTTAGTCTCTCAGGGTCGTACCGCGAACATTTTTATTTGTTTGCTTCAAGTTGGTCCGGTCTAATGGGCATACATATATATACGTACATACAAATGTATATCTGCATTAAAAAAGAAGAAGCACTTACCAATATCCAACTCTTGCGGTTTTTTTTTTGTACTTATTTAGTCTCATGAGCTCACATACATAGCTCTAAATCAATATTTTCCATTTTATACATATAGACACTGCGTCGAATCAATTTCAATAAAAAGTTGCCACGATTAAATACATACATACACACACATTTCAATTTCACATTTTACTACCAATAATTTTATTTTCATTGAATCAGCAAAAAAAAAGGAAATAATTTCACGCTACTAAAGAAATATGGGTTAAAGTAGCATTGCAAAAACTTTAATAAGTAGTAGTAAGCAAAAATCCACATAGTAAAATAGATACATACATACGTACATATGGATATAGTAAGTAGTTAAGTGGTGATAAATGCTTTTATAAGCATAATATTGAACATGTTTTCATTTGTAGAATTACTTGTAAATCGCTGTTTACCAAATCGTAATATTTTTTTTTGTTTTGTTTTTTACAACCCATAGTTTAAAGCTTAAGAAATAAATTTTATGTGTACTTTGTATTTTTATAGTTTTGTCACCGTTCATTTGGCGATTATACCGAACCGATTTCAAGACCAAGAACACTACTGGAAAAGTGTTTTTCTGTATGGTTTTAAAATTGGCTGAAAATTACGGCCAAAATCGCTGTTTAAAAATTTCAGTATTTGTGTTTGGTTTTTTGTTGCAACCTGTTCAATTTGAATTGTTTTCGCATTTTGTTTTGCTTTGTATTTTATATTAAACTTTGTATTAAAGATAAATGTGATGTTGAAGAAATAAATGATAAAAACAATTAAGACAAAAAATCGATAGCAAAGTTGAAGATAAATAAGAATTAGGGTAGCTCAAAGGATAAGAACATTTATTGAAATTTTTAACGAAAGTTATCAAGTTACCGAAATTTATCGAATCATCAAAGTTTATAATTATCGAAATTTATCCATCTCAATAAACATGAATATATTGAGTTACCGCAACGTATCGAATTATTCAATTTGATCAATGTTTACTGAGTTGTCGAAATTTAAGGAAAGTTATCGGGCTATAAATATTTATGGGATTATCGAAATTTGTCACATTTATCGATCTTTCGATATTTACTCGTTTTCTGAAATTTGTCGATTTATTGAATCGATGTTTTTGGAATTTTCAAAATATATCGAGTTATCGAAATTTCAAAGTTATATAAGTTATCGAATTACACTGCTTATCGAATTTTATAGTGTTACCATAGCGTAACAAGTTATCGAAATTTTTCGATAGCTTTCGAAAAATATGGAGCTATCACAATTAACCAAGTTATGGAAATTTATGGAAATATATAAGTTATCGAGTTATCACTGCTTATCGAATTTTATCGTGTTACCATAGCGTAACAAGTTATCGAAGTTTTTCGATAGCTTTCGAAAAATATGGAGCTATCACAATTAACAAAGTTATGGAAATTTATAGAAATATGCAAAGTTTATCGAGTTATCGATTTGTGTCGAGATATGTTTTTTGAGTTATCGAAATTTACCACAGTTACCGAAATTCATCGAAAATTACCGAATTTAGTCGAGTTATCGAATTTTTGTTGAGTTATCGGATTTTAGTGTGTTTGAAATTCATTGAATTATCGTTATGCATCATATTATCAAAATTTATTGACAAACTGCAATCTATTGGAACAATTCCAAGTCTTGCGAAGGTCCTTCAAAGACCTTTAAATATATAAAAAAAAATTTGTCACGTTTTAGTTCCAAAGCAGAAGATTTTCCGGTAAGTAACTTTGTACCTTATAAGTTAAGCGAGCTAGAAAACCTCTCCAAGTGTCTGAAAAAACTAGAAATACGGCCGAATTTCGACAGTAACTAGAACTCCTAATCTACATAAATGTTCATATGTATACATATATATGTATGTACGTTGGGGTGGCTCTTATAAAACACTTTCTCAAACATTGCAATAATTTTGTGATAAAATTAGCTCTGCAGAATTTAGCACAACGTTCGGCAAAAGCAAAGTCGATTAGGAACAATGAATCCACCGTTTTGTACGCTAGAAATTTCATTATAAAAAAAAATCACAAATATAAGAGTCACCCTAATGTGCATACAGGCTTAACTAGTTATAATCGCCAGACGAGTAATATATTTTATATTTAAAATTTCTTGGGATATTTCAACTTTTTCATCACTTGTGTAATTCCAGCCACCATTGTTACTTCAGGCATTCGAAGTTTAGAATCTTCCTGGAAATCACAGCGACGCGATAAATGCAGCCAAGCTCGTTCTGTATTCAATGATAACGGTGTTTGTAGCCAAGTGATGTAGTCAATGGTGAGGCCACCGCTTAAAAGCTAAGAAAAGTAATGAAAATTTAATTATTTTTTAATTATTTATCGCTATTTATTAACTTGCTTCTTTATATTTCTATGGGATATAAAACATAAAGTGTCTTAATAAATGTTTTAAGTGTTGGTGCTTCTACAGAAGTTTCGGTACGTTTCATTGAGACTTTCTTAGCAACCGCATCATCAGTTTGATAAACCTGACAACGCTTGTAGCTGCGAGCTCCAGTCGCCCATAGAAAAGGTTTTTGGTCACCTCGTCCTTTGCTTCAATCGGGTTGTAGGCGCAAATGAACGCCACCTTGTAGAAACTCACTTTGGTCCAGAATGTGGCGAGAAACTCGTCCATTTACATGGCAACTGGAGTAAACGTCGTAAGGCCCCACATATTTCTTGCCTTCCTGGATGGCGGGATGTCAACCTTGGCCTTATCGAGGACACAAACCAGCCACACCACCAGGCAGCTTTCCCATTAAAAGCGCTATTAGTCAACGACGTGGCGTAAACGTAGGTTGACGTACGTAGCAGCATATCAATTTTACTGTTGATAGCAGGGACGTGAACCGGTTTTGAACCGAGCCGGTTTTGAACCGGAAAACCGCTTTTTTGTATTAATTAACTGAACCATTAACCGAACCGAAATTTTCCCCAAATGTTTGATCCGAACCGAAAACCGAACCACTTTCCATAAAGGTTTAAATGTTCGTTTCAACCAATTTTCAATAGATAAATGTACCCACTTTTTTTTCTTTTTGTTAAACATGGTAATACCTACCATGTTTGTTTACCATGTGACAATATCAAATGTAAAGGCAACCCATCTCATTTGACAGACCCCTTAAACTTGCGCGTTATTTTTTGGTTTTTCGAACCGTTAAACCGAACCGAAACCCCTGTTCAAAGACCAAAGAAACCGCTTTGACGAACCAATCCAAAAGTGCAAAAACGGTTCGAACCGCTTGAACCGAACCGACCAAATTTTTCATCCGGTTCTCGTCCCTGGTTGATAGAGAGAGAGAGAAGCAACGTCGCCGCCATGCGGTGGTGAGTTTTCGATAACACGGGAATCCCAAAAGGTAGATCGTGTCTGCGTCAACCTACGTCTACGCTACGTCGTTGACTGTTTGAGCTTAAGGGTTCGTATATACCAGGTACATGCCCTCAAGTCAGAGTTTTTAAACACTTGCGGTAGTCATAGCATAAAAAGTCTCATCTGAGACTTCGGTTTACCTTCATTGGAAGGGTTTTCACTTGGCTGATTCCAAACCCTGCACCCAGCACCCAGCACGTAAACAGAGCCTGGAAAAACCTTGCTAAGTACACTTTTATGTAGCGGCCCGTTTACTCCCAGACATACATCCGCTTGCAACCATACCTCGTGGTGAACAGACTTTGCAGACTTCAATGGAGTCTGAAACCGAGTACGTTGGAGTGGCTCCCTAAAGAACCGTGCCGTGAGCGAACGCGGAAGCAAAAGTAGAATGGGAGTATAGCCGAGCGACGGCCTTATATTTGTGAAGCCTCATTGCTCTTCTTTGATTGTTTCTGAACTTATTTGCAGGTAGAGCTTAGGCCTAGTGGGATCTTTGGCCCCTGCTTTCCTGGCTAGTCTGTCCGCTATAAAATTTCACTCTATTTCGTTATGAGCTGGAATGCATATTAATTATATGGATGATATATGGGCTATCAATGATCGGCATAACAGGGGCACTTAGGACTACACCAACGGCAGCAGTTTACCCCTTGTCACATCTCTCGGCGGCTAATCTATCGGCCATGAATTTAGAGTCCAAACCTGCCATCAGGCTGTACGCTTGGGGGCAGTTTATGTACAGGTGCTACGCACACACTAGTATAGCGTCAAGTTTACTCGGACGGATTGACTACATGATGTCGGATTGGCACTTTGGGATGAACTTCGAAGCCGCTATAGAGGTCGAAGGCTGGCGTAAGTACATGACGAGTGCGGGCTCGGTGAATGTCATACGGACGGGTCGAAAATGGAGACGTAGGACGGCAGTCGTTTGCGTGAAACTGGGCTTCGTCAAATCCTATACGCTGTCGAACTACTGCAGCATTTTTCTGCTGGAGTTATTGGCCCTAAGGAGGGCGGCAAAGCTACCGAGCAGCCACCTAGAAATATGCAGGTGAATCTTTATATCGACACTTAGGCTGCGATAAAGACGCTACTATCGCACAGCCTTTCCCCTAGAAGTGTGGCGGTGTGTAGGGCAGCTCTGGATTTGCCTAATACTGGTACTGATATACATCAGTACTGGGTTCCAGGGTAATAAGGGGGCCGACAGGCTTGCCAAAGAAGGCGGAAGCTCGACCTATCTATGATTCGGAAGGCGCAAAAGGTGTAGACCAAAACGCAAGGTTGCGAGATGTCCAGGATTACGTGCAGAACGTATGACATAAAGCCCACGAAGTTTTCCATTTCCCTCAAGGGGAAGGACGTTGGGCTTCTAGTGGGTGTTCTAACGGGACATTTCCTGCTGGCACTGCCCGCCCTTAAACTAGCTCTGACCAATGATAAGATCTGTAGGAGATGCAGAACGAAATAGGAGGCTGCGAGTATCCTGCCCTTAGTAGATGCGGATTAGTCTCCTGGGAGCAGGCTTGCTGCCTAATCTGGTAGTCGCCGCGTTATCTTGTAACGGTTTTACCTTAATCGTCTCTACGAAACCACGCAGTGACTAGCCAGTTTACCTAAACTAACCTTAGGTCGGGGTATAATTAAATTAAAAGTATCCATTTCCCATTCCCAACCTTGGTAAAAAAAACGAATAATAAGTGAAAAAAATAACCCTTCATCTAGCTTCTTTTTTTGGGGAAAAAGTAATAAACGCTAAAAATAAAAGTTTTAGTGCCTACATTTTAGCTTCATACCTGATCAAATGTATGATTTCCCACGAAAAACATTGTTGACAATATGGAATCTTTAGGTTCATTGATACTCTGTCCCAAATTTGGGCCACCCACTGGAACGCCTGATCCCAGCTGTTCCATTAACCAATCAGCATTGTTCTTAAGATATCTGTAGCTGGTCTATAGCAAAATAATGATTTTATAAGTGAATCATCCTGATATACATTTGTTTATAAAAACTTTACCTTCAACGCTTGCTTTCCAATATTTGTCGTAAGAACATCGCTTACTAATATATCGGCAATATAATCTGCTATGCCCACATCTAACTCTGTAGCATAATTGATTGGTGGACTTTGAGTCAGACGTTCAGTATGCGTAGTATTTAAATCATCGATTTTGACCGTACTCAAAGTGCTTACCCAACTGCGCGCTCCATTATTGTATTCTGAATTTGTTTCAATCAATATTGAATCTCTAGTTTGTTTCAAAAATAAATCGATTTGATCAGTATGTTTGTCATCTTCGTCAATACAGCAGATGGCTTCCGAGATGGAATAACATGTTGAGGCTTTCTCCATTTTATTTTCTGTTGTAGTACAATACGTGAAAGAAGGGGTAGAATAATTTTTTTTTTGTTTTTTAAGTAAAAAATGTGGTACTTGCCCGTTTCAAAAGTTTTCGCTTTCCTTATTAAATCTGTGTAGAGGGCCGCAAAGACCACCTGCATTAGTACGGAATCACCTGATGGAATAGAATTGGCATAGACGAAAAAAACGAGATTGAAAAAAATAAAAAATTACGTTTTCTGTGCAATGTTATTAATTCTTTACAGGGAGTTCTGGCAACTGTCTTTCACCTCACCACAGATTTTCAAGAGACAAAAGTTTTTCGTAAGAAAATCTTCAATTCTGCCAACCATCTTCAAAGCTCTTTTCTGAGAAATCTGTTAGGAGGAGGTCTTAGCGTTATTCTTTTCGGCTTTGAGCAATAACTTTTCTAAAAATCAAATAAAATTAAAAAATTTAAATTTTTTTTTAAACAATAAAAACTAAAAATTAAATTAAAAAAAGAAAAAATATAAGATACTAAAAATTAATATTAAATTATTTTTAAAACAATAAAGTGTTTAGACTTAAATTTAAAAAGGAAATAAAAAAATAGTTTCCTACAATCAAATGAAATAAAAAAAAAATATTTTTCTTTTTAAAACAATAAAATCTAAAATTTTAAGAAAATTTAAATTAAAAAAAGAAAAGAAATTAAATTAAAAAATAAGTTCCCATGAAATTAAAAAAATATTTTCCGTTCTAAAACAATCAAATCTAAAAATTAAGAGAATCTAGTTAAGAAAGAAAAAACTTGAATTGAAAAATTAAAATATAATAAGTTCTTGAAAATTAAATGAAATTAAAACACTTTATTTTTCTTTTTAAAACAATAAAATCCAAAAATTAAAGGAAAATTAAAAATTTTAATTTAAAAATGAAATCAAACAAAAAAATTACTATAATTATTGGAAAATCATCTCAAATTAAAAATATTTTTTTTTATTATAAAACAAGTAAATCTAAAAATGAAAGGAAAATTAAGTTTAAAAAAGGAAACCAATTTCGCTGCCCTAGGATTCGAGTATCGGCTCTCTCTCTAAAGGCACACCAGTCCTTTGCTCACTCGGCCATTGCGACTGTTGGAACATGCTCAAGTGGTTTCTGTCAAAAAGACTTTTCCCCATAAATTACAGAGTTCACAAGATTTATGTATACTGTCGTATTGCTGTATGTCGTAAACTTTAAGCGGCTAAAACTGTATTTAAAGGATTCGCAAGTTGCCATAAAAGTCGTATTATGAAATTTCACACCATCAAAAAATAATTGACAATACGACACCTTGTGAACTACATAATTATTATCGAACTGATTTCTCGACTTTCGACTCGAAGACATAGACGCAGCTGCTGAATCTTTTAATGATGGAACATAGGCTACTCTATTCTGGAAACCTGCGAAGTCAATCATTTTCAGTCCGATATGGCATGTTTCGCCATTGAGGATGCATTTTCCGACTGTCCTCCACACTATAAGCTATACCTGATAAGTCGTATAGCTCATCCCACTGAATGCACTCACTAAATTGAGCTTGAGTTATAGATTTAACTCGCGAAAACTAACTGAGTTAGCTACTTAGCCCCAGTTTACGAAATGAGGGCTAAGGGCGGGTAACTCTGTAAATTTTGGTGTGCTGACTCAGTAACTCCAACTCACTCTAATGAGTCAGCACAGTGAGCTGGCACAAGTGTGCTATCGCACAATTGCTATGTACATCGAAATTATTGATGATGTTAGTAATTGAAATCGATTTAGAAAAGGTTATCCTTAGCTTCTGTTCGTAGCTGGCCGGCAAAATTTTAGAAAGCTGATTTCAACTGGTGAGTTCATTTGCAAAATAATTCCCTACTTAGTTTTGCTTGAGAGTTGTCACATAAGAATCTGTTAAATGGGCTATGCATGTAAGCGGTTACCCAACGCATAGCACTTCACATGTAGAATTCTGTTTGGTTTTGATTTTTACGTAAAAATGGTAT
The DNA here is from genome assembly GCF_013731165.1 of Rhagoletis pomonella. Classification (NCBI taxonomy): domain Eukaryota; kingdom Metazoa; phylum Arthropoda; class Insecta; order Diptera; family Tephritidae; genus Rhagoletis; species Rhagoletis pomonella. Next base: position 21,757,866 of record NW_023458565.1, read on the forward strand.
AGCAGTGCAAGTATGCATAACTGGGCTATTCGCCTTGCTTCTTTTTAAATTTAGTGGTCGTATATTCAATTGATGGTTAGTCTAGTGATGCCATCTATTATGGTACTTTTTGGAAGATCGTACAGTATGAATGTGTGAGCACAGTTCTAAACAATGCAAGCCGCACCGAGCTATGCAGTGTCAGCACATCAACTGAGTTACCATATCGGCTCTTTAGCATACTGAGCTATACATTGTCAGCACATAAACTGAGTTACTGAGTTACAAATTTTTTCAGAGGTGAGTCTGAGCGTGCGGCACAGTTCTAAGAGTCAGCACAGTAACTCAGCACAGTGCTGAGTTACCCACTACTAATGAGGGCCCTTCAGTGGTCTCTAAGTTCTACTAACGCAACCCTATGTATAATGGAATGGAGTTCATTAAAAATCTACTTTTAAGTATTTACCAAGTGGTCGCGTAGAGACGGGTATGATATCCTGTAGTAAAATTGTTACTTTGTACAAACTTTCTGGTATGCAGTCCCACATCTCGGAAACACATGTTAGAGCCAAAGACATTGCTTGATACATACTAGCACCAGCTTCGACGGCATTAACCAACATATCTACAATGCAATTAAGTACAGGATAAACAAAATGGATAATTGCCTCCAACCAAGGTGGACGTTTTTGATTCCAAACCTGAAAGTCAAACAATTTTTTGTTTATTTAGTTTATTAATGCCTATTTCCGAGGCAGGTTCAATTATGTATATACGTATGTATGTGTGTACAGTGTACATTGTACACATACCTGACGTTTGTCCAAACAATCACTCCAACCGGCGCAACTTTCTTCCAAAATTTTAATGAGACATGATTTAATATCGACAGCTTTCCCGACAGCCACCAACAAGTAGGTTAACGACAAGGCAATTTGATAATTGGACTGACCAATGGGATCTAGGCATGATTATATAAAAATATATTCATATTTCCACATTAGTTAATTGATATTTTCGTATATGCATTTTTACCTGCATGATTTTTGATTTTTTCAGATACATCTAGACATTCACCACGGCATAGAAATGCTTCACACTTTTTTCGCTGACTGTAATCGTCGAGAAATGAGCTATTATCGTTTTTGAAATTTTCCGGTGATGGCAAATGTGAAAAAATATGACGAAGTATTATTCCAGTCACCTGAGCATTGCGCATTAGAAGAACCTTAAAGAAGAAAAAAATTTAGGGTTTTATATTTCATTTCACATATCGCTATCATAGAACGAAAAATTCTAAAGTCCACTTTTTGTAAAAAGTTACGTTTTGGTACAAGATAAAGTAGGCAAATAGCGAACTACCTGTTATATTTCTTACAGTTTCTATTCAGTGATACGCAAATTTGCTAAGTAGAAAACACGAAATATTATATTGAAATTTTTCCAAAATTAGTGCATCAGAAAACGAGTTTGAAAGGTTTTATCAGGGATGGAAAATCAAATTTTCAAATTGCACTTAATGTGAGGAAAAAATTGTACCCAACAGCAGACAAATTTGCCTAAAAATTTGTCGAATCTGTTCAACAGTACGAAAATACGAGGAAAATCTGTCATGCCTGATTTTGAGATTACTTTCTCCAATACCTTGAGATCTGTTCAAACGGCTGGAACTTTTCGACAAAAAAAATTTATCTGGCTAAGTTGAAAATGTACCGAAAATAGTATATATGTACCAAATGTACTTTCAAATTAGAAAAGGGCTGAAAAAGTACAATTGTACCTATTTTTCCATCACTGGCTATAAAAAAAATAAATATCTCTATTAAGCTTTAACAGAACATAATCTAAAATTGAAGTGATATTTCTTCTACTATGTATAGGCTTGTGGTGTTAAAAGGGTTAATTGAATTATATATTTATTTAAATTCACCTTTAGTAAGTAAGCCCAATCAGCTTCGGGAAATGCCAAAAGTACTTTCAATTCCAAAGAAATTGCAATGCGTGCGCTAAGATCTCCAAATTCGGTGACCCACTGAAAAGTTTTATCGGTCGAAAAAAGCTGTGGCGAAGCAAATAATATCCAGGCGCATGGTAATCCTTGTCTCGATGAAAACATTTCCATATTTTCAATATTTTTGCGACAAAGCTGAAAAGATGAAAATATGTACTAGTAATACGATACATCGATTTTTAATCAAAAAATGGCATACCTACGGAGGCGAGAATGTGAATAGAGAAAACACATTTTAGCAAGTTTTGGCTACTTTTATTTTTTTTTAATTTTTTTGATTTTTTATGAAAATATAGCTTACTATTAAAAAAAATATTTAAGCCGAAGTTTCAAACTTTGTAGAACATTCATAAAAATAAATTTTAACAAATGTTGATAAAAATTTTGAGCTTTTTAATCAGATTATTTAGATTTTTTTTGAGTATGCCGTTTTGTAGGCCAGTTCGAACTAGCTTTTTTGATAATTTTTTATCGCGCATTTTCTTTCATACAAAGTATGTTTGAAAATGTTTATGTATAAGAAAATTAGCAAAATCTTCCACAAACAAAATAAAAATACCAAAAATCAACGACAGTTACTTGCCACTTAAAATTAGCACCTTCTGATACTGAAATTCAGTTGGAATAATTCCAAGAAGTAAAATTAAAAAGCTCAATATTTTGATGAAATTTTGTTAGTTTTTGTACAAAATTTAAAACTTTGCCTTACATGGTTTTTGTTAGATAACGGGATACACTTTCATAAAAAAAAATAAATAATCGAAAGGGAAATAGCCAAAGAATGCTAAAATGTCTCTTTCATACATATTTATATTTTCGCTACTGAATATATACATATGTGATATATACATATGTATATGCGGTTTCAGAAAATCATGAAACATTTTGTAGAAGGATTAATATTAATCCTATCAATAAAACTGTACAGCACTCGGCTGGGTATTGGATCAAACCAACTTTTTTTAAGAGATTGAGTCATTAGTAAAAAAAAGTAAGTCCTCCGTTTTTCGAAGTTATCCTCCGAAATCGAGATATGGGCCTTCGAAATTCAAAATTGGACCTTTGGTAAAAAAATACCATTTTTGTATAAAAAAAAATATTTTAAACAAACAAATTACTAACCGATTTTTTAAAAATTGGGCGTGATACCTCCTATATAAGTCGGACGAATTTTCGTTCATGTGCGATATTAGCCTTTACATAATTTAACATAACTTAAACCAGTATAATTTCCAGGTAAGTAAGAAAGGTCTCCACCGCGTATGGTTTATCAATTAGTTTTTCTTTTGGTACGTTTATGAAGTGCATTTAAAAATATTGATATTCTCTCTTTTCCGTAAATCTGCATTCGAGCCAATATTCCTTCTAGGTCTGAGAGATACATATGTATGTGCATTAGGATGCCTTCCGAAAAAAATGAGCGGCTTCACCGAGCGCATGATAAAACTTGGTATTTTTTATGACTTCCATTAAAATATTGTGTCTCAATTCTCTACTAGCTGTGAGCTTTAACACGTTGAAAACGCTTTAAAAAAATCTAATTCTGCGTCATAAAGCTTTTATATGGGACCTTATTTTACATTAAATATCCATTTTTAATGAAATTTTCGGCAGTGATGAAAATATAAATTGGGTCGCGACATTTTAACAAATTTTGGCTGCTTGTTTTTTCATTAAGTCCGAATTGGAAATTAGGAAAATTCAACATTTTTGAGCTTTTCAAGTAAATTTCTCAGGAAAATTTTTAGTATACAGCTTTGTAGGGCTTTCAATTTTAGTATAAAAAAGTGTAAGTTTAAAGTACCTGGGGTAACCGTGGATGTTTGGGATTTTTTGTTGTTTTTTTGTATAGAAAAAAAGCATAAAGTGTGAATAAAAAAATCTTAAAAATCAATGGAAATTATTAGGCTGTAAATGCTAAATAACGAGCTATACATTAATAAAAAAATAATAAGCATTAAATAAAGAAAAGAAGAATAGCCAAACTTGTTAAAATGTCGCGTCGCGATTTACTTTTTGGCCACCGTAGCTGAAATTTTCGCTACTTGAGTGGATGAACCTCTCAAAAGAATTTGAAAAAGTGGCGAGAACACCCTATGATTGACACCTTCCTTTGAATGCAGCGCGACGCAATCTATTGCACATACTTACTTACATACAGTGCCACACAAAATATTTGCATTCAACAAACCTTTGATAGCACTCCTAACGGTGCACCACGTAAAAGAAGGCAGTAGAACAACTCGCGGCATTTGGCGTGTACGTCGCGAATAATAGCACTTTGATTAGGAAGCTGAAGACCTAAACAGAAAATAAATCAAATTTCTTTATTCTAAGTAATCGTTATAGTACATATTTAAGTATACTACTTACATACCTATATAGGCTTCCCCACTTTCACAGACATAGGGTAACAATTCCGCTACACAAAACAGCATATTCGAGATATCGGCCAAATGTAGTTGAGCTCTTTCAACACTGGTCAAAATTAGAGAATATCGAGACGTTAGCACACCTAAAGTTTCATTTAAAATGCCGGCGAAAATGCGTTGCGCCATTTTTGGCGGCACCGAGTTCCACAGATCATCTTTGATGCCTTGTATGTAATGCCACCACATTTGTACGGTATAGGAACCGCGCTCCGATTCGAAAAATGGCTGACTATTTTCCCAATGTAAACAATCGGCATCTTGTACGATATAAAGCAGTAATAATCTACAGTGTAGATCTAGTAGTCTTTCCGCCAGCGCCTCTGCCATCTGGAAATATTGCTTATAGGATAACCTTAAAGCGCCGCCCTTTTCATTGCCCTTTGGGCGATATATTTTTACATTAGCTGCTTGTAAATAAATATTTAGACAATTCTTTATAAGTGCCGCTGCTCCAATTGTTGCTGTCAACACCGAGAGATCGGCATGATCCAAGGACTCTTGCGAAAGTATGTGCAAATGTTCAAGGAGCATATCCGCCGAACGCGTTACGAGATTTACAAATTTCTCCGGATCTGAGGTTTTTACAACAACAGCTGACTATACATATGTACATAGAATACAGTTTAGATGATTATTGAAAAATTCGAATTTGCATGTATAAATAAATATTTACAGGTTCAGGCGCCAATAAGTCCATTTCGGCATGCAATAGCCCAGAATGCTTTTGATAAGAGGCATAATATTCATCTTCCCACCTAAAATTGAGATATGTAATACTATATATACAATAAATAGCAATATTTATAGTGTAAATCCATACATTTTTGAATTGAATTTTAATGGCTTATAAAATTTTCAAACAACTTACCACAAAACAATTTTGATGGCAGCAAAAGAGGCATAACGTGGAAAGTCCAACTTCCCACCGACCACTCCAGGACAAATTCGTTCTTGTAGTACGCGTTGATGAGTCTTCATAAAACAAAAATATATTTTATAGAAAAAACTTTCGCTAAATAGTTAAAATAGTGTTTACAGGTTCAGATTTTAAAAGCAGACACATAACCACACATGCGTATTTAACACGGTTGCTTACGTAAATATTTGCTTTCAGTTTGCTACCTGATAAAATTGTAAATCGCGTTGTAGCAACACTGGAACCCTGTCCATTAAATTTCCTTCCTCCATAACCTCCATTGCTGGGCTTCTTTTATAATTTTATATTTAAGCAATCGAAAATTGAAAAATATTAAAACAATTACCACAGACTTCTAAACAGTTTGGAGGAATTTTATAGATCAAATATTTAGTCATTACCATGACAACCTAATAAGCTATCTTATTATGACCGAAGGCAGAACTCGTAAATTATGTTATGTTATTGATTTATTTTGGAACGAATTTCCGTCATCTCTTGTCAAGCTTGGTTTGCAGACAAACCGGTTTCGGTGTTGTGCCATCTTCAGTGTCATTTCTCGTTCTATGTTATGTTATGTTTGACATTATCGGTAAAACTAAAGTGAAAAATACTGTAGGCAGATGTTGTGGTGATTTCGTTTCTTCCGAAAAAATCTTGCCCTTCCCCGGTCGAAATGTGTTTGATGTTACACTTAACCCATCGATTGCTTCCTTATTGGCAGTTACCTCTTCCTGGTAGAGGTAGAGGAAGGCACCAACCCTTCCGTCAATACTGTCATGTAACGCATGAATAAAATCAATTTTTATATGGAAGAAAATGCGCAACTCCATCGAAATATTATTATGAAACCTACTGGTTCACCTATTCATTCGCTTTTTCCCATTGCCTCTTTTCAGGTGAATTTCGACTGCTAATTGCTAATTGAGGTGTTGTTAAAACTACTCTACACTCTCTTACAATAGTAAATCGTTCTTTATAATATAATTTTTCAAGGTTCAAGAAAATCTGTTAGCAGTATAAGTACGGTGACCATATTTGTGAAAGCCAAATGCGGGACAAAAAAAAATTTACAAATTTTTTCCACAACAGCTTACAGATCTCAAATTCTTCTTCAATGATCCTAGATGTATTAGACCTGAAAAAGTATCCTTTTAGTAACATCACAAATTTGTAGGATAATTTTCTGAAGATTTTCCCCGTAAAATTTGTTAAAAAAAATAGTTAAATTTTAGTATAAGAAAGTGCAATTTTTAGTCGCTAAGGCTTACCACTAATTTTTGGCATTTTTTATTTACTTTTTTTTGACGGTGTTACTCAATTTTTTCATACAAAGGATGTATGTTCGACCATTTTTTGAAAGTGAAGCAAGTGAGCAGCACTTTCCACTTGCACTTTATTATATTCAATTTCAATAAGTTACTAAACTGCAAACCAAATTTTTTCTTAAGATTCTAATTAAAAAGTTTGATATTTTGGTAACATTGCAGAATTAATTTTTATAGTTTTTTGCACAAAGTTGGAAATTCGGTGTTATACGGTTTTTGTTAGGAAGAGAGCTTTAATTTCATAAAATAAATAATAAACAATAAATAAAGGAAGGAAAAATAGTCAAAACTTAGTAAAATGTCGAGTCCTAATTTCTACTTTGGTCACTGTATGTATTCCTCGATTCGAATCATAGGCAATCAGATTAGAAAATAATAACTGTTTATGGAGAAAATTACGATCGTATACCAAAATCACTTAAAACTCGTTCATAGGCATGCCATTTTAATGGGTTGTTAAGGCGTCGAAACACCGAATACGGGACAAATACAGGACATTTAAAGAAATACAGGACATTTGGCGTCCCGTATGAAATAAAAAAAATTACCAGGACAATGGGTCACAAAAGAGGACTGCTCCGTATAATACAGGACGGATGGTCACCGTAAGTATAAGTTGAAGAGTCAAGGCGGAGCTCTTAAACAACTTCTTGAACAACAATTCAGTTCAGAATCACAATACATTTATTGGCATTTTTTAATATATAAAACAAACATCGATCATTTACTTATTCCACATTAAATTCCACTCCTTGAGCACGTGCCAGCTTGCCGGAATGATTCACTGTGATTGTAGCACGCTTACAATATTGCTTCCAGGCATCGGAACCAGATTCTCTACCACCGCCTGTGTGTTTCTCACCACCAAATGCACCGCCAATCTCTGCGCCATTTGTTGTAGTATTTATATTCACAATGCCACAATCGGATCCTTGTGGACCGATCCATTTAAATGCATTCGAAATATTTTCTGTAAATATCGCTGACGAAAGACCCTGATCGACTTCGTTATTCCATTCAATGGCCTCTTCAATGGATTTCGCCTTCAGAATGTATACAATGGGAGCGAATGTTTCGCGATGCACTACAGGCGAATTGTGTGGCAAATCAGTGATGATTGTTGGTTCGGCATAGAAACCTGCCCTTTGTATTACATTGCCGCCAAAAGCAACTCTGCCGCCTAATTTAATCGCCTCTGTGATAGCGGCTTTATAGTGTTCTATATTTTGTTGTGTATGTACAGGGCCAATCAACGTATTGGGATCTAATTGATGACCGACTTTTGGTAGAACCTGTAACGAGTGAAATATATTAAATATCTATTATATTGGATGATGTCTAAGAATTGTGTGGCTAAAACCATTCCATTCGGTATACTTACTTGCTTGTACTTGGCGACCAATTCCTGAACTAAACGATCGTACAACTTTTCGTGAACAATTATGCGACGTGTGGTGGTGCAACGCTGTCCAGAAGTACCAATACAGCCGAAGAGTGCAGCTTCTAATACCATATTGAAATTAGCATCCTGATCTACGAGCAAGGCATTGTTGCCGCCCAGCTCCAGTATGACTTTGCCGAAACGTTTTTGTACTTCCACACCAACATTGCGACCAGTTTCACAACTACCAGTAAATGATACAAGCTTAACTCGATTATCGGATACAAGCGTCTGACCAACATTGACGCCACCCTGACAGAGTACCGCAATCGGTGGTAGGTTATTACGTTGCAACACTTCGGAAAGGATTTTCATGGTAGCCACCGAGACCAGCGAAGTTGTGGGTGCTCCTTTCCAGAGAACGCTGTTACCAGTGGTCTGAATGAATAAAAAAGTATACATTTTAATTATTTTATATCAAAAAATTTATATATTTTATCTTATTAAATAAGATTCTCTCAGAAATAAGACAAAAATTAAATGGTTTCAAGACCGAAACTAGTAGTTAATTTAAGCTGAGCATTCAAATTAAATTATGCTGCTATATTAAATGTTTCCCCACTTACCAACGCAATTGCAGCATTCCAACCGAATACGGCATTCGGGAAATTATATGCTGATATTATTCCCACTAAACCCAAAGGGCGCCATGCTTCCAATATTGTGTGATCAGGTCGTTCGGAATTAATCACTTGTCCCGCATAAATGCGTGACAGCCCCGCAGCGTAATCACAAATATCAATAAATTCTTGCACTTCTCCTTGTCCTTCGCTGAGAATTTTTCCAACTTCTAAGCTGACCAGCTTACCAAGTGGCTCTTTATATTTACGCATTTCATCGCCAATTTGTCGAATAATATCACCACGCACGGGTGCTGGTACTTGGCACCATTGCCGATAAGCTTTTACGCCAATTTCTATCGCTTCATCCATTTCTTCAACGCTGCCCGTACGTATATTGGCAATTTTCCGCCCTGTGCCAGGATCTATGGATGTAATTAGCTCTCCAGAGCCCTTCCAGGCTCCATTATAAACACCGAAATTTTCTTGTTCGATGCCAATATCTCTTAGAAATGAATACTCTGGCGAATCGATGAGATACTCGTCCTTTGATTTCGCTGTCGAACTTTTGTGGAAGAAACATGACTGTACAAGTAATTTGGGTTGGTTTGGCTTGATAAGCAAGCATCGGTTTAAATGTCTTAAAACTGACATGCTGAAAATAGAAAAAAAAACAAGTCTATTTTACTAAAGTTTTACTATATAAATTTAATTTTTAAGTATACATATGTACTGAGTTTAGGTTAGTGCTGGCACGAGCCTACGGGGGGAACTAGGAGGAAGTTCCTCCCCAAAAGATTTCGTAATAAGCGAACATAAAGTTGAAACCATTTCTTTGATTTCTTATAGGCCATTTCCGGCGAAATTTTGAATAAAGTGTAATGCCGAATTTCCACTAGGCATAAAATGACGAAATTTTTAGTGACTGTTGGGCATTTAAAATATAACTGTCTTTACGTTCATAAAAATAGTCATTAAGTTTGTTTGCACGTGGCATAGATTTTTTTGTCATGCCAATGCCTAGTGGCATTAAAAATGTAATCGTTTCCACCGCCTGTATGGTAGGGTGATCTGAAAGTTCCAACCAACATCAAAAAATAAAAAAAAAATTAAAATTTTTTAAGGTTGAGATATGCAGTCCACCCCCAAATAAGGAGCAAAAATACCACCTCTACCTTGATGGGGTTGACACTGACTGCAAGTTGATAAAAAAAAATTATTACTATATTGTTAGCATATGCTACTTATATAAGACTTTGCCACCAGTACAATCTCCTGCATGGTGCCTTAAGTAATACATCTAGTTATGGACCCGTCCCTTTATTCTTGCGAAAGAGACCTTGGGATATTAAACCTCGTATTCTTGATGCACATTATTGAAAGTTTCTTTATTTAAATTTATAAATCCATTATTTAAATGTATGAATCCCACTGCCTATCTAAAAGTCTTTATAGAATAAGGCTTATGGGCCTCAAATCGTTTGGTTTTACTTGAAAATCTTATTCAACTCGCCGGGAATAGGACCAAGCTTAGAGAGACTGTAAAATGAGTCATTCTTGATCACTACCAGGTATGCCGTTTGGATCTAAATAGATCCAATTGGATACATTTTTAGACGAATTTTTGCGAGATACTTATTTTTTCAGATCAGTATAACTTTACTTTTTTAAATAGGCCAAAATTTTATATTTTCTCTAAAGTTTTTTTCATTCAAAACTCGATTTTTATCAAAGATGGTAGAAAGGTATTGAAAATCGCTACTTAAGCGTGAAATTAAAACATTTTATTTTTTGTGAACGAAGCAATGAACATATGAAGAGATCTCACCAAAATAGGTATAAGCGCAATTGTTTTTATTAACTAAAAAGAATGCTTTAAGCAAGATCTTAATATATATATATAAAGTAAATATATACTCTTTCTGTAGTAATCTCTTTCATAACACATATTTTTATTTGTTAATTTAAAACGAAAGCAGATCTCAATGTAGATTAAAATACTCTGTTAAAAAAAAATAAAAATTTGATTTATTTAAGGAAATTTGTATGAATTTTACTGAAAAAAACTTTAAATAGACTAAAAAAAATTTTGTTTATTTGCGGATATTAAGAAAGTTTCCTCTTTTAATGTGTGGAAATTTGCATACCGTGTAATAAAACTAAACATTGCCTATTTACTTTTACATACTACATTTGTCGCGAAGAGCAAAATTACACATTAAAAGTTTAAAATAGAGTAAATGTGAGCCCCTAATGTTTATTATTAGTAGGAAATGTACTTTTAGTTTGAAAATTTTTGCAATTTTAAACATTTTATATATGTATTTATGTATATATTTTAAAGATCTCCTGAACATCTTATACGTATATTTATGCGATTCTTGTTGAAAAATTGATGCTTTTCAGTAGTAGTTTTACATGCTCTTTTTAGAGTGTACAGGTACAAATGTAGCATATTCATTACTATTTATTATACTTACTTTGCAAAATAATTATACACAAAAAATTTAATTTATAAATTGAAATTAAGTCCTTAGGATGGGTTAAGTTATGCCTTTTTCTTGAAAATTTTTGGTTTTCTTACAAATTATGAGATGTATAGGAAAAAAAAAGAAAACTGGATACATTTGGAAACATTTTTGGCTTGGTCAGTGAAACATTTTCTTGAGAGGGCGCGGCGACACTGATCACTACCACGCGAGCTCTCACACCAAACTTAAAGAACTGTCTATTTGATTAGCGAAAACATCGAATTAATAGGAAGTAATACCTGATGAGTAACGAGCCGGTAAACAAATGGATTATGTAGATAAAAAAAAAGTCTCTCTAACACACATAATAAAAAAAAGCAAGGGAGCCATTGTAAAAATATACAGAGTAGCCCTAGAATACTTGGACATATCGACACCTCCAAATCCTGCCATGCTAAAAGTTGGTTTTCACTATGTCATATTTTGACAACAAACTTTGTCGACATATTGCCCCCTTTTCCCATAACTTCACCGTTTATATTATTGGCCAAAAACGTACAGATTACCAATTTTGCGGCACATGTACACAACTGAAGACCTATTCTGGTCTAAATAAATCGAATCGAATTTGACATAGTGAAAACCAGCCTTAATTCATTAGAGTTTTAGGTAGACTTAGGATAGTATGGTTTGGGGGCGTCGATATATGTATAGGTACATAGCCTTGTGATCAGCTGATTAGATTGAGTGACATTTTGACCAGTTTTGGCTATTTTTCTTCTTTCTGCTTAATGTTTATATATTTTTTTTTACAAAAGTTTAGCAGATTACATAACCAGCATCAAATAAATCCACATTTCAAACTTCTTACAAAATTTATAAAAACTAAGCAAACTAACAATTACAACCAAAAATCTTAAACTTTTTATTGAAAATTTTTAGAAAAATTTTTGATTTTTATGAACTTTTTTGGCTGACGGTGTTGAGTATTTTCTCCCATATAAAGTATGCTCGACAATTACTTAGGCAATTATGCCTAGCGCCTTGAAAGTTGCACTTTAACCTACTAAAATTTAATGGGATATAAAACTGGATATCTAAAATTTTTCTATACATAAAGTCTGAATAAAAAGTTTAAAATTTTTGGGTGCAATTGTTAAGGTTTAACAGTAACAGTAAAAAAAAAAAACAAAAAATAAACGAAACTGGTCAAAATGTCATTTAACTTAACCAGCTGACCACAAGTGTATGTTCATGCATACATATGTACATACAAAGTAAGCAAGTGAACACTTTTTTTTATCATCTCAGAATACGTAGCGTGATAATCTTGCTATTGTGAGTTAATTTATGAAGCAGATACTTTATTGCTAGTATATTATACTTTTTTGGGATTGAGTATATGAGAGTTCGTTGAAAACCCTAAGAATAATCACTTGCAACTATAAACTACATAAATATTTTCACAAAACTATTAGCTGTAGAAAATCTGAAATATTTGTAATATTTCATATTGTGGACTAATTCTACATAAGTTGAACAAAATCGCTTTTATACATATTATTTAGCCATATGCGCCGGTTGTTTACATCTCCTTAGATACAAGTGTTATTTATGAACCCAAATATGGGTATTTCCATGATGTGGGACGTGACATTCCTACGACTTTAGAGTTAATTAAATCATACGAAAACGGAAGTCACTTATTAAAAAAATTGCCGTTCTATAGCTTTTATACTGTCCTTTGGTTGACAAAAAAAATTTGTTGCGCTTGAAGAAACACTTGCGCAAGGAAAATCAATGAAAAGGCGGTCATAACGGGCGTGACAAAAACAATAGTGGTTTCAGAGTACATACATGTAAAAATAAGCAAAACTCTGCGAATCCGGTGAGAATTTGCTTTCTTAAACATAAAGTCTAATTACGAACCATTACAACCAATTCATATTTAATCAAAAGAAATTCGGTGTTTTTTTACATGGAAACACCCAAGCGTAAATACATATTCTGCCTTTTCCTGAGTTTCGCCCGTAAAAAAAATTCATCTGAAAATTTTTCATCCGCCATAGTAAATACATGGAAACAAAAAGTGAAACGTTAAACCGGTTCGAGGAAAATGAAACTCGTGATAAGGCTGAAAATAATAAAATTTTTGGAGGTACATACATATTTTCAAATCGGTCTAACCCTCGTAAATCTTAATATTTTCCCAAAATATTTTTGCGGAAGTCTTAGAATAGAAAACTTTGTGTGATTCCGGTGAAAAAATCCCAACTGTTTTTGCTGAGGCTCCCCAATGTACATACTTATGTAGATTAAAGATACCGTTTTTAAATCGACTAAATCGAGGATCGATTAATCGAGCCCCTGCGATTCGATTTTTTTTGTTTTTGTTTTTTAGTTCCGGTTCGATCCGTTAATCGATGCATATTGAACTACGGTTTGCCCCAGAAAATCTATAAAATTTTAAAGAAATTTGAATTTAGAGCTTGTACAAAAAAAAATTACTTGAGCGAGAAAAGACAACAGAATTCAATGACCTACATACCTATGTTTCCCTAATTCTCCTCAGGGAAGCCTCTTAAAAATAACTCTAATAAAATTATGGCGAATACTACAACAAAATTGGAATTCCAACCTTTTTGCAAATTTTCATAAAAAAGTTCACGCCTTAATTACTCATTTTAGAAAAAATTTTAGTATGTGTGCGGTTTTTTAGAAAATTTTTTCTAAAAATGGTAATTAAAATTAAATAAAAAACGTTATTTGAGAAAATATATGAATCGATCTTCACAATTCCTTCCTGCATCGTTTTATTTTATTTCGATTCGAAAATCAATTTTTTTTATTTCGATCTGGCAACTCTAATGTAGATATGCCGCTCTCTACACACTAGTGTCTAATAATAGGACTGTCTCAAGATAAGCGCAAAATTCAACAATTTTAGAATAGTACCAGTAGTGCGCACTACCACTCGATGGTACCGAGGTTCGAGCCACAGTCCAAGCAACAACTGGAAAAAAATTCGGCCCAGGCATCCAAGTGGTAGAGTGTACTACTGCAATGCAATGAAAAGATTTCTCACACAAATTCATCTGCAGTTAAAACTATAGAACCCTCAATTTATGTGAAAACATCGAGATGCACACCACAAATTGGGTTTTATTCTCCCTGCACTTTTAGCACTTTCAGCTAGTTTTATAAAATTTGCATGCAAGTTCAAGTGTACTTACATTGATAAAAAAAAAAGATTTTCACAACAAAAAGAAATTAGTTCTAAGGTGATTACCGGAAGCTTAATATTAGAGTAACAAACTAAACGCTGACCGTTTATATTCGCATTTCTTTCAAAACTAAATTCAGTGTAGAATTTTAATTTGAGTCGAATTTACTCAATGGACCTCTTCTTTGATAAGCCACTATTCTCAGCTGCAGTTATCAATGCGATGATAAGAAATAGCTTCAATAAACAAGTTGTGTGGGCATACGTTATACATATACTCGTATGTATATGTATGTACATGTATGTACATATATAAATATGTACTTGTATGTAAACACTTGTATTTAGTTTATTCTACCCAGTAGTAAACTGTCTTTCACAAAACTAATGAAGGCCCAATCCGCCGGTGATGGATCTGAATTTAACAGTTGAACGATCTTTCCATGATAAAAACATTCCAAGGTAAATTAATTCTCTCAATTCGTCGGCCATGATTTTGTTTTTTATGCCGTTTTCAAGCATTTTAAAATCATATAAAGAAATGAAATTGTATTTTCATACGCTTAACTACATATGTGCATACATACATATCTCACACCGTCTTCGAAAGAGGCACAACTCAAAATTTGGCATTTTTGATATTATGCGCTAAAAATGTACACAGAGCTTTCATTTAAAGTGTGTTTGCATTGTTCAACTTTGCGTTCAACATTTGCGTTCAACTCAGCGCAGGGTTGCACGAAAAAAAAGTTGAATGGCTAAAAATATCAAAATATGAAAAAATATCAAAATATTCGCCATAAAAAGGTGTTTGCATTGTTCAACTTTGCATTCAACTTTTGGTTGAATGGCCTTGCAACTAATCGCTTTCAACAAAGTTGGTCGCCAGCCAACATTTAGCCATTCAACTTTTTTTTCGTGCAACCCTGCTTTGAGTTGAACGCAATTGTTGAACGCAAAGTTGAATAATGCAAACACTGCTTAAGCTCGTCGGCGATTTCAAGCATCCGTTGTTGGTTACCCCAGCAACCGAGGCAATCGGAGATCGTCGTGTCACACGTACTTGTTGTCGGCTCGTGTTGATGGAAAATCAAAAGTTTTGGATTTTCCATCAACGCGACTGCTTGACAAGCGGTCTGTTTGATAGTGGCGCAAAGCGTTGACAAGCATTAGTGTGTTAGTTTGTTGTGATATGTAAAATGAGCAAGTTCGCGGAAGATAAAGATTTTACGTTGCGGTTTATTGAAACTTATGCGTCCTTACCCGCTTTGTGGAATACTAAGTGCGAAGCATATTCCAACCGCGATGAAAAGTGTAAGCAATACGACATTCTGCTGGAAATATATAAGGAAAGATACCCCAATGCAGTGGCAAGTAGCAAAAAATCGTCATCCGATGAAGACATGTTTACGTCCGCCCACTACGAAATTTTATTGCAAATGGTGTTGACGCTTTATGCTTGAGTGTCGCCGGGCAAGCTTCAAGCACCCGACATTCAACCCGACACTCACACATGTACTCGTTGCTGGGGTAACCAACAACGGATGCTTGAAATCGCCGACGAGCTTTAAGCGAAGCGCACATTGGCGCGATTGTGTCGTTGCGAATACGTTGCGAATTCGGCTGTTAACTTCGAATCCGCAAACGTGCGCACACTTCAGCGATTTTTTCGCGTCGATTTCCGATGTACAATTCACTAAATTTTCCCTCTATTTCGTGTATTTTCGCACTCGGCGTGCCCAAATCGTACAAAATACTATTATTACGAACGTTTTTATTAGTTTTTGTACATTACACGTTTATTTTTCTTTGCCTTTATTGCTGTGACACCTTTCTTCTTCTTCTTTGA
>NW_023458565.1:21774175-21776650 GCF_013731165.1 Rhagoletis pomonella
AAAAAAAAAAATATGAGAAATTAAGGAGTGAACTTTTTTATGAAAATTTGCATAAAGTTTGGAATTCCAACTTTGTTGTTTAATATTAATTTTAATAACTTAATTTTATTAGAGTTATTTCTAAAAGGCTTCTCTGAGGAGAAGTAGGGAAAGATAGGTATGTAGGTCATTGAAATCTTTGGTCTTTTCCCTCTCAAGTAACTTTTTTTTTAAAACCCCACGTCTCCACCTTCTACTAAATGTGTCTTAACAGATGTCAAATTTCTGTTTTAACTTTGTATTAACACAGCTTTCTTAACACAATCTGTAGAAGGTGTAGACGTGGGGTAATGGACATACATATCGCACACCTTCTTCAAAAGTGTCACAACACAAAACAACACGTTTGTCAAAAAGCGTGAAAAACTATTTCTTAGCACATGATAATCATATGGGCAAGGGAGGATTTACCTTAGGTTTTTTTTAACAAATTGTGTAAAAAAAAAATTTGCTCCAGCTTTTGCTGAAAGGTAAATGAAAGGTCTATGTACATTTTTAGCGCATAATTTCAAAAATGCCAAATTTTGAGTTGTGCCTCTTTTGAAGACGGTGTGCGATATGTATGTATGTACATATGTAGTTAAGCGTATGAAAATACAATTTCATTTCTTTATTTTAAATTTTATATGATTTTAAAATGCTTGAAAACGGCAAAAAAAAACAAAATCATGGCCCAAGGAATGAGAGAATGAATTTACCCTGTAATGTTTTTATCATGGAATAGATGATCATGCTCGGCTGAAAAGATCGTTCAACTGTTAAATTCAGATCCATCACCGGCGGATTGGGCCTTCATTACTTTTGTGAAAGACAGTTTACTACTGGGTAGAATAAACTACAAGTGTTTACATACAAGTACATATTTATATATGTACATACATACATATACATACGAGTATATGTATAACGCATGCCCACACAACTTGTTTATTGAAGCTATTTCTTATCATCGCGTTGATAACTGCAGCTGAGAATAGTGGCTTATCAAAGAAGAGGTCCATTGAGTAAATTCGACTCAAATTAAAATTCTACACTGAATTTAGTTTTGAAAGAAATGCGAATATAAACGGTCAGCGTTAAGTTAGTTACTTTTATATTAAGCTTCCGGTAATCACCTTAGACCTAATTTTTTTTGTTGTGATAATTTTTATTTTTTTTATCAATGTAAGTACACTTGAACTTGCATGCAAATTTTAATAATGCAGATTTAATATATTTACCTATAAAACTAGTTGAAAGTGCAGGGAGAATAAAACAAAACACATAAACTGCCAAGTGTTCAGCCAAACATCTCCTCGCCCAATTTGTGGTGTGCATCTCGATGTTTTCGCATAAATTGAGGGTTCTATAGTTTTAACTGCAGATGAATTTGTGTGAAAAATCTTTTCATTGCATTGCAGAAGTACACTCTACCAATTGGATGCCTGGGCCGATTTTTTTTTTCAGTTGCTGCTTGGACTGTGGAATTTTGCGCTTATCTTGAGACAGTGCTATTATTAGACACTAATATGTAGAGAGCTGCATATCTACATTAGAGATGCCAGATCGAAATAAAAAAATCGATTTTCGAAACGATTCGAATCGAAATAAAAATAATCGATGCAGGAAGGAATTGTCAAGATCGATTCATATATTTTCTCAAATAACGTCTTTTATTTAATTTTAATTACAATTTTTAGAAAACATTTTCTAAATAACTGCATACATACTAAAATTTTTTCCAAAATGAGTAATTAAGGCGTGAACTTTTTTATGAAAATTTGCAAAAAGGTTGGAATTCCAATTTTGTTTTAGTATTCGCCATAATTTTATTAGAGTTATTTTTAAGAGGCTTCCCTGAGGAGAATTAGGGAAAGATAGGTATGTAGGTCATTGAATTCTTTTGTCTTTTCCCGCTCAAGTATTTTTTTTTGTACAAGCTCTAAATTCAAATTTCTTTAAAATTTTATAGATTTTCTGGGGCAAACCGTAGTTCAATATGCATCGATTCACGGATCGAACCGGAACTAAAAAAAAAAAAAAATAGAATCGCAGGAGCTCGATTATTCGATCTTCGATTTAGTCAATTTAAAAACGGTATATTTAATCTACATAAGTATGTACATTAGGGAGCCTCAGCAAAAACAGTTGGGATTTTTTCACCGGAATCACATCACACAAAGTTTTCTATTCTAAGACTTCTGCTAAAGTATTTTGGGAAAATATTAAGATTTACGAGGGTTAGACCGATTTGAAAATATGAACCTCCAAAAATTTTATTATTTTCAGCCTTATCATGAGCTTCATTTTCCCCGAACCGGTTTCACTTTTCGTTTCCATGTATTTACTATGGCGGATGAAAAATTTTCAGGTGTATTTTTTTTTCGGGCGAAACTCAGGATAAGGCAGAATATGTATTTACGCTTGGGTGTTTCCATGTAAACTGAAAAAAAAAAA
>NW_023458565.1:21776750-21788100 GCF_013731165.1 Rhagoletis pomonella
TGCGGATTCGCAACGACAGAATCGCGCCAATGTGCGCTTCGCTTTATGATTAATAATTCGTACACCTAGAATCGATGATATTAGGTGTATCGATTTATCAACATCGCTATTTTATGCAAAATCGATCGTTAAGATCTCATTTCTATCGTGCAAGCACTCTCTAAATCAAGCGCTTTAGCTTGGCACTTTAGTATATAAATCAAGTGCCTTTAGTAGTTTTAATAATTTATATTCATTACAAATCTGGATGAGTACTTAATAACATGGTGAACACGGGAGATGTTTATATTGTATCCGCTGCGCGCACAGCCATTGGTAAGCAACAGCTTTAACGAACTACATTTAAAACATGAACTCGTTCAATAATTTTTGATTAAAGGTAGCTTCAATGGATCACTTTCTAAATTGAAAGCTTCCGAGCTTGGTAGTATAGTTATTAAAGAAGTATTGAAGCGAAGCAAAGTAAAAAATAGTGATGTGGACGAAGTTATTATTGGTCAAGTGAGTATTAGTAAGATAAGAAAATACGGTTATAAGACATGCTGATGTAATAAATCTTTTTCTTTTGCCAATATAGAGCCTTACAGCTGGTCAGGGCCAAAACCCCGCAAGGCAAGCGGCGCTGCAAGCAGGACTTCCCATTACTGTTCCCGCATACAATATAAATATGCTTTGTGGTTCTGGTTTGAAGTGTGTAAAATGCAGTTTTGCCGTTGATTAAATTCACGTTCATATAACCGTATTTTTCAGAACTGTGGCCTTAGGTTACCAATCTATACGCGCTGGAGATTCTAAAATTGTAATTTGTGGCGGCCAAGAGAGCATGTCTATGGCACCACACGTTATTCATTTACGAAATGGTATCAAAATGGGTGCTGGTACAATGTTAGATACAATGTTACATGATGGTCTAACCGATGCTATGCATAACATTCATATGGGTGTTACAGCCGAAAACTTAGTAAAACAGTATAGTCTTACGCGGAGTGAACAAGATGAATATGCAGTTCGTTCACAAAACTTAGCTGAAAATGCTCAGAAAAATGGTTTCTTCGAAAAGGAAATAGTACCTGTTGAAATGAAAACGCGTACTGGAACACAAATTTTTGATAAGGATGAGTATATCAAAACTGGTACCACAATGGAATTATTGAAAAAATTAAAGCCTGTTTTTATTGATGTAAGCTAATTGAATTTATAAACTTTAAATACTCAATCGAAACACGCATTCATTTATATAGAATGGATCCGTCACAGCCGGAAATGCATCTGGCATAAATGATGCTGCAGCGTTAGTGTTGTTAATGTCCGGTGCTGAGGTAGAGGAACGATCTATTAAACCTATGGCTAAAATTGTTGCGTGGGCGCAATCTGGAGTAGAACCTGATGTAATGGGTATTGGACCCGTAACAGCGGTAGAAGCAGTGGTAAGTATTGGAATTATAAATGAATTAATATAAATTTATAAACTATATATATATATATTTTTTTTTACAAAGCTACTTAAGGCTGGATGGTCAAAGGAAGAAGTAGATCTATTTGAATTAAATGAAGCATTTGCCGGTCAATCGATTGCAGTATTAAAGGGTCTAAACATAAACTCCGACAAAGTCAATGTTAACGGCGGCGCAATCGCACTGGGCCATCCGATAGGTGCATCTGGTTGTAGAATTCTAGTCACGCTATTGTATGCCCTAGAAAGATTAAACGTAAAAAAAGGTGTAGCTTCATTGTGCATTGGCGGCGGCATGGGTATCGCTATGGCTATTGAACGTGTTTAGAGTAAATCTTATAATTTACAACCCACAAACATACATACAATCGTATTCATATCTACAAAGTACTACTATATAAACATACATACATACATTTGTATGCACATATGTATGTACAATTATGTCAAAATATTTTCAAATGCAAATGTCGACTGCAACAACAGTCGGTGTTAAGTGTCAAATGTTACCAAACTTGTTTGTAAAGTTATTTCTAAAAAATCACTGAATAATAAAGAGAAAGCATACATAAGCACATACTTACTTACATCATGTGCACACATGCATGTATGAAGATATATGCAACCATACTCGTAACGTTTAATGCTCGCTTTACCTGATGGTTTTAAAGTAAACAAGAGTTTTTAGTTTTCTCAAAATAGAGTAAACACACAAACTTCGACTTGGATGAACGTACAAATGACGCAGTCAGTTATCGCTCGGCGATATCCATCGCCGTTCACATAAATTTGTGTATCGTGATAACTTTCTACAACTATTCTGTTTCGTCGAAGAACAGTTGCTCTCATAATCCTTAATTCCTCTGATTTGGAGCTAATTTTCCATACGTTTTAAAAGCCAGCAATGAGCGTACCAAAATATACAAACTAAAAATGCAATAAATTTTAAAACTACGTACATATGTATGTATACACATTTATGTATATTGAGCTAATTCATATTCTTAAAGCCAATTTATAATACTTTATACAATATAAAAGCTCGGCCAAACACTAACATATGTATGTGTAAGCGCCAATCTATTATTATTATTATTAAACAATATAAAATACATTTTGAGCTTACATATTTTAAGTAATTTTGACTTCATTGCATTCTAGGCTTTTCAAAAATATCAATGGATCGCAGCATTAACTCCATTGCTACCTTTCCGGATAATATGCCATTCAACTCCATGTAGTTCCATACTGATCCCATGAAAATGCAAAATAATAAAGCTACTGATATTGAAAACTTGAATATTATATACAATGTTCTAAATCCCACTGGCGCCGGATATTCTAAAAAAACTACCAAGATAAATGCGAGAATAACCGCGACACTGTAATAAAATATACGATCAATATTTAATTGATCCAAAGACATTTCACATAAAGATATGGATTCTTGCAATACATCAACACGTCTGGATACAAGGTATTCATTCGTTTTTATAAAAGCCTCGCAATTTTGGTCACCAATACGCTCTACGTGGTTCAGAAGTGCATTAACAGCAGAACTAGCCTCTTCGCAAATCGAATGTGGTGATTCATCTAAATTTAACTTAGTCAAGACTGCTTCATGGTCTGAAAAGCTAAAATTATGTCCAGGTACTCGCTCACTTAATGGTAATCCATAGTCGAGAATAGACAGTTTAAAGTTATCAGAACTTCTTGCAAATATATGATCTATATGTATGCCGTGGGATTTATTGGCATTAATGGCTGTAGACGTATACGAGTTTTTATAATACTCATTTGTAAAAATGTTTTTCGAAATGCAACAATCTTTCATTTTTGATGTATACAGAAGAACCCTGAAAACAAAGAAGAGCTTGATTAAAGATAAACAACACGCATTAATCAACAAATTGTGGATTATACATAACATTCAACAAATGATAGGAATGCACATCAAAGTAGCACACATAAATGCTAACCAAACTAATAAAAATTTCTGGCAATTTTGTCTGTAATAATTACTTGTATGTTAAATCATGTGGTTGGGCATTTAAATCGCCAGCAAGCACTTGTAAAACAGAGTCGCCCTTTGTTGCACGTATAAACTGTGCCGTGTCAAAAGCTTGAATCACACGATGAGTCTTGTAATCGTCATTTTTGTTACTATATTCTGCATGTAACTAAAAAAAAAATGAACAAAAACTAATGCAATTTCGTTAAAAATACGAGGAGCAATTGATCATATCTTACATGAGTGTTGTACAGATTTACAACTTGCTTGTCAACCAATATTCGGCACAGTCCAACTCCTTTGCCTCCAAACCAGTCTGCATGCTGGATGCGATGAAAATAACCATTAACACTCCATGGGTGAAAGAAAGAACTTAAAATGGGAAATCTAGATAATACTAGCAAGCCAGACCCGACAACGCCACTAAAATGGACACGAGCGTTTAACCTCCAATATAATATTTATGTATGTTTTATATTTACCTATAAAAATAGTGAGAATAAGGCAATACGGACTCTGTGGCTTTCTTTAAATCCTCACAATCTTTGCGAGACCAAACTTCTTGCAATGATACAATATCATAATTCCCTGAACTAACCTCTAAACCAATAGCTGCAATGCGAGCCACTCTGTCCTTGGATACAAATGGAAAAGGAATTCCCCTGAGGATATGTAACGAGGTAAAAATCAATATCGTCTTCATTAATTAAGATTTATTAATAAACGTTTCAGGCAAATAGAATCTGTAAAATTAAAACTCATTTTAGTTGTTCAGATACTGCCAGTCGGACTTTGCAATAAACTGATTTTGGCACTGCAAGTCATTGCTGCTTACCAAACATTAAGCGTTAAAATACTTAAATTTAGTAACATTTTCGAGAAAAAAAAATATATTTGTTTATCTTAGCGATACAATTTTTTTATCACCCAGGAATTAATCGATAGAAAAAGTAGTCATCTGTCATGTTACAGTCTGTTAATACAGGTTTGAGCTTTTACCATGTTGTTCTGACTGATATCGTAAACATGTTTTCAATAGGGTCTTCATCTAAAGTGATAAAGATATAAATTGCTTAAATTTATCAGTTTATCTGCCTTCTTTCATGAACGCACCTATGTAAATAATTGCATAAAACTGTTTATTATTTAACTTATATGGCTAGTTGCGTTTCATTCTTACCTCGTACATTGTGTCCATTTGTTTTTGTGTTCGTAGCAAAACGACTATCTGGCAACCTGTAAGGGTTTAATTTTGCTAAAATTTCGGATTTATTGTTAATTGGCTGGCCAAACTAAAATAAGGATGAAGGTGAGAGGTTGCTAATGAAAAGAAAATGAGGGAAAAGCATTTTGTTTTTTTTTTTTTTGTAGCAAAACTCTAAACAAAGGATATAAGAAATATCAACGAAAACACTAGCAGCCGGTGTGAACAGCCTTCAGCCCACAATCCCAAAACTCGTTTTCAAAGTGTTTTCCTTGTCGGTCAGAACATGGTATATTTGAGTTTAACATTTAAAAAAAAAAACCTATCCAAGCCTATGTCAGCTTTCAGACACGTCAAGTTTTGCTTTCAAGTCTGCTCGTTCCATAGCGCAGGAGGTGAGAAGAGAGGGGAAGAGTACAGATTTCTGCATACCCACAATGCAGCGAAGCAAAAAGCCTGATTATGGCTTATAGGCTGTTTTTGCTTACGCGTAAAAGCACATTTAGCGCATTTAGCTCTAAATGCTACTCTAAATGTACATTTATCCATACAAAATTCGTCACCTAAATGCAACTAAATGCAACTCCATTTTTGCATTAAGAATCTAAATGCTAAAAGCAACCCTGTGATCTTCCAAAATTTCCACGATTCGAACATGGTTTAAAGAGAAAAGGTGGCAACATTGCTTTTTCGAGTATACAGTTGCTAGCTGCGTTTCAGTGATCGCCGATCGAGATTTCTTTTATTTTGCATTACATATTTGGATAAAGAAAGGTTAAGCAAATTCAACATCGATTTGATGCTGATAGAAATCTGGATCAATTTGTAATCAATTCTGTTTGGTTTGTTTCCTAATTAAGTGAGGAAATTTTAATTGACAGCACCGACAAATGAATATATACACAAACAAATGTTCGGTTATGGTTAAAACAATACAATTTTTTGTATTGAATTTTTGGTTTAAAATTAATTTTTTCCTTTTCAGTAGGGTTTTTGCATATTATCTCCTGCGTGAGAATTGATCGTAATATATACGCATCTAAATAAGAGACTGGAACACGGCTGTTTGTCAAAAGCATACGATTTCGAACTCGCGTAAATGTACATTTGCTAAATGCTATAGCATGAACGCTTTTCGAAAACATATGTTCGAAAGTGCTAAATGTTGCATTTTAAATGCAGCAAAAACGCTGCATTACCTTAACTTAACGGAACGTAGAACTTAGAGAAACAAAATGAAACAGATTTCGACGTGGTATTATGTTACGTTAAGTTTTGGCTGTTCAATTATAAGCAACACCCATTTAACAGAATTTTTATGAGAGAGACCTAAGTTACGTTAAGTTGCTATGATCAGACCAAAAGATGGCGCCTTCCGCAGACCGCCAGTCCTCTCTTTCTCGACTTAACAGCACCCACCCTTTCGCTGACGTCACATTATTATTTTTTCGCACTAGTGACAAATATTAAATTTTCATATTGTACCAAATTACCGAAAAGTTGTTCCTAAAAGTAGATATACGTACCTAAACGGTAAACATGTATTTTTATGTGCATAAATTTTTGGTAGTTGGTGGACTACATCTTCCTTTTGTACCATAATAATTTTTCTACTTACATGAAACAATATTTAACTACGTTCCAAATGCACCTAAAATAATGTGCTTGTGCCGATTGTACGTTCAAATTTAAGAAGCTGAAGAGTAGGTACAATTCAACCTAGTTTTACATCACTATTTCGCACCACTTTTCGCTTCTTCCTCTTCTTCCTCAAAATTATTCTTTACACTCTCATTCTCAAAATAATGTGACGTCACACCCAGTTACTCTCCCAATGAGAGAAACTTACTAAGTTTTATGCGAACAGGGATTGGCAAACTTTTGCAGGCCTCACTGTCAGCTGGCGTCTACGATTGCATATCGAACATAATAGGTTTGTTCCAAACGAGCCCGCGGGTACCCGGGGGTGCCCAAAACAGCCCAGAAAGCGTTCCTCGCTCTAGAAAAATGGGTAATAGAGAGCGCATTCGACTTTTGGATCGTAAATGTCTTCTTCTTCGTGCCCAAAACAGCCCGAACCAAGGCGAATCGCAACAAGATTGTTCATTTTTAAATTTAACGAATTTGTTGATTTAAATTAATATTGACAAAAATGCAACCGTGTACCACAATTCTGCTTGCAAATTAATTCGCCTTGATATCCCCTACTTTACAAGTTTTTGTGTACGAAAACGCCAAAACATGAAATTTGCAAAAATGTTTCTGGGCTTTAAGCGAAGCGCACATTGGCGCGATTCTGTCGTTGCGAATCCGCAAGCCCAAAAATTACAACAATGCTACCCATACATTTTAATGCGCTAGCGCACACTTGCACGATTCCGTCGCTGCGAATTTTTCGAACATTCAATGTTCCTCTCTATTAACGCGTTCGAAACGCGGCTTGCAGCGTTTTGAAGGCGTCAAAGAAGAAGAAGAAAGGTGTCACAGCAATAAAGGCATGGAAAAAAAAAACGTGTAATGTACAAAAACTAATAAAAACGTTCGTAATAATAGTATTTTGTACGATTTGGGCACGCCGAGTGCGAAAATACACGAAATAAAGGGAAAATTGAGTGAATTGTACATCGGAAATCGACGCGAAAAAATCGCTCAAGTGTGCGCACGTTTGCGGATTCGAAGTTAACAGCCGAATTCGCAACGTATTCGCAACTATGGAATCGCGCTAATGTGCGCTTCGCTTTACTGGAAATGGGTAAACAAACACAGCTATTATTAGGGTTCGAAATTTCAGACTTTGGTATCGATACTGAGTACTCATTCCGGCATCGAGCTCATGGTATCGATACTCTAAAAGTATCAGGGAAAAAGTATCGATACTACTGAGTATCGGACTCATTAAAATACGTTTTTTGGGATACTAAAAGTATTTTATTCTTCAATCGTATATCTAGTTATTTCCTGAAATTAAAACAATAGAAATTTAAATTATTTGATTTTTATTTCATTGAAGAACTTACTTTCACTTTAGAAGTAATTTTAACATTAAATATATATACATATAGATTGGCGCTTACACATATGTTAGTGTTTGGCCGAGCTTCTCCTCCGATTTGTGGCGTGCGCCTTGATGTTACACAAAGAGGAGGGACCTGCAGTTTTACGCCGACTCCGAACGGCGATTGTATTTTTATGAGAAGCTGTTTTTTAAGGCAGAAATACACTCGGAGGTTTGCCATTGCCTGCCGAGGGACGACCGCTGTTAAGAAAAAACCTTTTTTCTATATTTTTTGAGATGTGGCTTTAACCAGGGCTTGAACCCAGGCGCTTAGGAGTGGAAGCGCGCACTGCTTACCACTACATCACAGCGGCCGACATACATACATACATATGTATATATATATATATATATATATATATTTATTTATACTTTCACGAATTTCAAATTTTATTAAGAAATTTGTGTAAACTTTTTGGGTATGCATTTTTGTAGCCTATTCAATTTTAGTATAATAATGTGCAAGTTTGAATTAAAAGTCAACGGTAGCAGGGAACACGTAAATTTGAATAGGTCACAAATCTGCATACCCAAAAAGTTTCTAAAATTTCTGCATTTTCGTTAACTTTGCGTAAAGTTTTATGGCCTTATTCATAAAAAAATAAAAAAGGTTTAAAAACTGAAAAATGTAATTTTATTAAGCTTTTTAAACCTACTTTATTTTTTTTATGAATAAGGCCATTAAATTTTAACTTATTTGGTTTATGTTATGCAACAGACTACACGCAATTTCAGTTTATTTTCAGTCATGGACAAAATTGAATGATAGTAATCCATATAAGCAAAGGCAATAGGTTTGTTCGTCGAGCAAAAAATTTGTACGAATTTGTACGAATTATCACGATTTTTGCCCAAATCGCGTTCGTGCAGACCAAAAAATTATCCAACACTCAAAAATTGTGAGAGCAAAGTGACAGTTCTCTTGGAGAGAAGTTGCAAATTCTTGCTGGAAAAAATTTTGCCAGCAAGAATTTGCAAACACGAAAAACATGTGGTTGTGGCGCATGGTTGCATTTTTGTCTACAATAATTTGAATAAATTAGTTCGTTAAATTTAAAAATTTATAAACACGAGCGATTTTTTATGAAAAAAGGAAGTAAATAATTGTTGATATAATTAATTTAGTTAATTCCAATGATTTGAACTTAATTCGGCTGAAAAAAATGGTATTCGCAATAGGAATGCAATTGCAACCAGAGTCGATTTAAGAAAGCTAGTACGATGAAGAAATTGAAATGTATGTTAAAGAAAGTCAGAACAACAAGAAATATACATGTATATCCTGTTTTTGGCCATCCGAAAGAATTTTAAAAATTCTATACAAATTTTTTATGTTTGAAATGCAATCGTGGACGCCAGCTGGCAGGGAAACTTGCAAATTCCTGCAAATCTGCGTTCGCAGAAATTTGCAAGTTTCTCAACATGAGAGAGAATTTGAGAGATTTTTTCTTACTCTCTGATATTTTGAGTGTTGGATAACTCTTGCTGGATTTTCGACGAACAAACCTATTGTGTTTTTTAAAAAGTATTCGATACTTCGAGCTATTATGTAAAACTTAAGGAAATATGTCCTTTTATTCATGCAAATTAGTACCTTTTTTATTTAATATCAAAAAATCGTTTTATAATTCATAATCGCCACTATCACTTTGGTCTTGATCATCTGCTCCAACTTCTTCAAAATCACGTTCCAATGTAGCTAAATCTTCGCGAGCTTCGGTGAATTCTCCTTCCTCCATTCCTTCGCCAACATACCAATGAACAAAGGCACGCTTCTTGAACATCAGATCATACTTGTAGTCCAAATTACTAAATGCAACGGAAATAGCCGTAGTATTTGATAACATACACACTGCGCGTGATGTTTCAGCTAAATCTCCGCCTGGTACGCAAGCTGGTTTTTCGTAATTAATACCAATTTTAAAACCTGTTGGACACCAGTCAACAAATTGTATATGGCGTTTAGATTTAATAGCCGATACAGCTGCATTTACATCTTTTGGAACAACATCTCCGCGGTAAAGCATACAACACGCCATGTATTTCCCAGCTCGTGGATCACATTTAACCATCATGTTTGAAGCCTCAAAGCAGGAGTTGGTAAGCGCCATTATAGCATTGTGCTCATGTGAAGCATTCGACGAGGAAACCAATGGCGCATATGCCACAAGTGGAAAGTGTATGCGTGGATAAGGTACCAAATTTGTTTGAAATTCATTTAGATCAACATTCATGGAACCACTAAAACGTAGAGAAGCTGTAGTTGAACTAACTATTTGGGCAATAAGTCGATTAAGGTTGCGGTAATTGGGTCGATCGACATTCAAATTATGTTGACATATATCGTAAATTGCTTCATTATCTACAATAAAAACACAATCCGAAGTCTCTAAAGTTGCATGCGTAGTAAGGACTGCATTATAGGGCTCCACGACTGCTGTCGATACCCTCGGCGATGGATATACAGCAAAATCTAGTTTACATTTCTTACTAAAATCAGCATTTAGGCGTTCCATAAGTAAAGACGTAAATCCTGAACCAGTTCCCCCACCCAAACTGTGAAATATTAAGAAACCTTGAAGGCTTTCACACTGCTCTGCTGACTTTTGAACGCGATTCATAACTTTATCAATTGCTTCTTTTCCGATTGTGTAATGCCCACGTGCATAGTTGTTAGCTGCATCTTCCTTACCCGAAATTAGTTGTTCTGGATGATACAGGCTTTTAAGGGTACCATTGCGAACGTCATCGATAACTGTAGGTTCGAGGTCAACAAAAACTGCACGTGGTACATGCCTCCCCAATCCAGTTTCCGCAAAAAATGTATTTGAATCATTGGTCGTCTCATTAGTTTTTAAATCGTTGGACAATCCATCTGCCGTACTCGATTTTTCTTCTTTACATTTTAGAGAGCCATCAACATCAATTCCATGCTCTAAAAGATACAATTCCCAACAGGCATTCCCAATTTGTATACCACCTTGGCCAATTTGTATTGATATTACTTCACGCTTAAATAAAGAAAAATTAGAAGTATAATAAATATAATTTAATTATTACATTAACCTACCATTTTTAAATATAGATATGCGATAAAAATAAGATGGCTCTTGCAGTATGGTTATGCCTAGGCGAGACTGGAAATGCAAAAGCAAATTGTAAAAGAGCTGATACCTGGAGCGCGGCAGATTCCGTTAGTGGAAATTTCTTAATGGCCATACACATTAAAACAACCCCCACCCTTAAAGTTTAAAGTTTAAATATGCATATCCTTGGATGGTATGCAATTTATAGAAAGGAGGCGAATATAAATACACAGGAACGCTATATTGAATAATTTTTGGGAAAGATGCATTAAAACGAACTAAAGCTAAACTTACTTAAAAATCAATTCTTTTGTATTTTCTACAATACATACATAATTTATTTATTGCAATATGGTAATACATAATACCGAAATTTTTTTACGGAGCGTAACTCAAGGATTTATATTTTTCGGT
The DNA here is from genome assembly GCF_013731165.1 of Rhagoletis pomonella. NCBI lineage: Eukaryota > Metazoa > Arthropoda > Insecta > Diptera > Tephritidae > Rhagoletis > Rhagoletis pomonella. Next base: position 21,787,974 of record NW_023458565.1, read on the forward strand.
TTTTGAATAAAAAGTATTTAAGAAATATCGTAAACGTTTTTTACTTAACTAAAAAACTACGTGCATGTTTTTCATTTAAAATTTTTAAATTCACTATACAACTTCCGGTATACGAAACAATTTATCG
>NW_023458565.1:21788200-21789414 GCF_013731165.1 Rhagoletis pomonella
ATTTTTAAATTCACTATACAACTTCCGGTATACGAAACAATTTATCGTCGTTATCAAAAGTCTCTTGGTAACATTTTTAACAAATGATTTTAAAGAAACGAGAATTATTGGAATAAACGCATATCGATGGTCCTCTGCAATAACGACACAATTCAAAATTCAAAAAATTAAAACTATTACTACTGTTATGTGGCTCTTGTCTCTAATTCTTGTCTAATCTATTTCCAACCCTAGCTAAAGTTAGCAGTAAGGATTGCTAAAGTAAATAGTAAAGATTAGCCATGGATTAGATATATGAGCCACTTAACAGTAGAAAGGTTTTTTTTTTAATCTTGAATTGTGTCGTTATTGCACAGGACGATCGATATGTTGAAAACGCTTGAAACATTTCCGAACTTTAAAAGATTTGATTTTAACTTAAAATTTTAATAGTTGCGATCCCAAGGCGAATTTATACAGGGTGGTGTTCAAGGCGAAACTAAACAAGGCAAGGCGAATCTATACAAGGTGGCAAGGCGAATTTATACAAGGTGGTGTTGATGGCGAATTTAGATTTTACGGCGAATTTGTACCTTTTGTCAAAATAATGTTTTTGTTGTAATTTTGCTTTGAAGTGATTTTGGATGTGCGTATAATTTGTTGCTGTAATTTTTGTTTTTGTTCTGTCAACGCCACCTCGTATAAATTCACCTTGGCGGTGGTACTGGCGAATCTAGATTTTTGCCGCAGTCCTTCTGAATGTCAAAATCAAGGCGAATTTATACAAGGTGGTGTTACTTGCGAATTTAGATTTTCGTACTCAGTTCTCTGAGAGAGGTGCTGCTGAATGTCAAAATTATGTGTTTGTTGTAATATGAATTCGCCTTGTTTACAACAAACATCATTTTGACATTAAGAAGTACCGCGGCGAAAATCTAAATTCACCATTAACACCACCTTGTAAAAATTCGCCTTAGGCTGGTTGCTTTTTGCTCGGATAATTACAAGGCGAATCTATATAATCTATAAATCGCCTTGGATAATTATCTATTATCTAATTTTATCTGCTTTTGTGCGTAGATATCGTATGATCAGATTAGAGATGAGCAATTTGCTAAGAAAGTAATCGAAATCGCCACGTCCAAAAAATTCCATCTTTCGTCCATATAAATCGATACAATTTTTAACATTTTGTATCGTCTATTTAACAATTTATTAACAGTTTTTTTTTGTAA
>NW_023458565.1:21789514-21805616 GCF_013731165.1 Rhagoletis pomonella
TTTTTTTTTGTAAAGATGGAAGAAAGTTTTGTAAATATTTCTGGTACTCCTACTCATGTAATTACCTGGGGTCGATGGATCGAAGATGCTATAGAAGATGTACCCGAGATTGTGTTATGTATTCCAGGCAATCCCGGCTTAGTAGGTTTTTACACTGAATTCCTTAGCTCTTTATACGAGAAACTGGGAAAGAAAATACCTGTTTGGATAATTGGTATGTATAGCAATTACTGATTTGATTATTTTTGTATATTATTCTTTTACCCAAGGTCATTCTGGACATGAAGAGGTAGTAGAAAATAGTAAAATACAAGTTCCCTGCCTCAGGGGAAACGAAAAACTATTTGACCTAGATGGGCAATTGCAACATAAAAAAGAGTTTATTCAGCGTTTTGTGCCAGCTAATACAAAAATTCATCTTATTGGTCACTCAATTGGTGCGTGGATGGTTATACAGTTACTAGAGGAACAAACTATTCGAGATCGAGTTAAAAAATGTTATCTTCTATTTCCAACGTTGGAGCGAATGCTTGATTCACCGAATGGTTGGAATTTTACCAAAATTGGAGTTCCACTCTACACCACAGTTGGATTCCTGATTCCATTATTTAATCGCTTGCCGAAGGCTTTACAAATTTTTGGTATACAATTGTATTTCTGGCTTTTGAACATTCCAAAAACTGTTCTTAATACCGCTTTAGAGTATTCCAAAGCTCCGGTTATGGAGAAAGTTATATTTTTAGCTAAGGATGAGATGGCTCGTGTTTGTAATTTAGATAGTAAACTTATTGAAAAGCATATGCCTTTATTAAAGCTATATTATGGCACAACGGATGGTTGGGTGCCAGTTAAATATTATAATCAATTATGTAGCCGATTCCCTGAGATTGATGCTGAATTAGATAAACAATGTATAGACCATGCATTTGTTTTGAGATATTCTGGTAGTATGTCCCACATTGTAAGCAAAATGATTGAAAATCATTCCGATTTACTAAATTAAGTTAATTGTACGTAAAAGCATTAGCCAATTTTTTATTGCCGTTAATTTAATCAAAAATGGTGTTATTTGCATGATTGTTTTACAACTTTTTTTTTAATACCTATGTATGCACCTACGTTCAACTAAACACCGCAATTCAAAATGATATTGTTTGCAACTTATGTTATTTATCTTTAATAATTTTCAATTAAAATATAATACCAATCTATAACAGAAACCACATAAATAAAAGTTTCAAAGCTTGAGGAAATTAAAATCAAAATAATAATAATCAAACTTTAAAAAATTTTCGTCAAAATTTCCAATTTTTTATCACAATATCTTGAAGATTTTCGGGTATGCAGTTTTGTAGTCAATAGTGCAAGTTTCAAGTCGCTAAAAATTACCGCTGATTTTTTTGTGGAGGGGTTTGAAAATTATGATGAAATTTTTTTACGTTTGATCAACTTTTTTTTTCAATTTATGCAAGCTTTGAAACCTTTATTTATGTGGTTTCTGTTATAGATTGAATTATATTTTAAATGAAAAATATTCAAAATAAACATAAGTTGTAAACAATATCATTTTGAATTTCGGTGCCAATTAGTTGAACGCAGGTGTATACTTTTTCCCGAAACAGTGCAGCTCCCAAATGTTCCCAAATGTAAAATAATTATTAACCTTCAGATTTATTAAACCACTAGTTAAATATTTGCTAATGTATGTATGAAGCAAATGTATTAGCGTATTCGCCCAGAATGCTGTTTCATTGAGATTTGGACTTGAATGTGCAATATAGGATCAAAAGCTATCGAATGTCGATTATAAACAATATCCACACTTTTAATGATTGATGTATTTTATTTATTTTATATTGTTGGTGTACATACATACATATACATAATAAAATGAAAAATATTTTTTAGTTTTATTCTGATTCCGAACCTGAAGGACTGTGTGAGGGAGATCTCTTTGAAGACTTGGCTTTTGAAGGTGACGGTGAAGAAGATGGTGAACGAGAACGTGTAACAGATCTCGAACGCGAATGTGATTTAGATCTTGAACTTGATTTTGAACGTGATCGCCTTGATGCCCGACTACCCGAACGCGATCTATTTTTCGATGGTGAGCGTGATCTATCTTTCGATGGTGAACGAGATCTGGATCCGGATCTAGATCGAGAACGTGAACGTGAACGTGAACGTGAACGACTTCCACTACGTGAACGTTGCTCAGATGCCGACCTTGATGATATACGACGTGCTCGCTTTGATGCCACACTACCATCGCTGTCACTATCACCCGTGCCACTAAGTTTTCGCTTTCGTGCACCAGCATCACTATCTGATTCACTTGTTGATATTGTAGCTTTGGAAACGATTTTAAGACGCTGCTTGGCTGATAATTTCTCTTCTTTTGATTCCTTGCCCTTTCGTTTTTTCTGTTTCTTTCCTTTCTGCTGAATCTCACCATCACTGTCACTATCATATTTGTCTGCTGCGGATTTTCGTTTTCTTCCAACACCCTTCTTACGTTCCTTCGGTTTCCTTTTAGATCGTTCAGCACCATCTATTTCACCAACATCGCTACCGGAATCAGAAACATATCCATCTTTACGTGGGCGACCTCCTAGAAAATGTTATTTAAATAATAAATATAACCAAGATACATGAACTTCAAAACTTTTTTAAACGCACCTTTCTTACGCTCTTTGGACTGAGGATTTTCTGAAATAATCAATATGCCCTTGGTTTTCTCCACATATTCTTGACGCTTCACAAGCATCTGTTCACGAGACGTCTTTTGTTCCTCCTCGCGACGTTTACGTTCTTCCTCTTGTTTCGTCTTGAAAGCCAAGCGTTCTTCTTCCTGTTTACGGCGCAATGCCTTTTCTTCTTCATCTATACGACGAGCACGTGAAACATGATACTGGGCTTGTGAGAGAAGATCTTGGCATTGATTAGCCTCCATACCAGCTATGTCTACGTTAAAGCGAGTCTTATCGCCACAAATAGAGAGATACTGAAAGTATCTGCAAATAAATTTGTAATTATATTTATTTGCAAAGAGGAAGTACATGAATTAGTATTACCTTTGCGCTAACTCCAATTCATGTACGGCTTGCAGTACTACATCAAGTGTTGACTTCTCATCTTTAAGGATCGCCATAGCTAACCGTTGCAGTACCACCGCAATATTGAAAAGTAATACCTGAAAAATCAAAGACAATTAGTAGTTTATTGCATAAAATTTAAAACGGAATTTAATAGGGCTGCAAATTAATTGCTGTTAAAATATTACTTTTAACTTTAATGGGATCTTAATTTTTAACAATTTTAAAATATGTCATACCGTATCCTGTGGCGCGACCCTTCTGGCTTTCAACAAAACCGTTTTTGCTTCTTTGAGTTTACCAGCACGCAGGTATGCACGCGCCAAATACTGCATCACTTCGACATTATGGTGCTTATAAAATTTTTTCATGCAATTCTCGTACATTTGTATTGCACTGATATATTGTTTTTGCTCCACATATATATGAGCAATGTTTAACCAGACATCGGAAAAATCTGCCGTTGCTTCTCGGACTTGTGCAAATATGTCGCGTGCTTCAATAACACATCCTTTATGTGCGAGTACTGCACCGATTCCATTCGAAGCCCAAATATTTCGAGGATCATTGCGCAACACCTTGGGAAGATAGCACAAAATAATTTTAATATGCATATAAATACATACATATGAATAACTAAATAATATCACTCTGAATAAATACCTGCTTATATATCGATAATGCCTTCTCTTGATGCTTCCGTTCCTTTTCCTTATCCCTAATGGGCTGATGGAGGGTTTGTAATGAGAAATTTCCAAGCGCAATTAACGAATATGCATCTGTGGCAGTCGTCGGGTTTTTTAAAATAGTTTCAAAATTTTTCTGACCCAAAGCGAACTGCATTTTTGCCAAATGTAAATTTCCTAATAAAGATCTAGTACAAAAACATTAATAATAAAAAGGACGAAGTCGTTTATACAAAAGCCCATACCTAGCGTCTGGATTGTCATTATTGATATTTAATGCGTCCTTGAAAAAGTCAGATGCCACAAAGATGAGACCCTTGTCACGTGCCATGCATCCTAAACGTAAGTAGCAGTCAATATAATTAGGGTGCTCCTTTAATATATCTTTAAATAGTTTGTCGGCCACGTCAAAACTGCACATTGCTTCATTAAGACGCGCTAAATTATAGGTCATTGTAACCGATATGGAATCATAATATTGCTTATCAGCATTCGAATTTTGTGCTTCAATTTTAGCGCGTTGTATGGCTTCGTTCAACTTTTGTTTAGCTAAAGTTAGATTCCCAACTCGATAATGCAAAGCGGCAACATTATTTAAAATTTCCGCCGGTATTTCTACTTTAACTTTCTCAAGTAAAATATTAGATGCCGTAGCGTAGGCGTTTAGTGAGGCTTGCAAATCATTTTGTTCCAGTATTTGAGCTAATTCAATCCATGCTTCTACGTCGTCCGGAAATTGTTCAGTAACCTTTTTTAAATGTGACTTTGCCATATCACGCTTCGCTTGTGAATTAGAATTAGCATAGAGCGATCCCAAGATTTTCATTGTTTCATAATTTCCTGGCTGTATTTTTAAAACCTTTTCAAAACATTGAGCAGCCTGGAAAAATTAAAAACAATATAGATATCAACCTTCTAACAATATTTTACCATAACCCACATTTTCTGTGTCACCCCTATATATGTACATTTGACCAAGACCGTAATGTGGCAGTACAAAATTTGCTGGTGCAATTTGAGTCGATTGATAATAGTATTGAAATGCTTGGTCGTAATCACATTGAGCATGAAAGCTGCGCGCCAGCTGATAGCAGCTCTCTGCCCTCATGGCTTCGTTTTCAGTGTTATGGAAAGCATGCAAGGCTAAATGTTGTACTTTTTGGTAATCCTTCTTGAAGAAGAAATGGTTTGCCAGGTGATTAAGAACCATTGGGCTTGTAGAATCAATAGTGTAGGCTCGCGACAGCATTTGAACGCCCAATTTGTTTGAGTCGGGTTCGTGTAAATTCAATTTCAAAATTGCTAACCCAATAAGTGCACCAACGCAATTGTTATCGAGTTCTAGTGCTCTTTCAAATGCTTGCTTTGCTTTTTCTTGGTTATTCATTTTGAGGAAGCAATGTCCCATGCCCATACGTACGTTTGCTGGGCAGTTAGGATTTGTACGTAAGGCCTTTTTGTAAAAAGCTAAAGCGCCTCGATAATCCTTTTTATTGAATGCGATACATGCCTTTCCTAAAAGCGAAGGAATATTCGCTGGTGACTGATTAAGGACGAAATTAAACTGAGCGTCGGCTTGCTCCATTTTATCGCCTTCCAATAAGCAAAAATATGCTCTGCCCAATAAATGATTTTGATCGTACATTATAATCTTGTCTGCAGTAGTGTATAAGTTTGTGGCTTTCATAAATAACTCTCGCTTTTTCTCTTTTGATTTCTCCCGGTTTGCTTCCTGTACATAATGTGCAGCCAACATATCGTAAGCGCGCATCTGATCTTTCTCCATGTCACGATAGTCAGTATTGCCCTCCGCCCTCGCAGTTTCCAATAGTCTGATGAAGTCAGCCGTTCTCCTTTCTTTGTAGTATGCCAACTAAAATAAAATTTACAGTTTAAAGATATTTCATACAAATAGTGGTTGATCTATTTAAATTTAAGTCTAAATATCAGGTGCACCAAATATACATGCATACATATAAACAGGTATTTATGTGCAAGTTATATGATATTAGTACATATATGATATAAGCAGCGATATCATGTTGCATAAACCTGAATTATTTCACATATATCTACGATCTAACTCATATTATTAGAATCAAAATCTTCCAACTTACGGCGACGTTGACCCAGGTGCTCAACTGGGATCTTTCTTGGCGTAAAATCGCTAGTACTTCTTGGCATTCTGGCAACTGATCCGGATGCACCTCAATAACCTGGAATATTCAATAGGTAGAGAAGACATATACATATATTTAAATACAAATAAAGCGTTTGGCTCCTTACCTCGTCGGTATCCCGCAATGGAATTTCTATTGGCGCTGCCATGATGAACAATAAACACAAATTTTTCAGCACCAAAACAAAATAATTTCGCCAATGCGTGTCCAAAGGTGAAAGCTCCTTATCGATTTCACCAGTAATCGATTATTTTCTTTGTACTGAGCGAGCAATAGCAATACATTTGTTTCAATGAATGGCACATATCAAGTTTGTCCCACACAAACCCAAAAAGCCCAGAAAGCGTACCTCACGGTATATAAGGTTCTTCCCGTACGCAACGCAAAACAGTCCAGAAATCATTCCCGTACTCAACAATATGGGTAATGGAGGGCGAGAGTTGAAACGTATTGGATCGTAAGTGTCTTCTTCTTCCTGCCCGAAACAGCCCGGACTTTTTCTCCGGGGAAAAATGGATAAAGGGCCTGTGCCAATTAATAGAAAAGTACTCTGGATAGTAAATTTTTGACAGCTATGAGGTGAACAAAAATTGTTTATCCGGCAGGGCTAGTGAAAAATTTGGCAGCAAGCATTAGCTTTGTTTCTTTAGTTTTCTAGCCGATAATTATCAGGAAAAAGAGGAATGGGATCATTGATAGAATTACGGGCGATATAAAGAAATAGTTAAGAAACGAAACTAACAGAAAATAGCAAGTAACTACCTGATCGGTGTATTTGACATTTGAAAATATTTGACGTAATTTTTCAATCGCGTTTTATATATAAAAACTATTCACAAATACATTTTACAATTTCATCAATATTTAATGATTCGCCAATTTTAATTTAAGAAATACCAAAAATTTGAAGAAACAAACAAATAAAGCAACCTAACCTCGCTTGTTTACGCTTCAACGGCTATTTATTCATTTTGACAGCTGTTATATTCAGCCAGTAAAAATTTTACATGCAGAAATTAGCAGGAGAGGCAAAAAAAGAAGAGTGTAAGAACGAAAGCCGCTAGTTTTTTGGATTGAGAAACTGTTTCCAGCAAAAACTAGTGATAATTATCTGTAAAGAAACAAATCTTATATCATGAAGAATACAGAACAACGCATGTATACACATAAATTAAAGAAAACCAAAGCGAGTGGATATTAGGGAAAAATTAGTGGTTATTGCTGAAAGGTATAATAAGTACATGGATTTCAGTACCAGAAGAACTGAAATCAGCAAAGGCAAATATTTTCTCTATAATTGCTGCATTCTATTACTTGCTAACCCGATCGCATTCTTCTGCATGAATGCAACTGTCAAAAATTTCCAGCAGTAAAAAGTTACGAATTGGCACAGCAGAAATGTAAAATTTTCTCACCATAGTAAAAAGTTTTCCACCATAGAACTTTTCTACTGATTGGCACAGGCCCAAAGTGTCAAAGTGCATATCAGCCGTTTACTTTTTGCCTGCATTTACTTAGAGCTTTTAAGGAATAGTGAACGTCCGGTTGATATATTTTAAATCTTTATATACTTAAAATCAAATTTGTGAAACCGAAATTCAATTTCCAAGTATTTGCATGTGTTACAAAAACAAAAACAACGTGAATCAGCTGTTTCTCAAATTCTTTTTTGCGTTCCCATACGATAATTTTTTAGGAATTTGGCAACTCCAAGAATTGGGCCATCTACGACATCAAGATGGCGGGCATGGCTGATCGTAACCTTGTATTCTATGAACCTTGGATTCAACTAATCGCGAACGATAGAAGCACGCTTTAAGCGAAAAGTGAACGATTTCGGGCGAAAATGGGGGACCTGCGCAACTTCCGTAGCATCGGGGACAAAAAGTCAAAATGGGGTATATTCCCCCAATGGGGTACGTATGGCAACCCTAGGTCGGAGAGATATCCGTTTACTTTTGACCACCTTAATTGGAATTTATGTTTTATTTTTCTGCAGTGGAATGACGTTCGCGGATAAAACTTCTCTTTGTTGATTCTTTTCTGCGGCTTCAGTAGTGCGACCACTGTCCGATTACTACAAATCACAAATAAAATTTCCATACTTGCAGCGCGCTTTGTCGGGTGGGACTTTGCGGTTAGCCAAAGCCTTATGTGAAGTTGAATGTTTTCAAATTCTTTTCCCATTTTTCCGCTTGTGTTGATTAACAAAGTATCGGATATTCAAATTGCGATTTCGAATGCGCAGATTCAGGGATCAATCTCCTGCAGATGCTCACGCTCATTCGCCGGTACAGCCACTTCACTAGAGAGCTTCCGAACGAAATGAAGCGAGCTGCTGTAGCAGTGACCGCCTTGCGAATTGGTGGCGAAGGTGCTTTTCATAGCTTGCTCAAAGCCATCTTTAATTAAGAAGTAACCAAACCTTTAAAAAAATTTCGATGAATACTTACGCAAAATAAAACTAGTGTAAACAAAATATTGCTCAACAATTTACTCCAATGCAGAGTTATTTAGCTAAAGCAATAATTTACTCCAATACATCCAAAGATTCAAGGCAAACGGAAAATTCTACCAAAAAAAAAAAGACTTTCGAATCATACCAAATTTTCATTGTCTTGAAAGAATTATGTAATAAGAGTTGCACTTGCATTTTTAGTTTATCTCTAAATTAAAAAGAAATTTAATGCTCGCATCAGCAATTTTTCTTACCGTATTTACAATAGCGACATATTTATTGTGCTGTGTTAATAAGTGTTTTATATTTGTAAATGTTATTGGTACAGTATACATGTATGTATGTATTTATGTATATATTTTTATGTGTGAAAACTTATTAACTTGTAAGTACAACAAAGATAAAGTCCAACTAATGACTCAAGTCGGCCCAGGTATAACACATATATATGAGTATAATTTAGATTATTATAGTATACGTTTTAGGCATTCACAATCGATTTAAATTTTTAGCGCGCGAATTCGTTAATTGGTAAAAGTAGACGTTTTTCTAATAATGATTGCTGCCACGGTCCGAGTATTTTCCGCTCACTTTGCTTATTGAATAATGGTCCGAGTACCCATCATATTTATTATTTCCTTTATACGAAATTTCTTTGGTAGGTACGTAGCCGATGTTATTTTGCCAATGTCGTGTCCAATAAAGATTTTCGTTGCGCACTTGAGAAGGAGTTTTGGCATCTCTGCAAACATGTACGCAGTATATCATGCACCCAATGAGAGTAAGGAATCCAAATATCAAAAATATAATCCCAAGTATCCTTAATCAGATTGCGAGAAATTGAGCGATTAATATCAATAGCAATGTCAAATGACTATAAAACAAAACATACCACACGTAAAGAGGTTCATAGAATTGAACCACAATTACAAAGCCTAATGTTACAAGAATTAGACCTAAATTGAGGAGCAGCATAAGGCAGCAAACGCCTTTTATGTTAGGGCAAAATGGATTTGGAGCCGACATTGCATCGATTTTTACTCCACGTTTCGTTGTTGAATGAGCACTCTGACCAGTCTTCGCGGTACTTGCAACCGAATAAACGCTATGTGACGCTCCGCGGGACTGTGGCCGATGGCTGTAGCGACTATGGAGGCAATGAACGTAAAAAACGAAAAACTTATTGTTAATTTTTGTGGGTGTACTTTAAACAAATAATGTAAATTTTCCGGTATTTTAGATCAAGGCCTATCTTATGCTATTACAGGTGTTTAACACTAGAAAGACGGACAGGAGTCAATTGAAGTATTTTCATATTTGACTGCCAATATTTCTTTTGCAAGCTGGTTTTCAAAATTCACTTTTCGTGTCTTTTATTAAAAATGCATAAAAATTAATTTAAAAGCATTCCTATTTCATTGAGGTGTTTCAAACTGAAATAAATAGTATTGCTGCCAAAAACACGGATAGCGGTCATTTGATCTCATTGGCAAACATGTACATATCGCACACCGTCTTCAAAAGAGTGACAACTCAAAATAATGAAAATGCGAAAAAACTATTTCTTAGCACATGATAATCATATGGACAAGGGCGACTTTACCTTATGTTTTTGTTTTTAACTAATTATAACAAAAACTTGCCCAGCTTTTGCTGAAAGGTAAATAAATTCTCTGTATACATTTTTAGCGAAAAGTCTCAAAAATGCCAAATTTTGAGTTGTGACTCTTTTGAAGACGGCGTGCGATGTATTAAGTATTTTTTGTTACTAAAATAAGAAAATAAAAATGAGAATTAAATATTTTTATTGTTATTTTTAAAATTAATTAACAGTTTTTAATTTAAAACTATAAGTATTTTCCTACTAAAATTAATTTGAAAAAATTGGGCTCAAATGAGCCCTATCCGTCTTTCAAGTTATGTTGATTTTTCAGTCTGTCTAGTGCTTAATACAAAAAAGTAAAAATCCCAACCCAAGGACATCCAAAAAAAAACTTCTCTAAAATCTCATCAAATTTTACCTTATTTCCGAGGGCTCCTTGTAAGCAGCACTGGTCACATAGATTTCACTACTCACATCTCCACCTTGATCATAGCTTAGAGCAGATAGGGTGCGTGTTTGTGGTGACCCATTAGACCATTTTTGATTATATATTACACTAGTCTCGTCTGCTGGACTTTGATGATTTTGATATAAATTCATTTTGCGGGCAGATGTATATGGATACTCTTGTGCAACTGTATATCCGCCGATTGCGGGCCCGGACGCTGCATTGTGTGATTCTTCACCATCTGTAGAATAAGCACGATTGGAATGCGAATATGGAGGATATCCAACAGGTTGACTATGTGTAGCAACATAATGTCCACCTTTGACTCTAAAAGAAATACAAAAAAAAAAGGTAGCCTTTATTAATAAAGGCGGATTCATCGTTTTAGCTTTTAACTTTTTCTTCCATGTGGTTGTTGTTGTGTTTCTCTTTCTGTGAGGAAAGGAAGTTCTGAACTAACACGATGAATCCGCCTTAGGAGTTGTTAAATACATACAAAATTAATATTATTCATTGTTATTAATAATAAGCAGGGAACGGATTTTATGGATTATGCGTTTTTTGTGCTAAAAAGATAGAGTATATCCGAATAAGAATGTCCGCGATTTAGTTTTCCCTGATTCCATATATATGTACATATTTGATTTTGCCTTTTTTTGAGATATTTGCCTTTTCTACCTTTAATTGTAAAGGGCAAGGAAAAGGCCCTTATGATAATATGAAAGTTTTAAACATTCCATATTTAAAATGGGCGCCACTTGTATCAACTCACATTAAGCGCACGTTTAGTACATTCAAGGGTTTTGTTCGCGAAAATCTAATGAAAATGCTGCCAGAAAACTTCAAAAGGCATCTTGTGGTTCAATGTTACTACAACTACAGTGATTAAAGTTTTGTGAGTTAAAAACTCGAAAGGAGCAAATAGTAAACAATTCGAAGTCCAAATTGTTCATATAATGAAACTAGTTCATAGGTTTTCTCCTTTTACTTGTAAAATAAACATTTCTAAAATAAAGGTATTCTTTGATTATTTTTCAGTTTTTGTCCTTTTTAGTGCCATTTCGCTATTTGGTTTGCCTTTTTTTATAGGTTTTTAGGTCCTAAAAATCCGTTCGCTGCTAATTAGTAATAGGCTGGTTTAAAACTACTTACTTTTCAACTCGTCTTTCGTGCATGATGTAAGTGGTTGGGTCTTCTTTTTATTTGATAGCTACAAAGGTTGTGTTTAGTTAGATCTTTTTTTTCACTATTTTTTAAATAACATTCTCCATTTGAAGCTTACAAGTTGAGTTAGAGACTAAAACGAAAAAAGTTTGATATTTTATAGATATTTAATTAAAAAAACATATTTAACAGAATTGAGTTTGGATTCTACCAAGAAGATTTTATGATTGAAAGCTGGTACTTATATCTAATAAAAAACGTATTTAAGGGCTGTATAGTATTAACCCTTCTGGGACATCCTTGATACAGCTGCACCAATTCGAATTCTACCTAGCTGAAACTTTATGAATTGCTCATGTGCACATTTAAGAATGACTTAATGGAATTTTTTATGTATTTGCATAACTCAAATGTCGATGGCAGTGACTAGTGTACATCTATACCTTCATTGTGAACCTTGATCCAATTGAACGGCAATCATATTTTCTAGGAAAATTTATTATTATTTTTTTAAATACTTCTGTAGCATCAAAAACTAGTTATGTTAAACATTTATGGCCTTATGGATAAAAAATAAATAAGGTTTTAAACTTTATAAATTGACGTTTTCATTTATTTTTCAATTTATAAACCTTTTGTGAAACTACCTTATTTTTTATGAATAAGCCCATTAAAATACAAGCCAAACACCCAGTGGAACTGCTGTACCAAGTATGTCTACAGAATGGGTGAGATAAAGAAGAGTTAATTTCATTTTGTTATTAGAAGGATTACAATATTTGTGTTTTAGTAACCTAATAAGTTAAAGGTACTTAAAAAGGCAGTTTCGTGTAGACAGCTTGTCTAACTTTATTAAGTTCATTAGCTCGTACACAATTGGTCGTATTTGCCCTCGTAAATTATGATTTGTCACACTTTATGGCGGAAGAAAAACACCCGCGTGTCATAATTATGAGCGTTGACATGCTTTCAAAATTTTTTTGGTTTATTAAGAAAAAAAATTTAAATCAACGGTAAGTCTTATGTAGCTACTTTGAACTTGCCCTTTATTATTCTATGCGATTTTAGCCGTGTTCAACAAAGCACGCCAGTCGTTTCTCTTCAAGACCCGCCTTATCGGATATTGTCATTGTCCATGCTTCTGAGAGGACTTTACTTCCGAATTGTCTACTCAGTCCAAAGTAGCCCTTGCTGGTTCCCAAGTTAACGAACTTCTCTAATTTTTCGAAATTATAACTGCCAACAGTGACGTGAGTGCCAAGGCGCAAATGCGCTGACCGTTTGTTTTTGATGATCCTTCGTCTTGTCCTCGTTGACCACCAGACCCAATCGCTTTGCTTGCTTATCCAACTTGTAAAAGGCACAAAAGACTTCCCGGTTCTTATTATCGATGATGTCGATGTCATCGACATACGCCAGCAATTTCACTTATTATCTTCTCCAACATCAGATTAAAGAAATCACACGAAAGTGAGTCGCCTTGCTCTGTATGACACCCCGTTTGGTAGCAAACGGCTCAGAGAGGTCTTTCCAAATTATGACGGAGCTGGTGGTATTGCTTTCCGTCATTTTACATATGTCGTATAAATTTCGCGCGTATTGCCTCTTGGGATATTCTTGGTTCAATTTCTAGATCCAGCAACATCAATAGAAGTTTTTTCAAGCAGCTGTCGCCCCTCGGCAGACAATGGCAACCCTCCGAGTGTACGTCTGCCATAAAAAAGCAGAACACGAATGCGAAGAGAAGCTCGGCCAAACGCGTAGAAAGCGCCAAACATTCGTTTATTGGAATCAAATACGATATATAATGTTCATCCTCAAATAACCTAGGATATCATTTTGAAACTATTTAGGGGCTTCCCTCGAACTGCAAAACTTCGAAAAACCTAAAGTTTTATTTAGAGGTCAAGATTTGGAAGAAATTAAGAAAAAAATTATCAAAAAATCCGGTTTATTCGATATCGAAAAATCAAGATTTCAAAAAAAAAAACGCCTATAGATTTCCGAAAAAAAACGGTTCAAGCCGGTTTAGAAAAGCCGGGTCAATCACCCTAGTGAGTATCGATCGTTTTGTCGCGGGTCTTTTCCAAGATTTCGCGTATTTTAAATACCGGGTCTACTGTGGATTTCTAGGTCTTCAGACTTTCACATAACACGCTCGATAAGACCTTGTAACATATGCTGAGAGGTAGTTGGCTCGAATGGCCGGTTCGCCTTTCTTGTGGATTGGGCAGAGCACACTTATATTCCAGTCGTCCGACATGCGTTCATCTGACCATATTCTGCATAAGAGTTGATGCATGCTATTCGTACCTCGTATAGTCAGGCGGTGGAACATCGACTCCGCCATCATTGACCTCCGGTTCGTCTTCTCGACAACTTTCACTTTATTACTTATATCAAAATTAAATAGACCTAACACACGTATTCAAAATCTTTATAAGAATTCTAATTTAAAAGCTCGAAATCTTTACGAAAGTTTGTTGATTTTTTTTTAATATTGCACAAAATTCAAAACATTGATTTATGCAGTGTTAATGTATGTATCTGCTAAATTTTAACCAAATCGAGTCATTTCTCGACTCCGGCGCCACCTAGGCAGTAAGGTTTTCGTATAATTATGTATATATAACCGAACGAACGGTCTAGAAGTCCAGAACATACTACATACGGCCATTTTTATCTGCATATGAGCGTTTCCATTCGAAGGTCTACCGCGAAAAAAAAAGAAATTAAAGTCATATATCTAACGTATTTATGTTCAAATTTGTATGCTTTTTACAATATATACTGCTTATGTAGGCAGAAATATTTTTTCGGAAAATGATCTCGCTAGATGGCGCCAATTTGGCATATTTCGCGTATGTAGTTGAAACATTATAAGTGAAAATATACATACATGTTAAATTAAAAAAAAACAGAAATTTTGAAAATAATTGCTAAAATGAATCTAATAGGAAATGTATGTCCCATCATACCATGTCACGTAACGTTTCACACTTTGGGTTGTAATTGAAACAAGTTGTATTATTTGGGCACACTCTAAAATCAACTAGAATTACACCAAATCTCATTAAAACAAGTTTCATGAGGTTTACGAGGCTTTTACGAGTTTAAGGGAAGACACCTATTATTTCTAGACAGCACCTCTCTCGTGTGTCCCCTGCTTTACAGTAAAATGTACATACATACATATCGTCGTTTAAAGTACCAAACCGCGTATCGTCGTTCTGGAAAACTGCGTAACTGACATTTGCTGCCAAAAATTGGATTTGCTCACACAAGCTCTTGGCTCAATCCTTATCGTTTCGTCCTGAAATATACTAGCCAGAAATGCGATTGCTTTATAAAAAAAAAGAGAACCATTTTGAAATATGAGTGTTTTTACTCTCTAGAAAATAATTAATGCAACCTCACATACGCGGTTTTGCATTTTGTTGATACGCGGTTTCGTACTTTAAACGACGATATGTATCATAGTTACAGTGAGGACTGGTCGTGGTTACTAGCGCACCATTGCATGATAATTTTTCTATAAATGTTAAAACTTTTTCATAAATGTGTTTTTGGTTGGAAGACTCTTGACAAGGATACACATACATATGTGTGTACGTTAGGGCGGTCCTTATATGTAGGGGACAAATTTTTACATCAGATTTCCTTAGCTTCAACCCCTATGTCGACGCTACTATAGTCAAAGAAATCACATATAAATTTTGGTCCCGATTAAAGACGGTTAAAACGTGTCGCACAGAGGGCAAAGTTCAGATTCCTCTATGGAGACTCAAAAAGTATAAATTAATTTTCTTCGTCTAATACCCAAAATCGATGCTATCATTGTCGAAGATATAACTTATACATTTTGGTCCCGATTGAAGTCGGTTAAGGCGTGTCGCAAAGGGGTCAAAGTTTAGATTACGCTATGACGACGTCTTAACCGACTTCAATTGGGACTAAAATTTATATGTGATATCCTCGGCTTTAGTAGTACCGGTTTTGGGAATTAAATGAAAAAATATATTTTTATTTTTTAGGGTCCTTACAGCATAGGTTGTTACCGATTGAAGGGGTGAGAATGAAAAAAGTCATTCATTTGAATTTTTGAGGACCACCCTAGTGTACATATGTACATATGTATGTCCTATGTACATTTTTAATTAACTAAATACACAAACTTTAATGCACTCCAGCATTCTGGGCTAGGTACCCGTTTTTGTATATACCCCTACACACATACATATATACATATGCATGTACATATTTACTTAGTATTATACTGCCTCAATAAAGCCAGCAGACGGAAAATGAAAAAATTCGATTCGACAAAGTAGGAAATTAAATCTTTTTTCACATATGCATCGGCCTCCGCAATTATGTACTTAAATCGTGGGTATGTTAGTACACACATACATGTTTTTTTTTGGGATGGATATGCATAATTTTTTTATGAATAATTCACTTTACTGGC
>NW_023458565.1:21805716-21808962 GCF_013731165.1 Rhagoletis pomonella
TGGGATGGATATGCATAATTTTTTTATGAATAATTCACTTTACTGGCATATACTTACGTAATAACCTCAAAATAGCACCAATCAAAAACTGTATAGTAAAATTAATACACATATGTATGTCGAGTTCAAATATCCATCAAGGTTAAATATCGAAATATATTTTCAAATATCTTAGAATTATGTGAAATTTACGTCTCTAAAACACCCGTTTTGATTTTTCTTACTATATTTAAACTATATCTAAATGTAACCAAAAATATTTTCGCGAATCTTTGATCTGCTTTGTTCGCTATATATAAACAAACTAGGTATTTTCCATTTTCTTATTTCTACTATGCAAAGCTTTTTTATTATTGCCAAGTTTTAAGAACCTACGCGTTTAGTGTTAACTCTAATCCCCTCATATAAATATCTCTGTGCTTTTTGCTTTAAACGTAAAATGCATCTTTAAACCAGTTTTATACATTAAGCTCATTTACATACCCGCGTACATACATACATTTGTACGTTAACGAAAGCTACGCCTGAATTTTGACATTTTGTGGGTAGTCGGTTTTTTGTCGTACCAGGTGCGATCTTGCCCAGTAAGCCAATGGACAAGAAATTACCTTTGCGCAAGCGCGTGAGCGCAAGTATGTAAAGTTACTAGCTTTTAAAAAATAATTGTCATACATTTCGTCATGGAAAATCTATGGTCCGCAGGCTGAAGCGGTTTCGACAACACTTAAACGTTTGCGACAAAGTTCTCCATTTCACAGTTTCTCTCGGATTTATATTATCCATATATGTATGTACGTATATAAGAATATATATGTAAATACATAGGTATATTGGGGTGCAACACTCTCCACAAAAAATCGCTATTAATTTTCCATCGGAATTATAAAATCTATTATATTTTGAGATTTGCGTGAGCTGGAACAATTGGAAAATACCTACAAAAATCTGGTTTTTTTAATAAAATTATTTCCAAACAATCAGAGGACAGAAGAGTTTCAGCCCAGGAGGGCTGCATAAAATTGTTTCAAAATTTTAACAACGGAATCAAAATAAAAGAGATTTTTGGAGGTACATATCGGTCCAGCTCACGTAAATCTTAATATTTTTCCGAAATTAGTTGACGGAAGTCTTAAAATATAGTAAATTGTATAGTTGCGGTGGAAAAACTCAACGCGTTTTTAGTGGGGCACCCTAATATATACGCCAAAGGGATTTATTAAATTTATTTTCAAAATATACATTAAAAAGTAGCGATGAGTGAATGACATTCGAGCTATACATATACATAATTATGTAATATTAAAAAATTAACTTTTCAACTTGGCCGAACAAAAGTAATGTCTTGTTTTCGATACATATGACTCATTTGTGTATGTTCACTACAAAATGAGTGTAAATGAAGTGTTTGAAACATTTCGAGAAGGACTAAATCGTCGATTTATTGAATGCTTATCAGTTCCTGCTCCCTTAGCTCCAGAAAAAGAGCTCATATTGTAGACTGCACTGTTGTCATAAGTACTTGCTCGTGTTGATTGTATGCTATTACTGAAAGAAATATAAAAAAATTTACAAACATATGTATATATTTAGTAGTTCTTTTCACGATATACTATAGTTGATATATTAAGATATGCTTAGAAATTCAAAGTATTTAAGACCGATAGGATTCGCAAAATTATTTTTTTTTTTAATTTTTTCAAAAAAATATATATTTAAAAAAATAAAGAACCAACTAAAAAAAATACACACAAGTTAAAACGTTGAAGCTGTAGCATGCATCTAGGAGCTAGGTGTTAAAAGTAAGTTGAAAATGGTTTACAACAACTTTTCGTTGATTGATTTTGTTTCAATGTTAACGAATTAGTTTTAATTAATTTTGTTTTGATAACAAGGCGTCGAAACGTAACAAAATAATTTTGTTAAGTTATTTTTACATCATTAGTGTCATAATCCAAAAAATTCAAATATTGAGTTAAGTATGCGAAGGCCGCTGTAGTGTAGTAGTTAGCAGTGCGCGCTACCACTTCGCAGGGCCTGGGTTCAAGCCCTGGTCAAAGCAACATCGCAAAAAAATATAGATACACCCCTATTTGCAACACTTTCGTATTCGGATTTTGTTACGAATCGTAGAAATGGTATGCGGCAATCCGAGTCGTAACTTCGAACTTTAAAAATTCGTAACAATGGCATTCCTAAAAACGAACGAGTAAAAAATTTCCAGCTTTTTGCGTAATTTTGTACAAAAACAATTCTGTGAGGGTTTCCGCCCTCTTTTCCGGCCACGCAGAAAAGATAATTCCCATTATTAAGGCTTATAAGCTCTAAAGAATTTGATAAGTGAATAAGGTATCGCATATGGGTGTCATACGAAAGAGGTTTAAGAAAATAGTAGTTGGGAAATATTTTGAAAAGGGTTGCCACCTATTTGAGAAGTGTAATTGAACTATTTTTTATATATAATATTAACGATGGATGTCAAATGAGAGAGCTTCAAGATGTGTTTGAGGGTTGCCCCCGTTTAAAGGGCTAAACTAAAATTATTTAATAGTTAAATTAATTACTAACCGATAGTTATCAATGGAAATGGGTTTAAAATCCTTTATTTAAGAACTATATTTAGGAGGATTGCCACGTGTTTAAAAAATTAATTTCCACTTAATTCATCAGTTACATGAAACATTTACAACAATGTCAGACGAAAAATATTTAAGGAAGTTTTAGTTCGAAAATAATTTTTAAGAGGTTGCCGCCTGTTTTGAAAGTGGTATTTCGTTTAATTATACATAAGTTACATGAAATTTTAAAATTTGGTTATCACAAGAGCGAGTGTTAAGAAATCTTTAAGCTGGACATTTGTTTTTTTTTTTTGTTGAAAAAATTAAGCTCAAATTATTTAATAAGTTAAATGGATTGTCAAAAGATGGGTATCAATCGAAGCGGGTTTGAAAATAATTTATTTCTAAACTCTATTTAGGAGAGTTGCCATGTGCTTAAAAAAATTAAATTCAACTTAATTCATCAGTTGATTGAAATATGTATAACAATGCCAGGTGACAGATTTTAGTTTGAAAATACTTTTAAAGGGGCTGCCACTTGTTTGAGAAGTCGAATTTGTTTTACTTATACGAAAGATACATTAATGAAATATCGAAATATTAGTGTCAAACGAAAGAGTTCTGATAATATTTTTAATTAGAGTTGCCATCTATTTTTTTTTTTGAAGGTCATCACATCTGCACCGTTATT
>NW_023458565.1:21809062-21810493 GCF_013731165.1 Rhagoletis pomonella
GTCATCACATCTGCACCGTTATTTCGAATTTCCAAAATGAGAAGTCAGTTTAAAGAACTGGGATTCTACATAGATGTGCACAGGTTTTATTGTTTGAAGTTACAGGGTGATTTGAAACTTGATGAAATGAAAACCGACACCGTGCGAGACCTCTCATCACTGAGAAATGGTTTAGATTAATCATTAGGAATATTTTTAGAGGTTTTTGAATAGGGTTTCACCTGTTTAAAAAGTTTAATTAAATGTTGGCGTTTTGATGCCATGCGGGTTCACTAGTTATTATTATTATGCGAAATTACAGCTACCTCTCCTACTAGTAACTCACTAGAACAATCCAATGGGAAAAGGTAATGTCTGGGAATGCAAAAAGTAACGAAAAGATGCAATCATTTCCTAAAGCCAACGAAACTAAAAAATAGAATAAAAATAAAAATACAGTCTGTGCCACAGGTTTTGAACACGCATCCATCCGGCTACAGCAGCTGTTGAGATAACGAGGACAAAAAAACATACTTGAGTTAGTTTTCAAACCTTTTACTTTTTTTTTGTGGCTTCAGAACTACACATCATCCGCTCGCTTATATTGCTATTCATCCTTTTGTTCAACCGTAGTTATTGATAGAAAAAGTAATGCACTCCCATTTTCCCATTGGGTTTAAAGCCGCTTTTTTCGAGGTATGCTTTCTTGAATTATGTATATTACGGCGGGTCAACTTGTATGAGAGATTTTTTCAACTATGCGCGTATAGCACAGAAGGAAATTTGCCGAAGAAACTATAAGTATAAAATCATTTTGCTGTAGTGCCGTAAAGGTAAAGAAGCGCTTAAAGTTTGCATACAAACATGCTATAAGGGGTTATTTGGCATGAGGAATCCATTTCTGCACTTATCCTTTTCTTAATACTTCCACCACAGGGCGCAACAGTGAAATTTTTAAGTAAATATTAATCATTTTCCTTAGGAGTATTCACATCGTAAAACACGCAAACTAGAATGTTTACGTACACAATTTTCCGCTTAGTTGCACTTCAAAAATTGCAGAATTTATAGTTCGATTAAGCGGTGAATACTGTAAGTGTGTACATACATAAATACTTAAAAATAATAATAATTAAAGCCTTCGATAGAAAATTTCGAAGCCGTTGCTACTTATATTTCTTCGACTCAATAAGATTACTAAAATTTTTTCCGTTCTCGAATGACCTTTTTAACTTGTATGGTTATATTTTTTTTTACTTGTACATACGTGTTTTGAAATAAATGGTCACATTTATGGACATTCTTTCAAAGCAAATTTTGAAATCTACAATTTAATACAATATTGGTATTGTCGTTTTATTTCCTTATGAATACATATATTATTTACAAACCTTTTTTGTTGCAGCTCCTGCTCCTTTAATTTTCGTACTTCCCTTTCCAATCGCTTGCGCT
>NW_023458565.1:21810593-21812455 GCF_013731165.1 Rhagoletis pomonella
GTCATCACATCTGCACCGTTATTTCGAATTTCCAAAATGAGAAGTCAAATTAAAGAACTGGGATTCTACATAGATGTGCACAGGTTTTATTGTTTGAAGTTACAGGGAGATTTGATTTTGATGAAATGAAAACCGACACCGTGCGGGACCTCTCATCATTGAGAAATGGTTGAGATTAATCATTCGGAATATTTTTTAGAGGTTTTTGAATAGGGTTTCACCTGTTTAAAAAATTTGCAGGTTCACTAGTCATTATTATTATGCGAAATTACCGCTACCTCTCCTACAAGTGTCTCACTAGAACAATCCAAAGGAAAAGGTAATGTCTGGGAATGCAAAAAGTAACGAAAAGATGAAATCATTTCCTAAAGCCAACGAAACTAAAAAATAGAATAAAAATAAAAATACAGTCTGTTTTGAACACGCATCCATCCGGCTACAGCAGCTGTTGAGATAACGAGAACAAAAAAACATACTTGAGTTAGTTTTCAAAACCTTTTACTTTTTTTTGTGGCTTCAGAAATACACATCATCCGCTCGCTTATATTGCGATTCATCTTTTTGTTCAACCGTAGTTATTGGTAGAAAAAGTAATGCACTCCCATTTTCCCATTGGGTTTAAAGCTGCTTTTTTCGAGGTATGCTTTCTTGAATTATGTATATTACGGCGGGTCAACTTGTATGAGAGATTTTTTCAACTATGCGCGTATAGCACAGAAGGATTTAACGTGCAAATTTGCCGAAGAAACTATAGGTATAAAATCGTTTTGCTGTAGGTCGTAAAGGTAAAGAAGCGCTTAAAGTTTGCATACAAACATGCTATAAGGGGTTATTTGGCATGAGGAATCCATTTCTGCACTTATCTTTTTCTTAAAACTTCCACCACAGGGCGCAACAGTGAAATTTTTAAGTAAATTAATTATTTTTTTTTTACGAATATTCACATCGTAAGACACGCAATGGAGTGCAATGGGGTATAGTCATTGCGCTGGGTATGCAGTTACAGTTGCATGGCTATACTCAATCCCGACTCTTGCGTCCTCGTTCGCGCACTCTGGGCAACGTGAGCAACCCATGTGCGAGATGCGGTAACCAATCCGAGTGGAGCCTTGGGTCACGGAAGAAAGAGAGGGAGCTTCGGTGGGGCCACTCTGACTTATTCGGTTTCAGGGCTCACTGATCTGCAGCGTCTGTTCACCAGTAGGTGCGGCTGCAAGCGGGTGTCCGCTTGGAGCAAGCGGCTCGCTATATATACGTGTATTTGGTTGCGAAACCACCCCCGTCCCAGCAATGGGTTGTGCGCTGGGCTTGGGACCCGCCACGTAAAAACCACTTCCAGTGAAGAAGGGCCAAAATCGCTTAGGCGGTTACAGCGCCAAAAAAATAAGAAAAAGAAAGAAGAAGACACGCAAACTAGAATGTTTACATATACTATTTTCCGCTTAGTTGCACTTCAAAAAGTGCAGAATTTATAGTTCAATTAAGCGGTGAATACTGTAAGTGTGTACATACATAAATACTTAAAAATAATAATAATTAAAGCCTTCCATAGAAAATTTCGAAGCCGATGCCACTGATACACTTCTTCGACTCAATAAGATTACTAAAATTTTTTCTGTTCTCGAATGAACTTTTTAACTTGTATGGTTATATTTTTTTTACTTGTACATACTTGTTTTGAAATAAATGGTCACATTTATGATTTTGGATATTCTTTCAAACAAATTTTGAAATCTACAATTTAATACAATATTGGTACTGTCGTTTTATTTCCTTATGAATACATATATTATTTACAAACCTTTTTGGTTGCAACTCCTGCTCCTTTAATTTTCGTACTTCCCTTTCCAATCGCTTGCGCT
>NW_023458565.1:21812555-21815579 GCF_013731165.1 Rhagoletis pomonella
CTCCTGCTCCTTTAATTTTCGTACTTCCCTTTCCAATCGCTTGCGCTCATATTGTAACTGCTCATATTTTTCATATTTCGTTTTTGATTTTATTTCCAATAATTTGCGTTTCCTTTTAATTTCTTCCAACTCGGTACTCTACGGGAGAGAATTTTTTTTTGTTGAAAATAAGTATTAATTAGCCCTATCACAATTAGGAAAAATTGTTTTTGTTTACTTTATAATATTTGGGAATATTTATTCACATGGAAGATTGAATTTGAAGAATATTTCCTTTTACAAAAAGTTGCTAAATTGGGTAAATACAAAAATTGCACTTAGGCCCAAATTCAAATGGCCTATTTAACTAAAGATTGCTGATAAACTTCAAACATTTATTTTCATATCATACATTTAATCTACACTTAAATGGCCAATATTGGCTATTTAAATGTACGGTATGCAGCTCTGTGTTTGTACCAAACAACTTATGCAGCGTTTTTGCTGCATTTAAAATGCAACATTTAGCACTTTCGAACATATTTTTTCGAAGAGCGTTCATGCTATCGCATTTAGCAAATGTACATATACGCGAGCTCGAAATTGACCGCTTTTGAAAAACAGCCGAGTTCCTGTCGCTTATTCAGATCCGGATCTATCACGATCAATTCTCACGGAGAAGATAATACAAAAACTTGAATTGTTTTAACCATAACCGAAAATTTGTTTGTGTATATATACATTTGTCGGTGCTGGCAATTAAAATTTCCACAATTAATTAGGAAACAAAAGAAACTGATGTGATCATAAATTGATCAAAATTTCTATCAGCATCACATCGCTGTTGATTTTGCGTAACTTTTCTTTATCCAAATAATGTAATACTAGATTCACATATAAGTAGATTATCCTCATTTTCGAGCTTAACACCCTAATCTGTAATTATAACAAGAGATTAGCCATTCAAAATTCGTCCCTTGTTAATCTGTAATTATAAAATAATCTCAGATTTAACCGATAACTTTTCGGTGTCCATCCTAGTTTTATCGATTGTTTTTGCGAAAGAGAGGAGAAATGCCAAATGTAAAAGTAAACAAAAATGTACGCTAGCAAGTAAAAGAGGTTTGTAAGGGTATTTTTAATAAAAAGTTAAGTTAAAATATATTTATATTGCTTATTATTGCAGAAAAACGTGATCACGGTGGCACAGAGAAGAAACATAACTTTTCCTTGAGATGTAAGAATAACAAGCACAACAAATTTGACGGCTAATAATCTGAGATTTGCCTGTGTAAACGGGGTGATTAAAAAACGAGCTTTGATTGAGATAATATTGATATGTGAACATAGTTTAAAATAATAAATGAAATCTCAATCCGCGATCACTGAAACGCAGCTAGCAACTGTATACGCGAAAAAGCAATGTTGCCACTTTTTCTCATTAATCCAACCGGAAAGACCGAAGTAGCGCTACCGCTGACGGCGGCACCGTTGTTTTCTACATCGTGCTAGAGATGTTAGTTCACAAAAGACATCGATACATCGACTATTTAAACATCGATTCGAAAATGAAGCAAAACTTCGATATTTTCGATGGATCGATGTTTTTACGACATTAATATTTCCAATTAAATACTTCACCTTTTTATTGCGCCATGAACTAGAGCTGGGATACTGTCGATAGTAATAGCGACTATCGATAGTTTTTGAAAGCTATCGATGTTGGTTTTAGCGAAACTTCTCTCTTCAT
Organism: Rhagoletis pomonella; assembly: GCF_013731165.1. Classification (NCBI taxonomy): domain Eukaryota; kingdom Metazoa; phylum Arthropoda; class Insecta; order Diptera; family Tephritidae; genus Rhagoletis; species Rhagoletis pomonella. The sequence goes on from NW_023458565.1 coordinate 21,814,285, forward strand.
CTCTTCATTACATTAATTCTTTTTTCCAAGAAAATTACAATACAGTCGGCGAAAAAAATTTGTAGTTATTGGAATTTTTAGCAACTATAAGCTTACACTGAGTCATAGTCAAATTTAATAAGCTATAAAACTGCTTACGCCAAATTTGTATAGAAAATCAAATTAAGAAGCTTGAAATTTTAATGAATTTATAGTTTTTTGTGTTTTGTACAACTTTTATAAAAAATTAGCAGACACTAAACGAACAAAAAACAGTCAAAACTGCTAAAATGTTGTGGTGCCATTATTTTGACCAGTACTTTATTCGTTTTCTTATGATATGGTAAAATGTTAATAATTTCCTTTGTCGGAATTTTGATATGCGCCACCGCATTTGATCTCAGTTGAACTTTTATAAGTATGCGCTGTCAATTTAATTGAATATATTTTGTTTTGTTTGCTTTGTATTATTATAGCCAATTTCATTTCTTGGCACTTCAAAAGGGACAAACATATGTATATATAATGCCATGTTCTGACCGACATCGAAAACATGTTTTCTTTGCTAAAACTGGTTTTCGTCCATGTAAAATCTGTCAAACGAAAACCAGTTTTCGCTGAAAACTACTTGGAAACTCACGTTCCACTCATTCCAATCGGTGTCTTCACTAGTTTTTTTCGATTATTTATCGAAGTGGAAGTCATATTTTATCATCTTTAATACGCCATTTCGGATTTATTGTAAGTAACAAAAGAATGAAAGTAAATGGTTGCTAATGAAAAGAAAATGAGGGAAAAGTATTTTGGCTTAGTTTTTGCGTAGCGAAACTGTAATCAGAGGATGTAAGAAATGTCAACGAAAACACTAACAGCCAGTGTGAACAGTATTCAGCCCAAATCGCAAACTTTTTTTCTCAAAACAAGTTACAAATACAACGTCGCGTTCTTACGTGATCTTGTATTTTTGGTTCATGCCATGAACCTATGATTACTATACCATAAATTCTTGTATTCTTTGCTTTCCTATGTGCTACATATATGTTTTAAATGCTAGTTACCTTTCGGGACATGGCTTTTAGGAAACTTTGGCGCTGATTTGATTGAAAAGTTAAAACCCGTTCTGTCGGTTCCCGCCATGGTTCAGGAGTAAAGAGTTCTTTAAAATGAGACGGCATCATGTTACATAACACACGAAAACGCTGCACTTTTTTACAAAGAGGACAATTAACCTCATTTGGTACAGTTACAGTGTTAGCGGAAGGTACTCCTACACATACTTCGCATATCGTGTGATAACAAGCCAACAAAAATATACG
>NW_023458565.1:21815679-21823653 GCF_013731165.1 Rhagoletis pomonella
GCCATCCAAAGTACGCAAAGCAGATTTGGTAAGATTACTGGGAGAATCTTCTAATGACGATTTTTTCGAAGTAAATTCTTTGTACTTGCTAGAACATTTCTTAGCATTTAAAGTGTTTCCTTTCTTTTGATGTTTTAAACTGGGACTATACTTGTGCAAAATTTTGGAATGTGCAGTTTTCATAGGTGTTGACGACTCTCTTTCATCCTTTTTATGCTTACGTTCATCTTTTTTGTTATCACTGAAGATATCTATTGGTGTTTTTTCTTTTCGTTTAGCGTCATCGAATGGTTTAGAGGGAGATGTGTCCCTATCTTTTGAGCGTTGTTTTACAATCCTATCTGGCGCTGTATCTCGTGATTCCAAAATATTCTGAACATTTTTCTTATCTTTCGTGGTTGAATTTTTAATTTTCTTTGAAGACTTGGCCATATGGACATTTTCTGTATGTTCACGAGATTTTTGTAATAACTTATCTTTAGTTGCTTGTATGGCTTCAAGTTTAAGCTCATCATCATCTTCAAGCAGTTTATCAATTCGGTCTTGAATCTCTTGAAACTTGTGAGTTATTTGTACGTTAGTTGGATTGCTTAATGCACCCTTGCTATCAACAGATGGCGATCTCTGTTTAGGAGGTGTTAAACTCGCAAACATATCCAATACCTCAGGCTTGCCCAAATCGTCGGCTTTGTCTACCAACTTCGAATCTTCTTTTATTGGTTCCTGTTTTATGGTTTTTAAAATATCAAGCGCAGTTACGTTATTGGTGAATGGTTCTGGACTTTCTTCTTTTTTTATGGTACATATTGGGCTTTCTGGTTGGTTGTTTTCATTCTGGGGCGTATTTCCCTCGTCATCAGCAGTTGATGTGAGTAATTCCTTATTTGGTGAAAGCAATTGCTTCTTTGTGGGGTGTAGCGGCAATGTTTCGCGTATTTTTCTGATTTTCTTTCTTTTGCTCGACTTACGACTACTTTTGGTACTTGAAAGTGATTTATTGCTACTTTCCCGCTCCTTAGACTTTTTAGTTTTCTTCTTTTTCTGCACATTCTGATCCGAGCTGTTCCTTTTCTTTTTTGTTGGAACACGATCGAGTAAATTGAAAGCATAAGATATAGATGGTTTTGTTTTGGTCCACCTAAATTAAAAAACAAAAAAATTTAATTAAAACGAGTACACCTGACCCTCTATTTACGCAGTTCGCAGGGCGAGGAAAAACTCGTGTGAAAAATCCAACTTATTCAAATAAAGCCGGATTAAAAAAGAAAATCAAAAAATTTATACACATTTTGTTCGTGTCACAATTCGTTTCATTGAAAAATATGAATATGTATTATGCTTTCGAGAGTGAGATAAAAACGCCATTGAGCGCCAAAACAAGCATTTTTAGGAGATCTTTATGGTACAAATGTTGATTTTATATAAAAATTTAGAATTTAAGTGTAAATAAATGAAAATCATGTTAGACTATATATCCTCTTCATAAAAGGCACAATCAGTTTGTAGGACAAATCTCCTATTGATGCAAATATTTTTTTCCATGATTACTCTATATATTATTTAACTAGACATCTACTCTTATTGTACTAATTGCTTTGAATCTTTACGATCCAAAACAGTTACATATATTTCCGGATCTGATTTTTGAGTTCTGGCTCCTTTGAAGAGGATGTGCGATATAGCACATATACTGTATATATACTCTGGACTTACATCAACTCGGAATATGGTATACCGCTATTTGGAGGCTGTGAGTGAGATGGTTCCTCAGCTGGTGCATGAAACGACCCGGAAACATACTGAGAACGGTATCTAGAAAACCGTGTCCGATTGTGTGTAGCAAAATGACCGCCTCTATGGCGAAAATCTGTGCGATAATTCCTCATAAATGGATTATATGAACGAAAAGGTGCAGGATTATTTAAGTCTGAAAATCGGCGAGAAAAATTAGAAACGGGCGTTACAAAACTCGTCGATGGTATTATTGGTAATGACGTAGCACTGCCAATGGGTCGCATACTTTCACATGACTCGGCAGCGTGGTGCTTTGGATAGCTTTCAAGTTCTTCGTGCTTGCTTCGCTTGCGTTTAGGTTTTTTAGTGACAGCCTTTTTAACCTTTTCCGATTTATAATCTTCAAGGTCGGCGTTTTTTGCATCTATGTTATTAATAAATATTTAGTTCTATATTTGAAACGTGGCCTAGAAGATTTAGTATATCTACCTGCTTTGGGAATTTTCAACTTCTTGTGCTCCTTTTTTTTAGTTGTAACCTTTTGTAACGAGGAATCAGACTTCTGCTCTTTTTTACGTTCCAATTCTTCCTTCCGTTTGATCGCATCTAATTCCAGTATAGCACGAACTTTCTCCGCGCATCTGTCAGTCTCTTGTTTAGAGGCAGATTTAGCACGGGGTAAAAAGTGGGATGCAGTGCATTTTACTTTTACCGCTTCTTCAGCTCCTTTGGGTTTTGTTGTTTCATTACCATGTGGAGGTGTCTTCACTTCACCCGGCTCTAAACTGCTGTCACCCTCTTCCATTAAAATATTTGCCTTGATACTGTCTTCTTTATAATTGATTACAGACATGCCTTTAATAGCACAAACTTATGTATTACATATAAACACAGCGATATTATCGTATAAAACCTGCTTTTCACATAAATATGTTATAAGTTTTCACGTTTTCATATGCTGCGAATAGTTTAATGGCTTGCGCACAGACATCTGTAAAATTTACAACACCAATGCTAATATAAATTAAAATTTTCACATTTCCGACATCATAACCAGACCGAAAACTTCAATATATAAAATTGTACATAAGCTAAAAAAAAATCGATGTCTACACCAATGAGAAGAACTTATCAAAAAGTCGATAAAAAGTATAACACAGCGCCTGCACAGTGCGTACCTTGGCTAAAATTTAGTATTGGTAAACGAACAGCCACTCTATAAAATTATTTGTATTTTTTTATTTATATTCAACAATTTTTATGAGTTTGAGAACGTTTCTAGTGAAAATTTATTGTGGAAAGGCAACAATAATTTGAAAAAATGGTAGAAGTGATAGCTATTTCGGAAATCACCACATTTCCTCATCAGACTTCTTTCAGTAGGATTCGAACCGACGATCACCACTGACTCAGCCAGTTGCCTACGCACTGTGCTAAGTTTGTCTTGTTAATTCTTGTTGCTTATTTTCCACTATTTCACTTTGCTAAGCCAACTACAATCAAGCGCAGCTATTCCGCTGCAATTCACTTGATCATGTGGTTGTTGGTGTTTGTTAATATTTCTATTATTAGAATGTTTAAGAATGCTCGTCCTTAAGTTATTTGAAGAAGCTTTCTGTGTAATCGTAGGCAACAAACAATAGTTAATTCAAAGAGGTCTAGTAAGATAGCCGTAGACATCGGATTACCACAGGGCTCAGTTTTGGCACCCCTACTCTTTAATATATATATAAACGATATTAAAAGTTCTCTCAAACATTGTAAAATAAAACTCTTTGCGGATGATGCCTTGTTAACGATCAGTGATAGGGAACTACCAAATGCGATTGTCAAAATGCAAGAAGATCTTAATTCTTTGTATCAATGGCTGTGTTCAAATAAACTCAAACTGAATGTGAAAAAGACTAACTTTATGGTATTTTCCAGAGCGGCAAATGCTGACTCCATAAGCCGTGAATTAAAAATCAAAGATGAAAATATCGAAGAGGTGAAAATTGTCAAGTACCTAGGAATATACATAGACAACAAACTAAAGTTTGATGAGCACGTTGAGTATACAGTCAACAAGATTGCTAAAAAAATTGGCCTTATAAAGAGATCGTGTAAGTACTTGGGAAGAAGATATAAAACGTTGGTGTACAGGTCAATAGTAGAACCGCACTTTATATACTGCCCCACGATTTTCTTCCTAGCGGGGGACTCCCATGTAGATAAGCTGCAAAAAATGCAAAACCGAGCGATGAGATTCATCCTCAACAAACCGTATGACACACCAACAAGATGTATGCTTGAAACCTTGAATTGGTTAAGCGTGAAGCAACAAGTTTTTTACCACGCTATGAAATTTGTGTACAATATTAAGAAGGGCAACCTCCCGGATTATCTTAGCGATAATCTCCGATATATAAATGAGACGCATACATATTTGTTGAGAGAGAATAACAGCTTCAGACTCCCGAAGTATAGAACAGAAGTGGACAAAAAAAATATTTTCTATAAAGGCTTAAAGTGCTTCAATGAATTACCAGAGGCTATAAAAAATTGTGATACTATCACTCTTTTCAAGCGGCTGCTATTTGACTATTGTAGAACGCAGCCTACAAGATAGTGATGTATCAACAATAGCGTGGATTGGAAACTAGGCCTTTCCAACCACCAAGATATCGAGACTAGGCGGATCGGAAACTCGGCCTTTCCGACTACCTAGACCCTTAGATAATAAACAATAAACGAGCGGATTGGAAACTAGGCCTTTCCAACCGTTAACCGTCACGAAAGCGCGACTGGGTGGATCGGAAACTCGGCCTTTCGGACCACCCAGGAGATATCAATAAATGGAGTAACCCAAAAAGAATAGCGCGGATTGGAAACTCGGCCTTTCCAACCGTCTACATAACTTCCAGGAAATTGCATGCGTGTATAATGACATAAAATAATTGCAGTGATAAAGAAATAATGTTATTTAAAAATTTCTGTAGAGCATTTTGTATTTTGTATTTAATATTTAATATTTATATTTTAAATCTAAAATCTAATTATAAGAATGTTAAATCTTTGTTGCAATATAAGTCTAACAGACTGTAAAAAATAAATAAATAAATAAATAAATAAATTTGTTTTTGTTATTTTTTTATTTCTTAAATAATTTTTAACCAGGGCCGGAAAATGATCATTATTTTTTAAATTTCAAATTCAAATTTCAATTTATAAATATACTCACGTATTTGTGTACGTTTTCCTACTGGAATTTACAATGATTTTTTATTTTACGAATTTAACCAATAAAGAATAAAGATAATAATTAATATTTGAGTATAATTTTCTCGCTCAAAGGAAATCATTTTTACTTGATTTTTATTTTTTTCGATCAAAAACAAAGAAAAAATAATAAAAACTCGAAGGCTATACCAGTGCGATTTCCGAGTCCAAAAACTTTCAGGTAAAAATTTCTCTTGGTTGCGTCTGTATGGCCTTTTAAATTTATAGATAATCATTATTTTCGAGTGACAAAATGAAACTCAAAAATAATTATTGTCCAAGCAAAAAAATAAAAAAATAGTTTTATTTGTGATCGGTAAAATAAAAATCCTATAAAAATTTTCATCTTTGAGCAAAAAAATAAAACTCAATAATAATTATTATTTTTAAGCGAAAAAAAATTAAAATAATAACATAATGATTGACTGATGATTTAACTAACTTTACTCATAATGATTACCGTCCCTATTTTTAACAAGTTTTTATTTAAAACCGCCATTAAACTAATCATATGTTTCATGGGGAATACTAATGGCGCCGTCAAACTTAGTTTAAACCACGGCCGTGCACTGAAAACTGGCCCTGAATACATGTATTTGCGTTACAAACGACGCCGTTACTAATGCATCAAAGCAGTTGACTTCAAAAGTAAACAAACTCGCTACTTTTCTGTTGCGTTGACATTTCAAATTACATTTGTGTGCATTTTTTGTTCACAAAAAAATGAGCGGCACAAAACAAGGTGTTTAACAACAAATTTTTTAACGTCGTCAGCACACAAGTGGATTAACGCAATGCCTGTGAATTATTTGTCATATTTTAATGATATTGGTCGAGTTCATAAGACGTAGCTGTTTAGCTCATCTGCTATGAAACTGGCAACTGTTGAACCCAACAATTACGTCTTAGGAACGGCTTGATGAATATGCTGCCAAATGAACAGCTGATAAATGTAAACAAATGAAATCGCAACAAATAGAGATAGTTGCGCTGATACTATTTAGAATTCAACGCTGAGCGGCCGCCGTGTTAAAAAAATCGTTTAATGTTACAATGAATTATAGGCTGTTTTTGCTTACGCGTAAAAGCACATTTAGCGCATTTAGCTCTAAATGCTACTCTAAATGTCATTTATCCATACAAAATTCGTCACCTAAATGCAACTAAATGCAACTACATTTTTGCATTAAGAATCTAAATGCTAAAAGCAACCCTGTGATCTTCCAAAATTTCCACGATTCGAACATGGTTTAAAGAGAAAAAGTGGCAACATTGCTTTTTCGAGTATACAGTTGCTAGCTGCGTTTCAGTGATCGCCGATCGAGATTTCTTTTATTTTGCATTACATATTTGGATAAAGAAAAGTTAAGCAAATTCAACATCGATTTGATACTGATAGAAATCTGGATCAATTTGTGATCAACTCTGTTTGGTTTGTTTCCTAATTAAGTGAGGAAATTTTAATTGAATGCACCGACAATTAAATATATACACAAACAAATGTTCGGTTATGGTTAAAACAATTCAAGTTTTTGTATTGAATTTTTGGTTTAAAATTTATTTTTTCCTTTTCAGTCGGGTTTTTACACATTATCTTCTGCGTGAGAATTGATCGTAATATATACGCATCTAAATAAGAGACTGGAACACGGCTGTTTGTCAAAAGCATGCGATTTCGAACTCGCGTAAATGTACATTTGCTAAATGCTATAGCATGAACGCTCTTCGAAAACATATGTTCGAAAGTGCTAAATGTTGCATTTTAAATGCAGCAAAAACGCTGCATTAAACAGTGTAAAATTATATAGCAAACATCTTAAAAACATGTATTTAGAAACGTAGTATTATTATAAAATATTTTAGTTACTTTATCACGTCAGTAATATAAAATATAATAAATTTGTTTGCAACTGCCACCTAACAAAGCAGCGTTAAATTTAATATAAGCGGCGTAAGTCTTTTCGATCAGCTGTTTATGCTAAGCCCAACACGTTGAGTTCAGGTAGCGTAAAAATTTTCCGATGGAAAAAATGGCGGAAAGTTGCCAACTGTTGGGCTGAGCGTAACTACTCAACTGTGCGTTTCTAAGACAAATAGCCAACGGTTGGGCAACAACTACGTCTTATAAACGCGCCCATTGTTTCACTCAGTATAAAAATATTGAATTATTTCAAGTGGTTGAAACCCATGATCCAACTACACAAGATCTGACAAGATGAAGCAAAAGAAAAAAGCAGTTTTCTGGCTGACGTTTGTAATTTCGGCGCCATGTTATTTTCTTTGAAAAGTAAACAAAGACGAATGAAGACGAAGCATAAAGAAAAAAATGCCAGCAATTTTGCAGCATATGTTCGTGCTAACCAAATTATTCACCGCGCATTTCATTTTAATTACATTTGCACAAAAAATTTATTGCAAATCGCTTAAAAATCACTGAAATAAACCACCGACAAAATACACAAAAGAAGGAAGCAAAACAGAAATATCAAGCTACAAAATTACTAACGTCACACGCTTTTTTCTCAATTGCTATTACAAATGGTTGCTTCTCAACCGGTCAGATCTGTTCTAATTGGTTCATGGTTGAAACCATTGAACCGAGCCGCACAGATTTCTGGAGCGATTTGCAACCCTCAAATTTATACCGCATGACCCGTAGTCTTTGCGGTGTAAACTCATCCTTAGCATCCGGTTTTCAAAATGGATGTTGGCTCGTGGAATCGGTCCGTTACACTTGTATAAAACGTGTATGACGTATTTTTCATATTAAATTAGAAATAAAGGACTTTAGTATCGAAATCGTGGTTAAAAAATGGAAAACGAAAGTCTTCAAAGTGATTTCAATGCAAGTGGTGGGCTTAAATTGCCAAACGATGTTGGATTGTATTGGATTCATTGCAATCGCTGTTATGAAATATATGTTCACAAGCGAAGACGTATATTTTTGTTGGCTTGTTATCACACGATATGCGAAGTATGTGT
>NW_023458565.1:21823753-21827084 GCF_013731165.1 Rhagoletis pomonella
ACACATACTTCGCATATCGTGTGATAACAAGCCAACAAAAATATACGCCTTCGCTTGTGAACATATATTTCATAACAACGATTGCAATGAATCCAATACAATCCAACATCGTTTGGCAATTTAAGCCCACCATTTGGATTTAAATCACTTTGAAGACTTTCGTTTTCCATATTTTAACCACGATTTCGATACTTAAGTCCTTTATTTCTAATTTAATATGAAAAATACGTCATACACGTTTTATACAAGTGTAACGGTCCGATTCCACGAGCCAACATCCATTTTGAAAACCGGATGCTAAGGATGAGTTTACACCGCAAAGACTACGGGTCATGCGATAAAAATTTGAGAGTTGCAAATCGCTCCAGAAATCTGTGCGGCTCGGTTCAATGGTTTCAACCATGAACCAATTATAACAGATATGACCGGTTGAGAAGCAGCCATTTGCAATAGTAATTGAGAAAAAAGCGTGTGACGTTAGTAATTTTGTAGCTTGCTATTTCTGTTTTGCTTCCTTCTTTTGTGTATTTTGTCGGTGCTTTATTTCAGTGATTATTAAGCGATTTTCAATAAATGTTTTGTGCAAATGTAATTAAAGTGAAGTGCGCGGTGATTGGTGGCAAAAACACGTACAAAATAATAATTTGGTTAGCACAAACATATGCTGCAAAATTGCTTGCAGTTTTTTCTTTATGCTTCGTCTTCATGTTCTTTGTTTACTTTTCAAAGAAAACAACATGGCGCCGAAATTACAAACGTCAGCCAGAAAATTTCTTTTTTCTTTTGCTTCATCTTGTCAGATCTTGTGTAGTTGGATCATGGGTTTCAACCATGAACCAATTAGAGCAGATCTGACCGGTTGAGAAGCAGCCATTTGTAATAGCAATTGAGAAAAAAGTGTGTGACGTTCGTAATTTTGAAGTTTGCTATTTCTGTTTTGCTGCTTTCTTTATGTGTATTTTGTCGATGGTTTATTTCAGTGATTTTTAAGTGATTTTTTGAACGAATGTGATTAAAATGAAGTGCGCGGTGATTGGATGCAAAAACACGTACACAAATAATAAATTGGTTAGCACTAACATGTGCACAACATTGGTTGCAGTTTTCTTTATGTTTGTTTGCTTTTCACAGAAAATAACATGGCGCCGAAATTACAAACGTCAGCCAGAAAATTACTTTTTCTTTTGCTTCATCTTGTTAGATCTTGTGTAGTTGGATCATGGGTTTCAACCACTTGAAATAATTCAATATTTTTATACTGAGTGAAACAATGGGCGCATTTATAAGACGTAGCTATTTCCCAACCGTTGGCTATTTGTCTTAGAAACGCACAGTTGAGTAGATACGCTCAGCCCAACAGTTGGCAACTTTCCGCCATTTTTTCCAGCGGAAAATTTTTACGCTACCTGAACTCAACGTGTTGGGCTTAGCATAAACAGCTAATCGAAAAGACTTACGCCGCTTATATTAAATTTAACGCCGCTTTGTTAGGTGGCAATTGTAAACAAATTTATTATATTTTATATTACTACATGTTTTTCAGATGTTTGCTATATAATTTTACACTGTTTAATTCATTTTAACATTAAACGATTTTTTCAACACGGCGGCCGCTCAGCGTTGAATTCTAAATAGTATCAGCGCAACTATCTCTATTTATTGCAATTTCATTTGTTTACATTTATCAGCTGTTCGTTTGGCAGCATATATTCATTAAGCCGTTTCTAAGACGTAATTGTTGGGGTTCAACAGTTGCCAGCAGTTTCATAGCAGATGAGCTAAACAGCTACGTCTTATGAACGCGACCAATATCATTAAAATATGACAAATAATTCACAGGGGTCATATTGTTGTATGTTGTAAACTTTTCTTTTCTGCGGCATTGCGTTAATCCACTTGTGTGCTGACGACGTTAAAAATTTGTTGTTACACACCTTGTTTTGTGCCGCTCAAATGTAATTTGAAATGTCAACGCAACAGAAAAGTAGCGAGTTTGTTTACTTTTGACGCCAACTGCTTTGATGCATTAGTAACGGCGTCGTCTGTAATGCAAATACATGTATTCAGGGCCAGTTTTTCAGTGCACGGCCGTGGTTTAAACTAAGTTTGACGGCGCCATTAATATTCTCCATGAAACGTATGATTAGTTCAATGGCGATTTTAAACAAAAACTTGTTAAAAATAGGGACGGTAATCATTATGAGTAAAGTTAGTTAAATCATCATTCAATCATTATGGTATTATTTTAATTTTTTTCACTTAAAAATAATAATTATTATTGAGTTTTATTTTTTTGCTCAAAGATAATAATTGTTATAGGATTTTTATTTTTCCGATCACAAATAAAATTATTTTTTAATTTTTTTGCTTAGAGACAATAATTATTTTTGAGTTTCATTTTGTAAGTCGAAAATAATGATTATCTATAAATTTAAAAGGCCATACAGACGCAACCAAGATAAATTTTTACCTGAAAGTTTTTGGACTCGGATATCGCACTGGTATAGCTTTCGAGTTTTTTTTTTTCGTTGTTTTTGATCGAAAAAAATAAAAATCAAGTAAAAATGATTTCCTTTGAGCGAAAAAATTATACTCAATTATTAATTATTATCTTTATTCTTTATTGGTTAAATTCGTAAAATAAAAAATTATTGTAAATTCCAGTAGGAAAACGAACACAAATACGTGAGTATATTTATAAGTGTTTTACGACGATGACGAAATAGTTTTTTTTTTTGTTGAAATTTAAAAAATAATGATCATTTTCCGTCCCTGGTTAAAAATTATTTAAGAAATAAAAAAATAACAAAAACAAATAACTTAAGGATGAGCACACCTAAAAGTTAAACATTCTAATAATAGAAATATTAACAAAAACCAACAAAACCAACAACCACATGATCAAGTGAATTGCAGCGGAATAGCTGCGCTTGATTTTAGTTGACTTAGCAAAGAGAAATAGTGGAAAATAAGCAACAAGAATTAACAAGACAAACTTAGCACAGTGCGTAGGCAACTGGCTGAGTCAGTGGTGATCGTCGGTTCGAATCCTACTGAAAGAAGTTTGATGAGGAAATGTGATGATTTCCGAAATAGCTATCACTTCTACCATTTTTTCAAATTATTGTTGCTTTTCCACAATAAGTTTTGACTAGAAACGGCCTCAAGCTCATAAAAATTGTTGAATATAAATAAAAAAATGGCCTCAAGCTCATAAAAATTGTTGAATGTAAATAAAGAAATACAAATAATTTTATAGAGTGGCTGTTCGTTAACCAATACTAAATTGTTACGATTATCCTCGAAACCTTGAGGGATTTCCCAAATACAC
>NW_023458565.1:21827184-21830328 GCF_013731165.1 Rhagoletis pomonella
TTTTTTTTTTTGTATGTATGCAGTTTTGTAGAAAATGTTTTCTAAAAATGGTAATTAAGATGTGAAATGTAGTTAGCGAAAACAAACAATAAATAAAAAAAAGGATTTCTAAAAAACGTATCAATTTCCTTAAATAGCAGGTCTATTCTGCGCTGGTAATAAAAAGTTTGTAACCGGTAAATAAAGTTCCTGTCAATTTTTAAACCCTTTTCGCATTCTGTATACTCTTGTAACCGGTAAATTTTGTTACCATCTCATAAGCTGGTAACAAATTATTGCCCCGTGAAATATGCAATGCCAGGATTTGCACAATTCTTCATAGCTGAATTGCTGAATATTTTAACTGCATTACCAACGTACCTAGAATCGCGGTGACAAGAACTGGTAACATTTTTTGGTAATACAATTTTCCGGTTACAAAATCTTCGGTAACGGTCAGAATAGACCTGTAGATCTAGCATCTCTACCCGATACACAACACAAGCTTTCAGTCTTATTCATAACAAATAAAGTAGCTTTAAAAAGGTTTATAAATTGAAAAATTTATGAAAACGTCACTTTATAAAGCTCTTTAAACCTATTTTATGTTTTCTGAATAAGGCCATTTATTTCTTAACAGACACAAGAAAAGAAACAAAGCCACAAATAGCTTGAAGCAAAGGGATATTCGGGTAGGCTTCGGTTTTTATCGATACTTGTACAAAAATTTTTAAATTCATTCCATTAAATGTAAACTAAAAACTTTTAACGTCTGTTAACGTCTGTTATACCATGTTCTGACCGACAACGAAAACACCTTGAAAACGAGTTTTGGGATTGTGGGCTGAAGGCCGTTCACACCGACTGTTGGTGTTTTCGTTGACATTTCTTTCATCCTTTGTTTACAGTTTTGCTACACAAAAACAAAACCCAAAATACTTTTCCTTCAATTTCTTTTCATTAAAACATTTTATTTCCATGCTTACTTTATTTTGGCCAGTCAATTAGGGCCTGTGCTAAATGATAGAAAAGAGAAAATTTTGACGGATCAAAGTAAAAATCTGACATTTCTCGTGGTGAATAAGAACGTCAGAATTTGACAGCTATAACACATAATATTGCTTGGCGGTAATAAGGAGTGAACATGAAAATGAAAGCTGAAACAGCATAAAAAAAGCGTACGTTACATGCAAATTATAAAATAAATATAAATTTTAAGAATTTCAGCAACACACAAAAATAAAGCTTTCGCACGAGCGTTTGTTTGGTTTTTCAACTGTCAAAATTTTACTTTGCATTTGGCACAGCAAAATTCAATTTATTTGTACACCATAGCAAATTTTTCCACCCCGTCACACCACGGAGAAAAAAGTTACCGATTGGCACAGGGCCTTAGTCTGCGTTCAAACACGGAAACTCGGGTGTCTTATTATCGGCTATTTCTCTTTTGGTGTTGCCCTTTGCATTCACACACAGAAACTCTTTTGTACGCAATTGTTGTTGTCAGCTGTGAATCGCCAACTTGAATTACTCAGACGAACGAGAGCACAAAGCGTGTTTCCCGAGTACGGGCGACTCGGTACCCGTCCCCTTTCCTCGTCGCTCTCTCCCCTACTAGCTTCGAGTTTCCGCAACAAAAGTTTTCGTGTCTGAACGTCGACTTAGTGCTCGTTTACACACGGCGATTTTTGTTGCCGCAACTCGACGTTTGTAGGAGAGAGCGCGACGAAGAAAGGAGAGGGGAACGAGTTGCTCGTGCTCGGGCAACACGCTTTGTGCTCTCGTTCGTCTGTGTAAATTGAACCGCTGTTCACAGCTGACAACAACAATTGCATACACACAAATCGCCGTGTGTAAATGAAACGAGCAACACCAAAAGGGAATGTGAAAAATCGAGGCGACAAAAGTTTTCGTGTATAAACGCAGTCTTAACAATAAATCCGAAATGACGTATTAAAGATGATAAAATATGACTTCCACTTCGATGGAACGTGATGGATGAGTGGAACGTGAGTTTTAAAGTGGTTTTCAGCGAAAACTAGTTTTCGTTTGACACTTTTTATACCATGTTCTGACCGACAACGAAAACACTTTGAAAACGAGTTTTGGAATTGTGGGCTGATGGCTGTTCACACCGGCTGTTAGTGTTTTCGTTGACATTTCTGACATCCTCTGATTGCAGTTTTGCTACACAGAAACAAAACCAAAATGCTTTTCCCACATTTTTTTTCATTAGCAACCTCTTACTTTCATTAATGAATTAAATAAATACTATAAATAATAATAATAATAAATATAATAAAAAAACTAGTGAAGACACCGATTGGAATGAGTGGAACCCGAGTTTTCAAGTAGTTTTCAGCGAAAACTGGTTTTCGTTGGACAGATTTTACATGGACGAAACACAAGTTTTTGGTCGAAAACCAGTTTTACCAACGAAAACATGTTTTCGATGTCGGTCAGAACATTGTATTAATTATTTGAACTGAACCTTGTTGGTACATACGTATGCTACTGCTTTTTTGCTTGTGTCGTCAGATTCGAAAGCCATTTTCAGATCAACCGATGATTTATCGATAAACCGCGGAGGACATCTCTTTATATGATTGATAATTCCTTGACCTTGAATCGATGATATTAGGTGTATCGATTTATCAACACCGCTATTTTATGCAAAATGCGATTAATCGATCGTTAAAATCTCATTACTATCGTGCAAGCACTCTCTAAATCAAGCGCTTTAGCTTGGCACTTTAGTATATAATCAAGTGCCTTTAGTAGTTTTAATAATTTATATTCATTACAAATCTGAATGAGTACTTAGTAACATGGTGAACACGGGAGATGTTTATATTGTATCCGCTGCGCGCACAGCCATTGGTAAGCAACAGCTTTAAAGAACTACATTTAAAACATGAACTCGTTCAATAATTTTTGATTAAAGGTAGCTTCAATGGATCACTTTCTAAATTGAAAGCTTCCGAGCTTGGTAGTATAGTTATTAAAGAAGTATTGAAGCGAAGCAAAATAAAAAATAGTGATGTGGACGAAATTATTATTGGTCAAGTGAGTATTAGTAAGATAAGAAAATACGGTTATAAGACATGCTGATGTAATAAATCATTTTCTTTTGCAAATATAGAGCCTTACAGCTGGTCAGGGCCA
>NW_023458565.1:21830428-21842341 GCF_013731165.1 Rhagoletis pomonella
ATGGGATGATATTAAAGAACGACGGCAAGGGTTATGGTATATCTCAATTAATATTTTTATCACAGCATTTGTTAACATGATCGAAATGATAACTTGGCTTACCTTAAAATTTTCGCTGTATGCTAATTCATTTGGCGTGCTGTTGACAGCCACACTTTCTTCCATTTTAGTTAAAATCTTATTTAAATGTCCAGTTTGTCCTAATTTTTGTCTTTTAAAAGCTTTTGTTTGTATATTTAATATATTTGCCAGCGCGATCACCCAATTTCCCGCTTGAACACGATCAACAAAGACAATAACTTATCGATAGAAATATAAAGTCGATTTCTTTAATATAATATGCCTCTACAGTTGCCCAGCACTTAAAGGGCCGTTTACATTCGACTTTCCTCGCTTGGCTTGATAGATGGAACTTTAACAAAGCGTGAGGCGTCGAAGGTGTGCTACAATAAACGCTTTGACAGTTTCTGCGTTCTTCTTTTTTCTCCATATTTGACCTGTGTTAAATAGATAACAATATGATAATACTCAAAAATACTAGCAATAACAATTCATATTAAACGTATTTTTGTCTTTAAATATAAAGTCCAGCGCACGAGAAAATATACATGTAAACAGCTGACGGTCAAAGCGCGCAAAAGTTGAGAGTTGCTCATGATTTTGCTTCGTTTCTATTTAGCAAGACTCGTATCAAATCATGCATTCCACTTATCTGTCAAAGCGGATCAAAATTCTTATGTAAACGGCTCTTAAGAAAGGTATTAGCATGGATAACTAGATATGAAACTCTCTCATTTTTTCTGAGAGCGCTCCCAGGAACTCGTTTTCGTACTTGGCAGCACTGCCAATCCCTGGGCAGATAAACAGCTGACACGCGAAGTGGCGAGCTACCACTAAATGTGTGGAAAATGCATCACATTGAATTCAGTGGATTTCTTCTTCCCGCATTTTTGAATATTACTATAAAACAGTATTTGTAACTAAACGCAATTTTCCTGGCAATATAAACAGTGAAATATAAAATAGATATGAAGAATATTGCAACTTTTGTTCGTTGTGTTTAATCAAAAGTTTTTCCATAAATTTCTCTATAAAGGCCCATACATATTTTCGAAGTGGCAAATTCAAGCTGGAAAAATTTTACCAGCAAGAATTTGTAATTAGGAAAAACGTATGATTGTGGCATATGGTTGAATTTTTTGTCGACGATAATTTGAATAAAGAGGTTCATAAAATTTAAAAATTTAAAAGCTTGAGCGATTTTAAAATGCAATCTCAACCAGAGTCGGTATAGGAAACCCGACAGTTACGACGACAAAGAAATTGGAACGTATGTTGAAGAAAGTCAGACTAACAAGAAATATACATTTAGAGGATCTTTTTTCTTGCCCTTCTGAAAGAATTTTCAAAATTATTTACAAATTTCTTATGTTTGAAATGCATCCGTGGACACTAGCGTTCGTGCAGAAATTTGCAAGTTTCTCTACTTGAGTGAAACAATTGTTATTTTCGAAGCTTGCGAATAAAACTTCACACTGAAATTTAAGTCATTCATAATAAACATTTTATGAAAAAAAATCCCCGCTACGGCCTTCTTTAGAAAAAATATATTCGTTTAAAATAAAAAATAAGCGAAATCGGCCCAATTTTATATAACCCTGCCTGTCGTGAAGATTTTATTCCCGATAAGGGTAGTAGCCATTTCCAACAGATTTTGGATCGCTTAGTCAAATATGGAAACATATATTTGAATTTTAAGAATAAGCAAGGTAAATAGCAAAATCGGCTAGAAACGGCTAATTTTTTTTACAAAACGGCTAACAAATCGGCTTCCGGCTAAACCGAAACCGGCTAAATCGCAACCGTCTAAAATGGCAACACTGCAGCTATGCTACACCTTCAATATTTATCGCGTCAGTATATGTAAAATTTTTGTGGCGCACACTTAATATGGCACAAGAAAATACTTTTATTTCGTACAACTTATTTATAGATAATGCATTCTATAATGCTTTTAAAATTTCCAATGTTAATTTCAATATTTTCAATTTAATTTGAAAGGTTTCAAGCGCCGAGAGCGAAAGCAGAACGCATACGTTTTCTATGTTGACATTATGAGAGTACAAGATGTACTGATTAAATGTATGGATCGCGTTTTAAAATACTGCACGTTCCATATTTATTGACAGTATCGCGATGCGCGATCCTGGGCTCGAATCGTCACATACGGTATCGTACTACTCGTCACGTAAAAACACATTTTTCGGATAATGACATACGTGAACGTACTTCTTGTCCCATTCAGGGCTCGAAGGGCAGTATAAGCTGAATGGGACAAAGAGTACGTTCACGTATGTCATAATCCGAAAAGTTTACGTGACGAGTAGTACACTATCGTACGTGACGATTCGAGGCCAGCTTATAATGCACTAAAAACGATATTTCTTGCCCGCACTCGATTAAAAAGGAAACATATTTCACATAATTTTATTTATTTGCAACAGCTGACGAGCGACACACGCGAAAAGTTGAGAGTTGGCCATCTTTTTGCTTTGTGTTGGCGTGAGCGTTGTCGAATTTTGGCTATGTGGACGGCTGCATTTGAATTCATGTATTCATAGTCAGCTGTTAAAGCGACGCCAACGCAACGCCGAAGTTCTATGTGGACGGGCCTTTACTGTACATTAAGCCGTATCACGACATATGAAAGAAAAAAAGTTTAACGTTTGAGTTTTATTTAAACAATTATGTCGAGAAAATTTTGGGTTAAAAAAATTGTTTAGGTACCAGCTAAATCGCGTTTTTGCTACAACTTTCTTATTTTATATCCGATTTTTAGAATCTACGCCGCATAAAAGGTCTCGCTCAGAATTATTGGCCTTCAAAACCGTTTTAATTTACACCACTAATTTTGCAATTGCTATCCCTAGATTTTTATTTTTACATAGGTAAATCTAAAGCTCTCAAAAAACGATGACGACCTTGCTAAAAAGGGTTAGGCTTTATTCAAATATAGTCCTGAGCGGGGCCTTTTCGGTGACATAAAAATTAAAAAAATCGGATAGCAAATAAGAAAGTTATAGCAAAAAAACGCGATTTAGCGGTCGCATAAAAAGAAAATTGCACCCTAAACTTTTTCTCGACATAAGTATTCAAATAAAACTGACACACGTTAACTTTTTTTCGTGATACGCCTTACTGTAATTTTTTTTACCATTTTGATGTTTTATCCGAAATTGAGATGCGAGATATTTAATCAGCCTCATTGCGTAGGTCGTAAATTAGGCTAAATTGTACGACTCGACAACAGTAGCATTGTCTATTGTCGTAATGAAATAAGTAAACGACCAAAATCGTCGAAAACTATACAGTGCTGCCAAGTTTTTCCGTTTTAATACACTAGTCGAGTGGAAATTTTAGGCAATGACGTGCAATTTTCGATACGATTCGACTCTCGAAAAACGACTGGCATTTGACACGACTCTCGCAATGAGGGTGAATATTTGTTGGCCATATATAGTTGCCCTTATTTTTTTTCAGAGGAAACTTTTTTTTTGTCTTACAGTAGCCACCACCCGGTAGACAATGACAAACTTCCAAGAGTACTGCAATGAAAACAACTTCTCCTAAAAAATAATTTCTCGTTTGGAGGCATCAAAGTACTTCCATTGTCCCAACAGTAAAACTTAGACTACAATTTGGAGAAGCACGGCCAAAACACAACACAAATGTGAACGGCAAATAGGTATTAATTTATTTTCCATAGAAATTCTATTAGATCACTTAAAATATATATATGCATACATTTCTTGAAAAAAGAAAAAAATAATTTCAAGTTTACCCTGGGCAAAATGCTCTAGTTTCAAAACGGGTTATTTACGGAAAATAAGTATGTAGTTCGAAAAATATTAAAAAAATTTAACCTAAAGTTTACAAAGGTATAACTGTCTGTAGGTACGGTTTTATTTCAAAATTATTAATATATAATACAAGATTAAATAGTAATTTTTTATAATCGTTTGCGCTTTTCAGAGCTTAGTCTGTGCGTGGTGTATGAAATGTGTTTTGGGTATGACCCCATTTTTAGGGCGTGATATATCAAAACTAAAGAACTGCTGTTTTTTGTATTTAAGACCCAATTTCTACCGTAGATTACGGTCGCTGTTCCATTTATGCTTGGCATACATCACCTAGAATAATTTTAATAACTCTGGCTAGGTCTAACGTTTTTGAAAAAGCTGTAAATAATTGTTACTGCTTTGGGCATTAATTGATACCAAAAAAAAATTATATAAACACATACGTATTTATCTAATAAATTATGTCTGCTGGCTAATCTGAAATTTACAATATACGAATGCCATTTAATTTGTTCCACTTTACCATATACATACTTCATATTGCTTACGTATATTTTAACTAGCGGAGAGATGTCTGCATTGAAAAATTGGTAATAATAAATTATTCAAGCTTGAACTAAAGAAGCGTTAATGTTTAATTAGTCCGATAAAAAATAAATTGAACCAATCTATATATATGAAATCTAGTCTATTTTAACATTAGAGTAAATTTTTCGTACAAATACGCTTGTGCCTAAATAGCCGACGGTACCACATATAATTCCGAGAGCTCCACTAAACAATGCCATATAGCCAAAATAAAAGGCTGTTTGGAACAGGCCATACATTCTGAAAATAAAAATAAGAAACGCATCTGTTGCAAGACAAGTACCTACATATGAATTTAAGTCAATTAAAAACTTACTTTGTTTTAAAGAAGAAATAGTAGAATGAATACGCGTACACGTATATAGCAGTGGATGCGGCAGACATAAAACTTGTCCATTGCCACCGGTAATCCTCTGCGTTTAAAAGGAAGTAAGTGCAGACAATAGTCACACACACCGTTACAATCATTAATATGGTAAACACTAAAAGCATAAAACCATAAACATAGTAGATTTTATAGGCCCAAAATGATGTGAAAATGAAGTACCTGAAAATAAAATAAGGAAAATACATGAGAACATTTGCAAATACATAATTCAGGAAACGTGTAATGTATAAAAATCAGGGACATAGCAGTTATTAGTTCTATCGAAAAAACGTTGCTCCATAACAGTTATTAGATGAGAAATACGTTTACTTTTTGCATTGCCTGATAACTGTAATGCGGGAGAAATATGTTTTCCGTCAAAAATAACAGTTATTTCCCAACGTTTATTTTTGGAGTTGCTTGATAACAGTTATTTCCCAATGCTTACTTTTACGTTGTCTGATAACAGTTATTTTACTCCTCCTCTTTTATTTTCATAATCTTTATCTTCTTCTTCATCTCAGTTTTAGTAAATTCTTATCAGACAACGTAAAAAAATAAAGTTTGGATAATAACTGCTATCAAGCAACGTAAAAAATAAATAAACGTTGGGCAATAACTTTTATCAAACAACGTGGGTTATAACATGATAAAAACATAGCAAGGTAGAACCGTTCTCTCAATTCGTCGGCCATGATTTTTTTTGAAGTTTGCCAACATTTTAAAATCATATAAAAGTGAAAATAAAGAATTGAAATTGTTTGAAATTGTTGTTGCTTGAGATTGAAAATGAAAATGTGTGTGTGAGTTTGTGAGTAAATTTAAAAATTAAATTGTTTGGAAACGTCAAGAATTTTAAAAGTGACTCTCAGCGATTCTACCTTACTATATTTTTATCATGGGTTATAACTCCATCAGTGAAATAAAAAATATTTTTCATCTAATAACTTTTTTCAGTTTTCATTCAATTTCAGAATTCGGGCAAGTTTTCAATTTGTAAATTTGAGATAACAGTTATTTTTGGTACCTGATAAAAATATAAGTATACGCTAATATACACTGCCGGAACAAAGTATTGGCACAGCAAATTTTTCACAATATATGCAACAATTTTCATTCTAATATTTTTCCGCTAATTTCGTATGAAAATATAGTTAATTCTACAACAAAAAACATAAAAATATAATTCCTAGACTTTGTGCAGAACTCGCGAAAATTCAGCAAATTTTCATGAAAATTTTCAACTTTTTAGTCAGATTTTTTAGATTTTTTTGAATATGCACATTTGTAGTCGAATCAATTTTATTACAATGAAGTGCAAGTTTTAAGTATCTAGGAGTTACCGTTGATTTTTGGAAATTTTTTTCACGCAGTCTCTTCCATACAAAATTTTTTTTTCGAAAATACTTTATATGGAAAAAATGCAAAACACCTTCAACAAAAAAAAAACTCAAAAATCAACGCAGTTTTTGACTAACTCCGAGCTTGCATTGTCTTACTAGAATTGAATGGGCTAGAAAACTGCATACTCAAAAAAATTCTAAAAAATCCGATTAAAAAGTTGAGAATTTTGATGAAAATTTGCTGAATTTTCGCGAGTTTTGCACAAAGTTTAGGAATTTTATTTTTATGTTTTTGTTGTTGAATGAACCATATTTTTATTCAAAATTGGCGGAAAAATATTAGAATAAAAATTGTTGCATATATGTATTATGAAAAATTTGCTGTGCCAATACTTTGTTCCGGCAGTGTATATATGATAATAATGCAACCATGCATTACAGGTCGTCAGTTGGATTATTTCACAAAGGGATTATATTTACATTTCTATAAAGATCGATCCAAAGGGTAATACACCCCCAAGGAGGATAATAATCGCCGGTTCCATAAACCACTTTTTCTCTGGTATTGGGCGAGGCACTGCATTAACTCGGCAGGGATGGTCTGGCTGTCCATCTAAATTGCGCCCCACCACAGTGCCTGCCAGTGTTAATGGCAAAACAACGAAAATGCATATACATGTAACCGCAATCATTGTTCCAAAAGGTATAGCGCGCGATGCATGATAGCCAATTGCAATAAAATTGATGAAAAACGCAGTTCCACAAACAAATGCAGGCACCATAAATGCAGAGACAATCATTTGGCGTATCCACATTCTGCCGCCTAGTCGAGCATATAGCGAGCCACCGAAGTAACCGTTGACGGGGGATGTTGCTGCATACACAAATATGGCAGTGGATAGCATTGATCCACGTCTTTAAATGTAGATTACAAGAAAAAATTAAATTTTATTGTGTGATTATAAAATTTGTTTGTAAATAAAACTAATTTTTGAAGACATCTAAAATCGGTAATTAGAATATTTTACATAGGCGTTATTTAAGTTACATAATCACTCATACTCACTCTGTATATAGTTCACCGACGATCGCAAATATAATGACTCCGAGAACTACGGAAATTAATTGACAACCAGCTCCTATCATAGCGGAAAATAACAAAGCATGTGGAGGGGTTCGAAAAACATCTCCATGTACCTGTTTCCAGCCATATTCGTCACCCAAGTCACGTTCCTAAAAATATAAAACCGATATATGGAATATAAAATTTTTCCAGAACTGCATTCGGCAATGTTCAACCAGTATTACCATATCATCAATTTCTTCGTCCTTGCTGTACCGCGCATAGTCTTTGCGTAAAGTACGCATTAGAATCATTGAAACCAATCCAACCAAAAATATGACCATCATAAAACTGTTAAAAATACTAAACCAGTGGATCTGCAATAATTTATTTGTTAAATTAATTAATTATGTTACGTATTCAAAGCATTATACTCACTCTATGTTGGAAAAATTTCGGATCCAAATATTTGTCAAACCGATTTTTAAATTCAACTGTGCTTGGCTTCCAGTTTACTTCATAAGAAAACTTAATTTTGGCTCCTGGTGTTAACAACTCTCTTTTTTCGTTGTGCAAAGTCACATCAACAATTTGCTGACCGTTGTAACCAACTTCAAATTTTTTATGCGTAAAAATAAAATACTTTTCTTCCGTTTCATCCTTTTTGCCAACCTCCCCCCAGATCGGCAGGCCATCTATATACATTTGATACCAATATTGGTTTTTAACAGCATATGTAAAAGCCTTCACTTTATCAATTGTTAGATCGATCATGCAAATTACGGTTGGAGAGACGTCAACTGTATGATTTTTAATAAATTACTGATATTCAAACCACATATTTTTTTGCTAACCTTTAAAGTCTATTTCATAGCCACTAAACTCTAGCTCGACACCTTGGAGTGCTTCACTAAGGGTCTCATGATAATGGGAAATACTTTGTTTGGCACCACTACAAAATGGCAAGGAAAAGTAGGCATATGTCTCCTGCCTGTTATGGTACGGTCCAACTGTATTCATCCACAGCACTACCTCTTCTCGGTCATTGTACTTGAATAAAGTAAATTAACAAAAACCAATCGAGAATGTATTTTCGATTCTTACCTTATGGTTATGCTCATCTGCGAACGCTCGCCAGTCGTTCAACAACAATACTAAACAAAACGCAAGTGCTCGTTTTTGCCACATATCCATTTTATTGCTTTAAAGATTTGAACGATAAAATATATCTCTTATAGATTCAGATTTTTTACATCCACATAACACTGCCTTCGGTCAACTCAAATGAGAATGTTACGAATCCATGTACAATTGTTCTTCAAAAATGCTTCAGATTTCTTGTAATATGCAGTCATATACCGTGAGTATCAAGTTGTTTGTTGTATACTTTTATAAAATAATACAATTAGTTAAAATGTGTTAATTTACAATCCAATCTATGTGCAATCCGGACACAATACACGTATTGAAAATTCAATGCAAATACGATAGCCCGATATTTTTAATTATCGCCCGGTAAGAGATGGAAGTTGCAGGAGCTATCGAACATAGCTGTCACTTGTCTCGTATATCCACAGGCCATATATGTAATACTCCCATGAACGAAAGACACAAGATCACGCGGGACGGAAAGAACGAAAAAAGTTATTTTCTAGCTGCCGAAATCTCGACGCCATCTTTGCTGTAAGAAGTAAACAACGAAGAGAACGGAGAAAACCGCGAAATTGTTGAACGCATGAAAAATCATTTTTATTATGCAAATTCTTCTAAAAATCATGCCGTTGTGTTAAATTATTCTTTATCTTATGTGTACACACGTTGTCACAAGCGAAAATGAAGAAAATTGCAGTAAAAAGCCACCACCAAATTGTAAACAACGAAGAAATGTAAATAAACGGCTAATGTCAAAATCGTTAAACTTTTTTCCTTAATGCGATTCTAACGGGCTAGTCTCCTGCCCGCGTGATCTGTCTTTTTGGTTCATGGTAATACTCCTATATTGGCAGTAAAGAGCGTGTCAGACGTGGCAATATATTTCGATGCAATACATTTCGGAAAGGCTGTCAAATTGAGAAATCAGTTGCATGAGCAGTCACACCTTGCATGGAAAGTGTCTTTCGAAAGAGGTTTTTATTTCCGAACGGCGAATTGCAGGAAAAATTTCTGAAATCGCTTTTTGGCTGTTCACACAGCGAATGAGTTTCTGGCAATCTTTATCGATACTAAAATGCAACCATGGGCGGTGGGGTTGTCGTTTGTTTGCTATTTCTCTTGTAAAAGCGAGAAAATATAGGTTATAATTAACATATTTGCCGTGAAAACCAAAATTTTACGATTAAGTATATTAGCAAAATAATATATTTCAAGCATTTTTGATATTTAATTCAACAATATTTTTTATCATTTTACACAAATTCACGATCAGGGCCACACGGCAACACTCGATTAGTTTGACAGCACTTGCAGAAGAAATGAAAATTGCTAGTGCAGCACGAGCAAGTTGAAATATATTTCCAAAATCGATTTTAGCTCTTGCTGTTGCAGTCCCACCTTGCAACTTTTATTTCTGAAACTGATTTCCGAAAGGTGACAGAAAGATCTTTCTGGCTGTTAACACATCGAAATAAAATTTCTCTTTCTCAATTTGACAGCGAATTGCGTGCGAAAGACGGAAATATTGCCACGTCTGACAGGCTCTTAAGAGCTAGTACCGGCCGAAAACACTACATTACAGATATATCAATAAACAAGTACGAAAGAAAAGGAACGCATACGCTTATAAATAAACAAGTACACAACACATATACAAAAACGGCACTCAAGTACACAATACATTGACAAAAACGATACTAGACTGTCTCGCTTTGATTTCGGAATGCTTACACATTGAGAAGTTAGCTTACTGCCAATATAGAAGTATTACATATATGCCACAGGCACACAACCTGACAATTAAGTAGATTGTGACATTCGTGCTACTGTATCCAATATTTTAAAATGCTCAAATTTTGATATTAATTTCTTGTTTATTCACAAACATTTTGTTCTCATAACCGAAATTTGAACAAGCAAAATATACATATTTTGTTTGGATGTTATTGTTATATTTTGTTGGGCTCGGTTATTTGTACAAAAACCAAAACCATTGCACAAATAACCGAACATTTCCCCTTTTGTTTTTGAAAGAGAAGAGGTCTAATGCTCAATAAGTTGATAATTGTGTTTCTAGTTTTCATACTAATAACACTGGTCTACAAGGGTTTTGCGAATAAGACGGGACCTGGTGTTTCCGAACGGATTTTTCGTGCTGAACACGAATCTGGGGTCCAAAACTTCCCATCACGTCACGTTTTCGAGAAAAAAGGGGTTGAAACCCCTAAAAACAGCGTTTTTGGCCATTTTTGAAAAATTGTAGAGCTGAACCCTGACGTGCTACAAACTTTGT
The DNA here is from genome assembly GCF_013731165.1 of Rhagoletis pomonella. Lineage (NCBI taxonomy): Eukaryota > Metazoa > Arthropoda > Insecta > Diptera > Tephritidae > Rhagoletis > Rhagoletis pomonella. Next base: position 21,841,095 of record NW_023458565.1, read on the forward strand.
ATATGTCAGAAATTAAAGGCTAAATCGTGCCCTTTCGAATGAGCCCTATGCCGAATTAATCGCATGCACCCTTAGATCAGGGGGTGTATTTGTGTCTAGGAGTACAATTTTTATATCCACCATATTCGACCCGTCATCTTAAATTTTTAAAATCTAACTGCAGATTCGTAATCAGCGACTTTTAATATAGTTAAAACCTTGGCATTATTAATTTTCTATGATCGTTTAAGATTAAATTCTTTCTGTGATCAATTTTTCCTGCACCCCTAAACACAAATACACCCCCTGCTTTAAGGGTGCACGCGATCAATTCGGCATAGGGCTCATTCGAAAGGGCACGGTTTAGCCTTTAATTTCTGATATATGCAAAATTTGTACCACGTCAGGGTTCAGCTCTATAATTTTTCGAAAATGGCCAAAAACGCTGTTTTTAGGGGTTTCAACCCCTATTTTCTCGAAAACGTGACGTGATGGGACATTTTTGACCCCGGATTCGTGTTCAGCACGAAAAATCCGTTCAGAAACACCAGGTCCCGTCTTATTCGCAGAAAAAAAGTTGAAATTTGTAGACCAGTGTAATAAATCATCAATTCCGTTTCACACCCCTTCTAATATTGAACAGTAAAATATATTTATTTTTACCCAGAGAAACAACGATATTGTCCAAACATACTAGAATTGGAAAATACTCACTTCTCTGAAAGTCATGAGGCCTATGAGCCCCAGAGTAAATTCCGTTTTCAAGTTACTTCAAAGACATGGACAAAGACAATATCGAAGTGTGTAATTTCAGTGTCTTAATTATATCAGAAACAATCGTATCCGATATAGAAAACTGTAATAGTCACTGGTTAGCTACATTGTGTAATAATAAGATGACATAATGGCACTAAAAAATTTTAAAATATGTTCACTATAACTTTATTAGTGTAAAAATAAAGATTTTGGCAAGTAGTTATCGAATTTAATGTAAAATTTTAACGTTTTTAAGATCGGATATTAATTATTTTTAAAATTTAAATGTTGATAAAACTATTTTACTTATACTCCCAAATTTAGGATATAAAATCCCCTCCGCCAAAAAACTTAAATTGGGTAACGCCGCTTCGAATTTTTACAATTGAGAAATGGTCAAAAATCTCCTTTTGATCAAAAAGTTGCTTATTGAAACTGCCTTATTTTTTGTATCATGTACCAACCCAAGAACGATAGAATACAAGATTGCGCATTCCCGCAGAATGACATTT
>NW_023458565.1:21842441-21843013 GCF_013731165.1 Rhagoletis pomonella
AAACCCCGCAAGGCAAGCGGCGCTGCAAGCAGGACTTCCCATTACTGTTCCCGCATACAATATAAATATGCTTTGTGGTTCTGGTTTGAAGTGCGTAAAATGAATTTTGCTGTTGATTAAATTCGCATTCATATAACAGTATTTTTCAGAACTGTGGCCTTAGGTTACCAATCTATACGCGCTGGAGATTCTAAAATTGTAATTTGTGGCGGCCAAGAGAGCATGTCTATGGCACCACACGTTATTCATTTACGAAATGGTATCAAAATGGGTGCTGGTACAATGTTAGATACAATGTTACATGATGGTCTAACCGATGCTATGCATAACATTCATATGGGTGTTACAGCCGAAAACTTAGTAAAACAGTATAATCTTACGCGGAGTGAACAAGATGAATATGCAGTTCGTTCACAAAACTTAGCTGAAAATGCTCAGAAAAATGGTTTCTTCGAAAAGGAAATAGTACCTGTTGAAATGAAAACGCGTACTGGAACACAAATTTTTGATAAGGATGAGTATATTAAAACTGGTACCACAATGGAATTATTGAAAAAATTAAAGCCTGTTTT
>NW_023458565.1:21846013-21852411 GCF_013731165.1 Rhagoletis pomonella
TATAACGGGCCACTCTTCTGCTGTCGTGATCTTGTCTTTTTGGTTCAGCTATGGATTTAAAGGAGTTGCTAGTGGCGAATCAAAAACGGCTTATATATGTGTGGGTGTGTGAGAGTTACGTTCCACATACTACCAATCCACTTTCAGGTGGTTGATACAAAGTCGGCTACAAATTGTATTGTACCCATGAACCATGATTCAATAATACAAGGTTGGATAACCTGGCAGTTGTCTCGCTCCCGCATTCTGCTTTAGCCTGTGTTGCCTTCTTTTTTGATTTGTAGCAACTACTACTAAAATACAAGGGGAAAAATTGTCTTCGTATAAAAAGTTCAACAGGCAACACTGCCGATATTTTCATCGATTGTTTCGTGGGAATTCATTTTCTTATTGGGCAAATTCAAGTAAGTATGGCTAAAAAATAAAAAATAATAGAAATAATTTGAATTACAACAATAATTTACATATTTATTTGCAGGGTATCGGAGTTATTCATAATTTGTGTTCAAAAAGTAGCGTTTTACAACAAGTGCAGCCGCTGCAAGTAAGTTTTGCATGCTAGGATCCCTGTGTGTCCGTCTACGTATGGGTAAATATATTCTCCTGTGAAGACCAGGATCACTTGGGTGTCCGTCCACGTTTGCTGGTGCATGCATTTTTACCACTGCAGCGTTTGGTTGGTCAAGTGCAGCCTTTGCATATTTCCAAGTAAGGGCCGGTTGTTCAATGTCTGATTAGCACAAATCGGAGGTAGAAGCTCCGGTTAGATACAACGACTGCTTTATCGATCACATGTTATATGCATGATGTTGAAATCGTCGATAATGATGTTTAACCGGCAAGTAGTGATAACCAGACATTGAACAACCGGCCCTAAGTATACCACTCCATAAAAGCGAAAGTGGAAATATTAATAAAGATATTTTCTTGTGCTTATTGGGACTGATTGCAGAAAAAAGTACACAACATTACAAAAAATTAACATTTTTAAAAAACGGAATGTAATTAAATTGCGATATTGAAGACATATTTTTAAAGTTTAACCGATATAATGATTAACAAGACTGATTGGAGAAAAAAGTAAATACATTCCGCAAAAATTAGATTTTTAAATAACCAAATGTAATTAAATTGCGATATTGAAGACATAACTTTAAAATGTAACCAATATAATGATTAACAAGACTGATTGGAGGAAAAAGTAGAAAACATTACTAAAAAATTTAAATAAAAAAAAACCAAATGCAATTCAATTTAAGATATTGAACATGTAATCTTTAAATGCAACAAATATAAAAATTTTTAAAAGATTAATTTATATCCATTAAATCAACTGCATCTTTACTATTTGTATAATTCTTCATATAGTCCCTTTGAATAAAGGATTTGTTTGAATTCCATTAATTTTGTTTAATATATACTTATATATATATGTGACCTGGTCTACGAAAAGGGAGCTTACGTGCGAAAACTAGTTTTCTGTGAAAAAGCTGTTAAAAGTAAGCAACTCGTTTCGTCAGTTTCTCATTATCTCGTTAATTGTTCTCCGCGCCGGACGTCCAGTAAGTGTTGTTGTTGGTCCAGTAAGTGTTGTTGTTGCTCCAGTAAGTATTGTTGTTGGTCGGAATATTATTATAGTTCATCGTGTAAGTTGCTAGTGTGGAACATTTAAAAAAGTAACACTGAAGAAGTGACGTTTACTGTTTCTGTTGATTATCGTCTTCGCATTTCGCATGAAATGAAACATGAGTGTTGATGAGGAGTTCAGTGCCGTATACGGACAATATTTCCATGAAAAGGATGAAGAAAACGATGATGAAAACTATGAAGAGAGCGATGATGATGAAGACGAAGTATGCGTATCTCAGGCAGAAGATGATACACACGTAAAAAGATCTCAAGGAAAACGACTACAAAGAAAAATACATAAACTACTCAGCATTATTATTTTTGGCCCATAATACGTTTTTCTAGTGTATAATCATGTCTTTATAGCTTATAATTCAATGTATTTTGTTCATTACCAATAAATTATATTTTGTCGTATTTTTACTCTTCTTTCTCTACATTTTTAGTACACTTCTAAGCAAGTTAGGATTTTCTGCTTTTCACCACGTGAAAAAGCACCTCATCTTCCATCCGAATCAACCAAAAAGTGAAAATTGATTTTTTGACACCTAAGCCCCCTTTCCGTAGACCAGGTCACATATATTTAATTTGTACACAAAAACGCATTTCAGCACTACCAGACTACTTACTTTTCTTACTACCTTTTCACAAAAGGAGATAAAATTGTTACCCGCTTCTTTTCCTTCTCAAATGCAACCTTACAAGGCAGTCGATTGACACAAATGTCAATATTTATCCAACCTTGTATTATTGAATCATGTGTTAACTCTAAGTAAGTTGCAGCGTAACTTGTTGTATAGTGCGAGTGCCGCTTAAATATTTGTCTTTCCTTTTTATTGGACTTTCTGGTTAAATTCATTGTATTGATATAAATAAAAATTTCGGGTTAATGGCGAATTTTCCTACATTGGGGGCTCAACAAGGTAAAATAAGTTATAAAATATATCGAAGGTATATCTTCATGTACTCAGTTGCAATTTAAAATAGAAACCAACCGAAAAATTCTCGAGGATCTACAGTTGAAGAAGCAACTATTGCAGAAAGGCAACATACCCGGACTAGGTGCAGGAATATCAACAAATACCCTTTATCAAGTATGTAACTACGTAGCTCGCAACATACAAATATGAAATGAATACTAAATCGATTATAGATACCTGCAAGTCAACTTTTGCAATCCTCGGACTTTTCTCAAAGTAGTGGATTGGCAAACGCACCACGCTCGGTGTTTAATGCAACAACATCCACTACATTAGGATTCTTTGTATCACAAGATTCTTATTACGGAAACACTTTTATACCTGTTTTACCCCGCCTTGATCCTGCGCCACCGATGAACTAGAACTATGGCGTGCATAAAGTTGAAAAAACTGGAGGAGTACTTAAATGGTTTGGATAGTTTTGAAAAACCGAAAATAAAATTAGAACAGTACATTACTCCCCCGCATATAGCAAGTTGTGTGCTCTACAACATACAGGTCTAGCAGTAAAGATGAACAATTCATAAAATATAAGTAAGGACACAACCATTGCGATTGTTTGGCTACTTATCTCGTTTCATTGCTGCTTCCATTTATTTTGGCTCGGTAATACGGATGACAACCGAACTTCAGTTGCGTTGCCAGTGGCAACTAAACGCTGGTAAATGAGTTGCTAACTGAATTTTTGTGGTTGTCGCAGAAGTTTTTATGGTTTCAACTGTTTCTGCAGGTTATTCACACTCAATTTTCTTGGTTCCTGATACTTCAAGATTCTATTCAGGGCTATCACAGAATTCATCGTAGCATCGTTTTTCGCGAAATCTACGAAAGTGCTATCACAGAATCCAAGTGGCTACGAACGTAAGTATGAAGCGAGGAAGTAATTGTTTAGCGACTGCTGGGGCAGAAAAAATGTCTATTGTTTCATTTGCCTTAGCTAATTTTGAATCAGCATTCGAAGCTGGCAACGATATTTTCGAGTTCACTCGGATTCAGTGATAGCAACTTTTTCATATTCGTAGCAGGCATTCGAATTCGAAGATCTACGATGGATTCCTTATCATCTCCAAATTTATAGGACTTTACTATCTTTGCTATTCATCACAGATTTTTATTTATGATCTAGCTTTGCTGAGAACCAGCCAACAAAATCAATCCACAAGAAAAAAAAATCAATGCTTTGCCCATGGCAACCCAACTGAGGTTGCGTTGCTATCCGTAATCGACCCATACAATTCCATTTGAAACTACAGACACCTCAACATGCTTAAATAATATCAATGTAACACAATTTCCTTTGTTTCCCAATTATATATTAACAAAAAATGTGTTGGTCTGTATAAAAAGCCCTTTGTTTTCAAGGATTGTGCATAACAACTATTATTTGCTATTGCCGCATAGTCCCCTATGTGAATGAATTTAAATACATCGATGAATGTTGTGGTTGTGTGCCTTACTAACATGTTTGTAATTAATTAAAATATGTAATAGCTTTTAACGATGTCGGCAATGCTCATATTTCAGACATTATACGGTGATATCGAAGGAAAATATGTTGCTGACTTGGGCTGTGGTTCTGGGATGTTGAGTATCGGCTCTTTTCTGCTCGGCGCTGGCATGACCGTAGGTTTTGAAATCGATGATGATGCCTTAAATGTAAATAGCATTGTTATATGCATATTAACTCGTTCTTGGGTAACAACTTTGCTTTTCCTAAATTTTTTAAAGATATTTCGCGAAAATGTAACAGATATGGAACTACCGAACTTAGATTGCGTTTTATGTGACGTATTGACATTGCCTAACAGTAAGAAATGGGATAATGCTTTTGATACGATTGTTACCAATCCACCTTTTGGTACGAAAAATAACAGTGGTATCGATATGTGTTTTGTTCAGACTGGCATAACTCTAGCATCAGGAGCAGTTTATTCATTTCACAAAAGCTCAACACGGTATAGCAAAATGTTGTTGTTTTTAGATAATACATTTATTTGTTGATATTGTACATTCGCTGAATGAAAACCATAAGGTCAAAAATTTAACGGCAACTTGCAAATTTTAAAGTGCTCTGAACTTTATAGAGGATATTCAAGTTTTCACAATACATATGGGGTTCAGATTGTGAAAGTTTTTGTTTTATGATGTACATACAGTGCCGGACAAAAGTATTGTTACAGAGAATTTTTCGCAATGTATGCAAAGTTTTTTATTATAACATATAAACAAATTCTCGAAGAAACTTTGTGGAAAAAATTGACAAAAATCAACGCGATTTTTTAGCATCTTCAAACTTGACTTTTGTTATACTAAAACTGATTGGGCTATAAAACTGCATACATAAGATTTTCTAAAAAATCTGATTAGAAAGCTGCAAACTAGTATGCACATTTATTGAATATTTCTGAGTTTTTTACAAGTTTGGAGATCTTTTTTAATATTTTTAGGTTATATGATCTTTATTCTATAAAAAAATAACGAAAAAGTTAGAATAAAAAACTTTGCATACATTGCGAGAAATTCTATGTGGCAACACTTTTGTCCGGCACTGTATGTAATTTTCCCTATTTGCCTATGAATTTTTCAGCAATGTACAAATATCGTCTATAATTTTATATTTTTTGATTCCACTAGCGACTACATACAAAAAAAGGTTAAGGACTGGCATGTCAAGGGCAATGTGGTGGCGGAGCTCAAATATAATATTGACACCAGCTATTCATTTCACAAAAGCAAGAGCGTTGATATCAATGTAGACTTCTGGAGATTTGATGTGTCTGAGAAAAATGTCTAGTACGACTACTGCATACGTCACCTTAAAAGTTTACAATATTCTTAGTTTTTTATTTCAAATACTAGAAAATGTTTATACATAATATGCATGTTTATATGTTTAGTTCAAACTATAACACTTTCCGAACACTCGCTATTCCTCCATAACAACTTACAGCATTTTTCTAAAGCATTTATAAAAATGTAAAAAATATTTTACCATTAAATGTAAAATATGTAGTGATATTGATAATAACAATTTTTATATTGTTTTTATACTAAGAATAGTGATTTGTAAGGACGTTGTTATTGTTTTATAAGCATAAGCCATTATACAGGTACAAGCTAGTATATATGATAACCAAAATATGCACATAAATGTATGTAAATAAGCTTTCATTTAACGCGAAACTTTCAATACATTTTATTATTTGCAAATATTATGTTCATAAATACATATGCTTACACATGCAAACAGTTTCATTTAAAATTTTGGATCAAACAATAAAAATTTTCTATCAATATTCAAAACAACCTATCGACTCAACGAAAACAAATCCATGTATTCCCTTATAGGAATTTTTTGTCTGGCGAAAATAATTAATTATTCTTAATGTAATTTTTAATTTGAAATTTGTATTTATAAGTCATACTAAGCTAAACCCCTGAGTTTGTTGAATGGCCTGAAGTAACTTATATTTCAAACGTTCTTTTGTATTATAGCGAGGCAAATCTAATAAATTGAAACACGTATGAGCTACAGGAAGAAATCGGTCGTCATTTGTTGGTTGTATACAAATCTAAAAATACAGAATTTGAAATATTGGTCACAGAAAAGTAAAACGGGAGTTAATTTACTTTAATGGCCTTCATTCCCTGAATGGGTATACGGTCACTTCCTGTCAAATATAAAAGAAACTTTTTCTTTTCATTTTCCGGTAAGTCATGGAAGACCTCCCAAAACCATCTTATCTGTTAACATTAAGAAGGTATATATAAAAAACGTATAAAAAAAAA
>NW_023458565.1:21852511-21855988 GCF_013731165.1 Rhagoletis pomonella
GTGGGTAGAATTCGAGGGTGAAACGGGATTAGGTAAAGAAAACGTTTATTTTATTTCGCAAAAAATTACAAAAATGTTTCATTTTGAAGATTATGGTGGTCTGGCAAGGGAATGGTTCTACTTGCTGTCAAAGGAAATGTTTAATCCATACTATGGACTGTTTGAATATTCGGCAATGGATAATTACACATTACAAATTAATAACGGCAGTGGTTTATGCAATGAGGAGCATTTGAGTTATTTCAAGTTGGTATAAATTTTTAGCCAGTTTGTTTAAGAACGTTGAAAATATGGAAATCAAACCATTTAAGTGATACTAATAAGATTTTGGTTTTGATTTTGTAAGAAATTTCTGTAATAAAATTGGTTAACGAAAAAACCGCTTTCAAAATAAATAGCTTAATTGTTAATCCTCCGACTGTTTGTTAACAAATCTGTTATTATCAATTTTTCCATAGATTCATTGGTCGCATTGCTGGTATGGCTGTTTATCATGGCAAACTATTAGATGCATTTTTCATTCGTCCATTTTATAAGATGATGCTTCAAAAGCCAATTGATTTAAAGGATATGGAATCAGTTGATACCGAGTATTATAATTCACTGATGTGGATAAAAGAGAATGATCCCCGGCAATTGGAATTGACTTTTTCATTGGATGAAGACACGTTTGGCCAAAAGAGTCAACACGAACTAAAGCCAGGAGGCTCCAATATTGAAGTTACTGACGAAAATAAAGATGAATATATTAAGTGTGTACAACAATATGTTACTATGCATGATCATAAATACTCAATTGTACAATTTCAGACTTGTTATTGAATGGCGTTTTGTTGCAAGAGTCAAGGAACAGATGTCATCGTTTTTGGATGGATTTGGCTCAATAATTCCATTAAATTTAATTAAGATATTTGACGAACACGAGTTAGAATTGTTAATGTGTGGCATTCAGAATATTGACGTGAAGGATTGGCGAGAAAATACTTTATACAAGGGAGACTATCATCAAAATCATATAATAATTCAATGGTTTTGGCGTGCAGTGCTCTCATTTTCGAACGAGATGCGTTCACGTTTATTACAGTTTGTTACTGGCACATCACGCGTTCCAATGAATGGCTTCAAAGAGTTGTACGGTTCAAATGGTCCGCAAATGTTTACCATAGAAAAATGGGGTACTCCTAACAATTATCCTAGAGCACATACATGGTTCGTGAATACCTAGTTTTTTTTTTACTAAATTTTAAGTAATTTCTGTCTGTTTCAGTTTCAATCGTTTGGATCTACCACCATACGAAGGTTATGTCCAGTTGAAAGATAAACTAGTTAAAGCTATTGAGGGCAGTCAAGGTTTTGCTGGCGTCGATTAATATCTCTAGCAGTGGTAAAATTCCCTATATCAACGAAAAATTCCGCCGTATAAGATAAATTGCGGATTCGAGGCCTTTTACGCTGACTTGTGTACTTATTTTTCTGTTTATTACTATATATTAATAATTTTACGAACTTCCTGTTATAAAAAAATATAAATACCAAATTACTTCATACTATTTTTGTTTATAATTCTACACTACCAATTTGGTAAATACGTTGCAAAGAAACTTTAGTTAATAAACAGTTTCTAAACCCAGTGGTAAAATGTAATGTATCGTAGGTAAACGAAAAAAAATAATCAGTAAAACAGCCGTCTTCACATTCGAAAATTAATTTTTTCTCCTACGTCTATGCCCTAAGAAAAGTGGGGCATTCAATTGTGCATTACCAGTAATGCAGGAAAGAATGCGATTTAATATGAATTTTTTCCGACTTTTTGGATACATTCGAATACTGATTACATATTAAACATTAATAGAATCTAGAACTCATAACTTTGAATTAAAATTGAATGGGGTTGAAATTCACTCGGAAGTGTATGGCAGAACCTGCCTGATTACTACTTTTCCCTCTGGGAAGAATCTCTATTTTATATATGTATGTATGCATGTACAAAGCTCATATCGATGGTCCTCTGCAATAACGACACACTTCAAAATTCAATAAATAAAAACTTACTACTGTTAAGTGGCTCTATTCTCTAATCCTTGCCTAATCTTCCCATCCCTTACTAAAGTAAGCAGTAAGGATTGCTTAGGTAAGTACTAAAGATAAGACATTTATTCGACAAGGATTAGGAACATTAGCCACTTAACAGTAGTAACAGTTTTTATTTTTTTTTATTTTAATTGCGTCGTTATTGCACAACACCATCTATATGTTTATCCGATAAGTACCTGTAAATTCGAAGAATTTGAAAAGCCAAATCTCATCCGAAATTCTTTAAAGATTGACAACTTCTCCTTGCTTTAAACCGGAAAAACCACCAAACATTTTCCGGTTGCTTTGGGTCCTTTGGGAAGAAGAAAACGCTCATCAGTTTTCAATGCGGCTATTTACGCAATCCCCCATCGCTCTTTTAATTCCAGTTTTTTCTCAATTTCTTTTATCTATGTGCATTGGTGAGTGATTTTTTTACAAAATTCATGTGTGTTTATTTGATTACAAAATTTGTTTTTGTTTTGTGACTTGGGATACGCTTTGATAACACTTGTTTATAAACAATGAACGTTCACTTGTCAAATACAACGGACTTGCGCAATGCAGAACCCTGATTGAAGACTTGTTCCACTCCGTTTTGTTTACATTAAATTAAATTCTATTTTTGAATTAATGTTAAAAGTAAAACAAATCATTAATAAAATTCTAGATTTAGTTTTCTGGAATAGCCCAACCATGAGCAATTCCTGTGCACTTGTGTATTTCGCTTAAAAACCGATAACTTTGAGTACTTATCGATAGTTTTGACCGGTATGAATATGGGTTGGTTTTACAAAACTACCCCGTTCGACGTAAAATCGTTCGTTCCCACAACTGTCGGTCTACGTAATCTGAATGACCCAGATTTATATATGGCCAAGGACTGACACTCCATCAACAGCCCAAAACCTCGAGGAATTTGTATGCTGTTTTAAGAGAAAACAACAACGTAAAGTCGTCAGTGGGATAGCGGAGCAAGGAGCATTGATTCATCTCATCTGTTACAGCGAATCTGTCACGCAAAGCGAAGCAAGCGTTTGTCATGATTGCTCAATGCTCTTTGCTCCGCTATCCCACTGACGACTTTACGTTGTTGTTTTCTCTTAAAACAGCATACAAGTTCCCCATTCGGTTTTTGGGGTGTGTTGCTGGAGTGACAGTCCTTGGCCAGATATAAATCTAGGTCGTTCCGGTTACGTAGACCCGACTGTCGTGGGAACTTAGTCATTTAGTGGTCAAAGCATTCGCTGCCAAGCGTTTATTGTAGCAATCATATTTTTAACGTGCGTTCTGTCAAACCAACGCCAAAGGCAACGCAGAACTTCTATGTGGACCGTTCTTTTATGATGGTACGTTGGAAGTAACTTTTATGCTCATACCCTAAGGTTTTAGATATCAGACTTT
>NW_023458565.1:21856088-21859436 GCF_013731165.1 Rhagoletis pomonella
GAAGTAACTTTTATGCTCATACCCTAAGGTTTTAGATATCAGACTTTTTTGTTTACCCTTGACACAACATGCTCCGATAACAACTATGTAAATCGATACGAAAAATTTATTTTTAATTTAGCAATGTATTTTTTTTTAGTTTATCATTAAATTTCTTTAGAATTTTAACTTAAATCTTAAGCTAAGAAGTAATTATTGTGTGGCATTAGGTTATATTGTCGAACGGAGTTTCAAACCCCTCTAGTGAAATAAATCGGTACGTAAATCGACTATGATATTTAATCACATCTGTAATATTCGTCGCATAGTGGTTGGCAAATTTGCAGGCGCGTACTTAAATAGAAGAAAATCCTTTTACTTATGAGATTACAGACCGCCCGAGAAAAATCAAAACTTTGGCCATATACGATTTACGCTTGTAAATATAAGTGAAAAGATTTGTGCTTAATTCACGCTCATTAAAACAATACAAGCTGATTTAAAACTCATACACGTTGGAGACATGGGAGATGATTTCCTAGGGAAAGCCGTTTCAATAGAATGCGATGCTAAGCTCGGTGTGTTTCAAGGGGTGATTAAGGACATATCTGAATCGGAGATAACTATTATTCGTGCATTTCGCAACGGTGTTCCTTTGAAGAAGCAAGATGCGGAAGTGACTTTACGGTATGTTCCATATCTACGCTGGTTAAGATAACCCACATTGAATAAAGCTTTTATATTCCAGAGCAACAGATATTGTGAATATTTATTTGATACCGTCTTTTAATGGCCAAAATACTGTCACGCCAGTAGATTTAAAAAAACCGACATCGGTAAAATTGCCGGGCTTCGCAAATGCTGGAAAAATTGTTTTGGCATTATCTCACAATAAAGATGTATTAGAAAGAGATCACTCCTCCTCGTTACCTAATTCCATTTACCCAAAATCCAAAGACAACATAAGTGAACTCACAGATAAAATAGCCAAAGTAAAAGTAGATTCCAGCAAGTATAAAAGGTAAATAAAGAAAGAACATTTTCAACTTGTAATATCAAGTCCATATTCATAGTGTTCAAAATTTGGAGAGTAGAGTAGTTGAAAGTGGGAAAGTGCCTTGCAATAATACTGTTAGGGAATTCTTTGGAAACTTGCTTCCGCCCAAAGTAGAAGCCCGACTGGGAGCGGCTCAATTTCCATCATCTCCCAATTCAGTGCATGTCTATGACGCTGATAACTTTGATGTTGCAAATGCCTTATGTGAACAAGCCTCCGCTAGTTCAAGGCCCATTGATATAAAAGTTAAAAAGAATAACTATGGAATAACTGGCTTTCCCAATGGTCCGGATATTTCCGTCAGCGCAAACGGAAATGGAAATGGCAGACTACGTTATGCCAATAATGGCTCCAGTAACAATGGGAGCAATCGTAAACAACGAAAACAGCTACGTAAAGACGGTAACATGAAGCATAACCAAACTTTCAGCGCCTCAGTAGATGATCCAATATTACAAGAAGATTTTGATTTTGAAGGAAATTTAGCTCTTTTTAACAAGCAAGCGATTTGGGATATAATTGAAGCCGAACAAAAGCCGGATTTGGTGCGCCAAACTTCAGGTGCAATTAAAAAATATCGCCACGATGAGAATATATTGGTTAGTGAGCCCGTAAGACTGCGACAGATTGAAAATATTTTTGACGGCTCTACAGACTTTGTTACTGGTAAAAATTTCAATATAAAAAGATTTAATAAAATACTGAACCAATAAAATTAATATGTTTTAGATGAAGGGCTCATAATACCAACTATCCCATCGTTTGTACGAGCGAAAATTGAAAGTTTAGCAGAAAAGGGAGGTCTTTCTTTGCCAAGACAATTGGATATACTAACAAGGGGTGTTACTGATCTTGCCATATTATTACTAGGGGGCGCGAGAAGACTTACACCTACTAATTACCACCAATGGCCAATCATTGTTATTATATGTGCAAAATCAAGTAATTTAAGGTATATTACTTTATGTTTCATTCGAATTGTGATCTCAAATAATTTATATTATACAGAACTAGTGATATTGGCGCTGCTACCGGTCGTCAAATGGCGTCGCATGGATTAAAAGTTTTACTTTATTTGGAAGATGAAACTGTGAATAATAAAAGCAAAGAGATTGCGCTTTTCAGCGCTACGGATAATGTTGTTGTATACTCAGTCGATGGTAAATGCACTTACATACATATGTTCTTTTTAAAATATTCAATATTTTAACTTCATTCTGGTTTTAGAACTGCCTTCTCCTGATCTCGTAATTTTATCAACAAATTCAAATACCGTAACGAATGAAGTCAGAAAATGGTTGAGTGAAAGTAGGTGAGTATTGCGTAGTTTATCAGTCTTCGGTTAGTTCAAAATACTTTTCTCATATTACACAACTTTTTTGAAAGTATTTCAATTTCTGCTAATTACGGCTACGGACGAGACTCTGGGCCGAAATACAGCATTCGTGAACGATTCAAACTCTATAGCGAATGTAGCACGAGTAATCGTGTATGCAGCGAGTTAATCCCAGAATTTGTTTTGCATGATTTTTCGTTTCTAATTTTTCATTGTTTGTAATGTAATGTTTTATATTAAATATTTATTAATTTGCGGTTCGCAGCTTCTTACTCGATAGTCAAGAACTGTTAGTACGGTGAAAATGTATTAGTAAAACTTTCGTGGTAAAGCAATTAAAAACGTTGGGGTGGTTTCTTTATTTCGGAGTTTTTAATACATGTTGTTTTTTGTGATTACACTTGTGAATGCGTAAAGAATATTATCCTATTGAAATGAAACTGTCGCGGCGATAACCTTATTTATCATTTTGATACGAGTTCGAAAGTTTTCTTTTTTAGGTAAGATTCTCAGTTTATTATTTAAGTTTAGTTAATTTTTATTTATTATTAAATAAATTTTTCGTTTGATTTTCAGAAGAGATCACAAATAACAGTTACAACTTTCTAGTATTCACATAATACTTATTGCAGAAGTATCCAGTTGTTGTTGTTGTTGTTGTAGCGGCTACAACAACCCCGCCCAGATCGGTTGGTATCTCAGTCGTTGTCGTCAAGTTCCACTAACGGCAACCCTAGGAAGCGTGCAGCTTCTGTGGGATTTGTCCACAGGGACAAGGCCGTTAGGGTTGTCGGGTTTTCCGGGCATGCGAAGAGATGGTTCGAGTCATGTGGGGTCTCTCCGCATGCCGGACATTCGTTCGGCACATCCTCATTCAACCTACTCAAGTAGGAGTTTAACCTGCTGCAGTAGCCGGAGAGAAGTATCCAGTTGTTGTTGTTGTTGTAGCGGCTACAACAACCCCGCCCAGATCGGT
>NW_023458565.1:21859536-21864471 GCF_013731165.1 Rhagoletis pomonella
GCAATAGGCCGGCCGGTTTTGAACTACGCAGCGCCAGTGTGGTCGCCTGGGACTAGTAGGACGCAGTGGACGAAGCTACAGACCGTACAAAACACCGCACTGAGGACAGCGACGGGATGCCTCTTGATGACGCCTGAACACCACCTGCACGGCGAGGCGCAAATGCTCCCGGTAAAGGAGCAAAATATAATGCTCTGCAAGCAGTTCCTGATAGGGAGTCACAGAAGTGGCCACCCGAGCAGACAGCTGCTTGCAGAGGAGCACTCGCCTAGGCACGTCAGGAGGCATCTATATGAACTAACGGACGAAGTCCAGAGGTTCATTAAGCAACCTCTGGACCCGACAGCCTACAGACAGGCCTTGAACGGCATTCACAGGGACTCAGTCTCGAGTTATGTAGACTCTAGACCTGTGAATGCCGTTCTAGGCACACCACCCCCGGACATTGACGAGACGGAGCTTCATCTGCCTTGGGAGACGCGCACTACACTTGCACAACTTCGCTCCGGCTACTGCAGCAGGTTAAACTCCTACTTGAGTAGGCTGAATGAGGATGTGCCTAACGAATGTCCGGCATGCGGAGAGACCCCACATGACTCGAAACATCTCTTCGCATGCCCGGCAAACCCGACATCCCTAACGACCTTGTCCTTATGGGCAAACCCCGCAGAAGCTGCACGCTTCCTAGGGTTGCCGTTAGTGGAACTTGACGACAACGACTGAGATACCAACCGATCTGGGCGGGGTTGTTGTAGCCGCTACAACAACAACAACAACAACAACCACTAAATGACTAAGTTCCCACGACAGTCGGGTCTACGTAACCGGAACGACCCAGATTTATATCTGGCCAAGGACTGTCACTCCAGCGACATTCCCCAAAAACCGAATGGGGAACTTGTATGCTGCTACAACAGCAACAATAAGAACCACTAAGGGCCAATTTTCTGTGCACGGCTGTGATTTAAATTTAAACGATAGAGGATGGACGCCGCTTTAAGATCCCTAGGAAGCTGTTTGAAAATAGGGGAAATTTGGATTTTTTGCAAAAGAATTATAACGCTCACTAACGAATTCTAGTTCTGGTTGCTGAAAAAGAGGAGCTGAACACCTTTGGCAGGGTTATTTCGTGGATATTTTTTGTTTGACAACTCAGCTCGGAAATTTGCGAAAAATACCATATTTCGAACCGACATTATAAATAAATTTGTGTGCACAGATATAGTAAATTTTATTTTTGTAATAAAGCGTGAATTGTTGTCTACAAGTGTGTGTAAAAGTTTTTTGATTCTGTGGATTTATATATATTTAGCTTTATAAATATCAGCAATGTAATTTAATTTTATGTTTTTGCGTGAAAACTTGAATTTGGACGAAACAAAACAAATATCAAACCGGCTGATTGTCAACGCGTGCAAAAAGATGGTAGTTCGCCTTCTTTTCGCCTCCTCCTGCAGCTGTAACGATCTATGTGGCATGCTTTGTGCACTTTCATACGATTCATCTCATCTGTTAAAGCGAATCTGTCACGCAAAGCGAAGCAAGCGTTCGTTTGTCATGCTTGCTCAATGCTCTTTGCTCCGCTATCCCACTGACGACTTTACGATGTTGTTTTCTCTTAAAACAGCATACAAATTCCTCGAGGTTTTGGGCTGTTGATGCGAGTGTCAGTCCTTGGCCAGATATAAATCTGGGTCGTTCAGATTACGTAGACCGACAGTTGTGGGAACGAACGATTTTACGTCGAACGGGGTAGTTTTGTAAATCCATCCTATATTCATACCGGTCAAAACTATCGATAAGTACTCAAAGTTATCGGTTTTTAAGCGAAATACACAAGTGCACAGGAATTGCTCATTGTTGGGCTATTCCGGAAAACTAAATCTAGAATTTTATTAATGATTTGTTTTGCTTTTAACATTAATAAAAAAATAGAATTTCAATTTAACTTAATGTAAACAAAACGGAGTGGAACAAGTCTTCAATCAGGGTTCTGCATTGCGCAAGTCCGTTGTATTTGACAAGTGAACGTTCATTGTTTATAAACAAGTGTTATCAAAGCGTATCCCAAGTGACAAAACAAAAACAAATTTTTTAATCAAATAAATACACATGAATTTTGTAAGAAAATCACTCACCAATGCACATAGATAAAAGAAATTGAGAAAAAACTGGAATTAAAAGAGCGATGGGGGATTGCGTAAATAGCCGCATTGAAAACTGATGAGCGTTTTCTTCTTCCCAAAGGATCCAAAGTAACCGGAAAATGTTTGGTGGCTTTTCCGGTTTACAGCAAGGAGAAGTTGTGTCAATCTTTAAAAAATTCCGGATGAGATTTGGCTTTTCAAATTGGTAGAATTCCCATTCTTCGAATTTACAGGTACTTATCGGATAAACATATAGATGGTGTTGTGCAATAACGATGCAATTAAAATTAAAAAAATAAATAATAACTGTTACTACTGTTAAGTGGCTAATATTCCTAATCCTTGTCGAATAAATGTCTTATCTTTAGTACTTACCTAAGCAATCCTTACTGCTTACTTTAGTAAGGGATGGGAAGATTAGGCAAGGATTAGAGAATAGAGCCGCTTAACAGTAAGTTTTTATTTATTGAATCGATAACTGAGTGGAAGATCGACCTATCTCGGCGACATTTCGAAAACGCCCTATCTCAGAAAAGTTTTGAACAACGCTCTATCTCAGAAAACTTTTCAAGAACGCCCTACTTCAAAATTTGATTGAAAAACGCCCTATCTCTGAATTTAGTTGAAGAATGCGCTATCTCAGCTTACGATTCAAAAACGCCCTATCTCAGCTTATTTTCAAAGTATTTTCGTTTGAGATAGGGCGTTTTTGAACCGAATTCTGAGATAGGGCGTTATTCTACCAAATTCTGAGATAGGGTGTTTTTCAATAAAATTCTGAAATAGGGCGTTTTTCAATCAAATTCTGAAGTAGGGCGTTCTTGAAAAGTTTTCTGAGATAGGGCGTTTTTGAACTGGCTGCCGAGATAGGTCGATCTTCCACTCAGCCATCGAAGGCAGGTTTTGCCATACACTTCCGAGTGAATTTCAACCCCATTCAATTTTATTTCAAAGTGAGTTGTGTTAAAATTCACTCGTAAGTGAATTGCAGAACATGCGTGATAAATAATGTAATGTATTTCTTATGAGTTCTAGATTCTATTAATGTTTAATATGTAATCAGTATTCGAATGTATCCAAAAAGTCGGAAAAAATTCATATTAAATCGCATTCTTTCCTGCATTACTGGTAATGCAAAATTGAATGCCCCACTTTTCTTAGGGCATAGACGTAGGAGAAAAAATTAATTTTCGAACGTAGTTACCAAATGGGTAGTGTAGAATGATAAACAAAAATAGTATGAAGTAATTTGGTATTTATATTTTTTTTTATAACAGGAAGTTCGTAAAATTATTAATATATAGTAATAAACAGAAAAATAAGTACACAAGTCAGCGTAAAAGGCCTCGAATCCGCAATTTATCTTATACGGCGGAATTTTTCGTTGATATAGGGAATTTTACTACTGCTAGAGATATTAATCGACGCCAGCAAAACCTTGACTGCCCTCAATAGCTTTAACTAGTTTATCTTTCAACTGGACATAACCTTCGTATGGTGGTAGATCCAAACGATTGAAACTGAAACAGACAGAAATTACTTAAAATTTAGTAAAAAAAAACTAGGTATTCACGAACCATGTATGTGCTCTAGGATAATTGTTAGGTGTACCCCATTTTTCTATGGTAAACATTTGCGGACCATTTGAGCCGTACAACTCTTTGAAGCCATTCATTGGAACGCGTGATGTGCCAGTAACAAACTGTAATAAACGTGAACGCATCTCGTTCGAAAATGAGAGCACTGCACGCCAAAACCATTGAATTATTATATGATTTTGGTGATAGTCTCCCTTGTATAAAGTATTTTCTCGCCAATCCTTCACGTCAATATTCTGTATGCCACACATTAACAATTCTAACTCGTGTTCGTCAAATATCTTAATTAAATTTAATGGAATTATTGAGCCAAATCCATCCAAAAACGATGACATCTGTTCCTTGACTCTTGCAACAAAACGCCATTCAATAACAAGCCTGAAATTGTACAATTGAGTATTTATGATCATGCATAGTAACATATGGTTGTACACACTTAATATATTCATCTTTATTTTCGTCAGTAACTTCAATATTGGAGCCTCCTGGCTTTAGTTCGTGTTGACTCTTTTGGCCAAACGTGTCTTCATCCAATGAAAAAGTCAATTCCAATTGCCGGGGATCATTCTCTTTTATCCACATCAGTGAATTATAATACTCGGTATCAACTGATTCCATATCCTTTAAATCAATTGGCTTTTGAAGCATCATCTTATAAAATGGACGAATGAAAAATGCATCTAATAG
Organism: Rhagoletis pomonella; assembly: GCF_013731165.1. Taxonomy (NCBI): domain Eukaryota; kingdom Metazoa; phylum Arthropoda; class Insecta; order Diptera; family Tephritidae; genus Rhagoletis; species Rhagoletis pomonella. The sequence continues at coordinate 21,863,969 of NW_023458565.1, forward strand.
TTTGCCATGATAAACAGCCATACCAGCAATGCGACCAATGAATCTACGGAGAAATTGATCATAACAGATTTGTTAACAAACAGTCGGAGGATTAACTATTAAGCTATTTATTTTGAAAGCGTTTTTTTTTCGTTAACCAATTTTATTACAGAAATTTCTAACAAAATCAAAACCAAAATCTTATTAGTATCACTTAAATGGTTTGATTTCCATATTTTCAACGTTCTTAAACTAACTGGCTAAAAATGTATACCAACTTGAAATAACTCAAATGCTCCTCATTGCATAAACCACTGCCGTTATTAATTTGTAATGTGTAATTATCCATTGCCGAATATTCAAACAGTCCATAGTATGGATTAAACATTTCCTTTGACAGCAAGTAGAACCATTCCCTTGCCAGACCACCGTAATCTTCAAAATGAAACATTTTTGTAATTTTTTGCGAAATAAAAGAAACGTTTTCTTTACCTAATCCCGTTTCACCCTCGAATTCTACCCAC
>NW_023458565.1:21864571-21869556 GCF_013731165.1 Rhagoletis pomonella
TATCTTTATTAATATTTCCACTTTCGCTTTTATGGAGTGGTATACTTGCTGCTTGCTTTTGCTTACTACCTGCTTTTGAGAGCAAACTTTTCGCTTATTCTCTAATTACCGGATCCGGCCCGGGTTGTACAGGAAAGATCCTATTGAATCATGCTTAGAACCCGCTAAAAAAAATCAACTTTTTTCAACCTCTTGTTCTTACGTGATCTTGTGTTGTACCTCAGAGCAACCGCCGTCTTGTTTGCCACTCAAAAGTTATTTATTTACTTTTACTTGAGAAATGTCATCGCCCTCGGGAAAGCGCAAACTTGTATTCTACCATTCTTGCTTCAGTTGTACTCTGAATTTCCACCTGCAATGGTACAGTGCAATTTGTTTTACACATGAACCAAAAAGACAAGGGCCCGTAGTCATAGTCAAAATAAAGTCGACTTTAAAGTTAGTTGCAGCTTTTTTGACAGATATCCCATTGAAAATTATGTCAAAAAGCTGCAACTAACTTTAAAGTCGACTTTATTTTGACTATGACTACGGGCCAAGATCACGCGGGCTGGAGACTAGCCCGTTAGAATCGCATTTAGGAAAAAAGTTGAACGATTTTGACATTAGCCGTTTGTTTACATTTCTTCGTTGTTTACAATTTGGTAGTGGCTTTTTACTGCAATTTTCTTCATTTTCGCTTGTGACAACGTGTGTACACAAAAGATAAAGAATAATTTAACACAACGGCATGATTTATAGAAGAATTTGCATAATAAAAATGATTTTTCATGCGTTCAACAATTTCGCGCTTTTCTCCGTTCTCTTCGTTGTTTACTTCTTACAACAAAGATCGCGTCGAGATTTCGGCAGCTAGAAAATAACTTTTTTCGTTCTTTCCTTCCCGCGTGATCTTGTGTCTTTCGTTCATGTGTTTTACATAGCCGACTTTGTATCAACCACCGAAAGTGGATTGGTTGGAAAGGGAGGCTCCCATTTTAGTATGTGGAACATGACACACACACACACACACATATATATAAGCAGTTTTTGATTCACCAAGAGCAACTCCTTTAAATCCATAGCATTTTAACCCTTAACGAGCTAGCAAACGTACATACATATATACACTAGGCAACAAATGAAAGTGTACACCTTGTTCTAATATAACCCGTTGCGAAAATCTGTCATCATGACCTATGTCATATACTAGTAAAGCACAGAATGAACACCTCCGACGACGCATTACGCTGTCAGTTGCAAAATAACGTGCCGCCGAAGTTATTTCCAAGCGCCGAACTACTCCGAGCGACTGCTATACATTCTACGTAATTTACTTTGTAAAACAGCTCAGAAGTATGTCTGATACCTAATTTACATTCTAAATTCCTACTTACATAACGGCGCCACGCATTTTTTTAAACTAAGACAGATTCGTCAGTGAAGTGGTTAGGACCGCCGGGTGAAGTGTAAGTTGCTGCTAAGGTATTGCACTTCATCCGGCGGTCCTTACCACTTCCCTGACGAGTCTCCCTTACTTTAAAAGGCCTTATGTAAGTAGGAATTTAGAATGTACATTTGGTATCAGACATATAGGCTGCATTTCTTTATTCATTCTGAACGTTTGGAATAAACTTTTTTGTTCTTTAGAACGTTCCTGATGATATGTTGACGTATATTTCAAACACATTCTGTTTATTCCGGCTGTGAAATGGGATTATCCGAAATGTATAAAGAAATGCAGCCATAAGTTACGTAGAATGTACAAAGTAAGCTATGTAGAATGTAGAGGAGTCACTCGGAGTAGTTCGGCGCTTGGAAATAACTTCGGCGTCACTGTGTTTTGCAACTGACAGCGTAATACGTCATCAGAGGTGTTCATTTTGTACTTTACTAGTAGATGACATTGATCATGATGACAATTTTATAAATTTTTATAAATTACCTCGTAAGGTGCTTACCTGTTTTCCGAGTGGGAATATTCACAATTATTTTCATGAAAAATTTTTTGCCTTATTTATTTATGAAAATATAGTTCATTCTATAATATAAACCATATACAGCGTGTAAAATAGTAAATATCGCACTTGGTTTTTTTTTTAATTACGATGTGGTTCGCTTTATTTCGATTAATTAATGATTCAATCATAAAAATATAAACAATTTACGACATATTTTAAGCATTAATTTAAATCCTCGTACCCTTGATTTGAAGGACTTGCTTTAAACTTTTGAGACGATTTTCGCAGGCGGCACGGTCGAGTTCGTTTGATATATCGTCCCACATTTCTATTAACTTCTTTTTGAAATTATCCAAGGTCACATTATTGATGTTATCTATAAATATAACCTATAAATACAGTTAGGGGGTTCCCTTGAACTCGTTAAGTCTCAAACTGTGTAAAACTTGGTAAGTTTGCGAAGCCTTTATGGGAACACCCCCTGTGTGAAAATATGTAAATAGGTGCGTATAGTGACTGTTTGATAGGTCAACCAGAATTTTGTGAAACAATTTTTGTTTTGTAGTGTTCTCCATAACAGCCCGCCATCTTGTCTCGATCACTCTTGGCTAAAATACAATTAAAAATTCCGAGGCTCGTAAAGTTACGAGGTTTGCGAGGCTTTTACGAGTTTAAGGGAAGACCCCTAGTGTTAAGAAAATATTCGAACTTGGCCCTTTTATCGAAAAATAGAATTCGATGCTTGATATTTGCGCATCCCGCTCATTAATACTTTTCTTAGGGTAAGCACATCAAGGCGAATTTATACAAGGTGGTGTTACTGGCGAATTTAGATTTTCGCGATGGCTGTAACTCTCGTCGAAAAAGATTATTTCTGTTTCTGTATTGCCTCGCTAGTAGCACTTTGCTTCTTTCCTTTCTCTTTTTGTATTGGAACCCGTCAAGACCACGAATTATTTTTTTCGTCCACGTTTTTCCTTATTTTCAGAGCTACCGGCTACAAAATCGCGTTGATTATTTAGATTTTTTTTTTTTTTGAGACCGATTTTTGCACTTTTTCCGTATAAGTATCAATTTCTTATGGAATAAAATGCGGGAGAACGTTAGCAACAAACTTTCCAAAAATCAACACCAGTTTTTTGTAAATTGCACTTGTTATATAAAAGAAAAACGCAAAAGGAGTCTCTAAAAAAAAAAAACATTGTCAAAAATCAACGCGGTTTTGTAGCCGGTTGAAACTTGGACTTCATTAGACTAAAATTGAATGGGCCACAAAACTCCATACTCGGAAAGTTTTCTAGAAATTTTTTAATCAAAAGTTGAAAATTTTGATGAAATTTTTTTAAGTTTTGTAAACTTTATATAATGTGTGAAACTTTGATTTATATGGTTTAATTTAGGCATTTATTATTCTACCATCACAAGCTAATAGCTAAATCATGGTCAAATAAAACGAAACCGGCTTATTTCCTATGTTGGCCTAATTTTGACAGTTGTTTGACTGCAAATAAAAAAAAATTTAAATATTCAAAAGCAAATCTTTTTGTTTAGATTTTTTTTTTTTGTGCGAATGTTTGCTTCATGATATTAGCGCATACGGTTTACTTACGAGACATAAGAATACCAATTATCGTATTAAGCAAATAGCTTAAATTTCTGGTCAAATAAAACAGGCCTACTATATATATTTTTTATAAATAAATGCAAAAAATTGTTCATGAAAATAATTGTGAATACTATATTAGAACAAGGTGTACACTTTCATTTGTCGTCTAGTGTATATAACTACATATAAGGGATGTTACGAATGTAATATATTTCACAAAGGCGATTTTTCGAAATATTATATTACCTATATTTCCTAAAAAGTAGTTTTGCTGCTTTTTGTCCACGAAAAATTGCTCACGCTGTCGGTGGAGCTCTAAAAAATTTTCAAGCAGTTTTCCACAAATCGCGAGTTGCTCGCTTTTCATTAAGATTGTAATTGATTTCAAAATTTTAATGTCTCCAAATTCTACACCCCAGCCTTCGCAGGAGGAATATAATATTCCTGCTAGGTGAATTATAAGACCTTTAACAGAAATCGTTGAAAGCTCACCATTATTTTATCGCCTGAAGCTAAACACTAATTATTGCCACCATCCTGGTTAGGACGACTTATAGCCAATGCGAATGTTAAAAATTTTGCGAATCATTCGCATAAACGAACTCGTATTCAAATATTCGTAACATCCCTAATACATACTATATATAGGTACGCGGTAGTGTTCTTCATTGTTCGCTTTGTTGTTGCTTCCTCGGAAATTTATCGTTAAGCGAGCAGAGAAACGTACATTTGTACGTACTTAAGTGGCGATGGTATTGATTAGAAAAAACATCAATCTGTATTTACGGATACGCTTATGGTACAGTATGTACCAAATATATAATTTTATTAGAATTATTATAAGTTCTTTCTGTAAGTTGGTTTCCAATTGTAATATACATACAAATCATACATAAAGATATATACACATACAAACAAACTATGTAGTATTTTTAGATTGACAGCCGCTATCTTTTGGCTTTTAGTTGAAAAGCTCATCTAGTAACTATGTATAATTTAGCACATGCTTAGACAGATCCTATAGCGGCCTTCTTCTCCAATTGGTGGTTTGCACCTTGATTTTCTGTGAATTCACGACTCTACAGTATTATGCAGAAAGGCAGTCAGCGACCGCTATTAAGGAAAGTTCTTCTCTCATTCAGATGTTTATGTCCGTATTGGGCAACATGCCGGTACGTCATGGGTAACCACAATCAGCTATGGCGGATACTCACCTAGCCATTACTAATTATTGGAAAAAAGTACATCAGACACATGCTGTCGTCATTAATGCAAAAGACCCTAATTTGCAATTCGAAATTTTGGAGAAGCAAAATACTTATTCAATTAACTTGGAATCGCTTTCACAGCTGGTAATAAATCTCGTATTTTTTTAAGATAACTATTTGAGTTTTTTGGCAGAAGTGTATCTCAAAGCATACTGACAGAATATTAAAAAA
>NW_023458565.1:21869656-21908030 GCF_013731165.1 Rhagoletis pomonella
TTTTCATTTTTCGTTGAAAAATATTACAAAAGAAGCTTCACACAATATTTATGTATGTATTTATGTTTAGACTGGTTTTCATCAGTTCCTTTGAAAACCTCAACTAGGGGTGTGAGATGAATCAATATCTCCTTATTTACTTAAATGCGCTTGAGAGGCTAACTGATCTGCAGGTAAACAGCATTTGTTTTTCTTTTTTATATACGCTCATATTTTTACATCAGTTAGAGGCAAGTTCTTGGGGACCCTGTGTAAACTAATACAAAAATACCGTAACTCGGTTGAAAACTATGCTACCAGCTGTGCAAACCCTTAGAAATTGTAGCTTGCTTTTTATTAGAAATTTGTATATGTAAAATCCCCACTAGAATGCAATGTGGCCGTTCATGTGCCATGTGGACCGGCACTCTAGTGAGCTGCTTGTTACTGGTAAGGAGCGTAGCTGCTGTGTTTTAATTGGGGAGACAAAATTTTAATTATATAAATATATAAACATACATATGTATGTACAAATATACAACTTTTTCCAATAAACCTATCAACCTTTTGTTTTAATTAGACCCTCCAATTTTGATTCGATTTTACTAAAATGACAACACTGCTTATAGCTATTAAAAGTTGGATCTAAAAATTAAGATACATGTACATATGTAGGTATGTAAGTATATGGAATTATCGAGCTAATAACCTCCACCTAGAAATATGAATGCCGTGGATTCTTTATGCGTATTTATAACACTCATCTTTCAAATGTTGAGTAAACATGAAAAGAACGTCGAATTATCAATCATTTCGATACAGAAAACAAAACAAAATTAATATGAGCTTACTGATTTTATTCAACATGCGCCTTGTACGAACGCTCATTACTTATGTACATATATAATATATATGCATGTATGATGTACGAGTATGTGCACATTAGGGTAGTCCAAAAACAATAAAGTCGGAATTTTATTGTTCTCACCCCTGGAATTGTTGTGTACCGAAAAATTATACCTCTGTTTTTTCATTTTAAAATCGAAAAACATTTAGAGGTCGGTCAAAGCGCTGAAAGTTTTCCATGTATTTATATTGAAAAAAAAAATTATTATCTCGCAAAAATGGTATATAATTCCTGAAAATCGATGTATATTTTTCTTTCGGGAAACTTAGGTTTTCTTCAGGCCTTTCAATAACAATACCCAATTGTTTATTTAACCAGTTTTCAATATAAGTTATTTTTTATAGAACCCCAAAATAACCCAAAAAATGCAATTAGCTACCCACAAAAAATCGCTATTATTAAAAAAAGGGTAGAATAAAAAATTGGGTATTATTATTGGGAGTCTCTTGAAGAGAAATGAAAATTATTGATTTTCAAGAATTCTATATCATTTCCACGAAAAAAAAAAATTCCTTTTCCATGTAAAATACGTGGAAAAAACAGAGGTATAATTTTTTCGGTATAGAACAATCCTGGGGGGTGAGAGCATTGAAATTCCTACTTGACTTTTTCACATGCATTTTTTGACCACCCTAGTGCATATCCACCGCTATCCATATCTGAGAGTTCATAACATACATATGACTCCCAAAGGAGTATGTATGTAAGAAATATGAGTTTCAAAGAAAGTAGTCCAGACTTCGTGGGACCATATAAACCTTAAAAATTTTCCATCTTAATAGTAAAAATTTCCTTTTATGTATGTTTTGTTATTTTAACATAAATAGTAGATAATAAAGCTAAATACATATACATATATACATACGGTTAGAGGTGAATACTATCACTCCGTAGAAACAAATTTCGAGCCCTGGTCAAAGCAACATCCACAAAAAATTTAAGAAAAAAATATTTTTTCTAAACAGCGGTCACCCCCAGCAGGCAATGGAAACATATGAGAGTATTTCTGTCTTGAAAAAGCTTCTCATAAAATCCACATGCCGTTCAGAAATTCCTCCATCTGTGTGACAACATCAAGACGCATACTACAAACTGGCCACAACTGGCGCGGCCAAACACTTGGCAAAAGTGTAAGCTAAAATATTGTTATTATCATTTGTCCTCGTAAATGGTAAATTTTGGAGTCATATTTGAAAGTTTTTTGGTGAATATAGTACATTTTGATAGCATTTTTTCCAATGAACGTTCTGCAAACGGCCGACTTGAGGACTATAAGTGTCGTATAAAGACCCAAAAACAGTCTAAAATTAGTCATATGTAAGCTAAATATGAGACATGAAAGGGCAATAAAAGTCACATATCGCTCATATTAAGACTCATTTGATGTATGAGTTAAAGCTTCGACCTTCGCAAGATGGAAAACACCATCATTAAAGATTTTTAAACGAGCTCATTATGAGAATAAACAGTCCGATCTAGGACCCGTAACTGACTTATTTATGGCTCCAAATGTTTGCTGGGTATATAAGATCTTTAAAATTTGTTATGTACGCATACAATTTAGTTAGTTGGTTTGTATTGTCTGATTGAATATTTTCACATATCAATTTGGCATTTGCTCACAAATCAAAGTCACAACATGAAAATCCTTTTAAGCAGCAAGAAATGTTGATGTAGACGCAATTTACCAAAGAACATACACACACATATATACATACGTATGTTTTGTGAAAGTGCGTCTGTGCGTATGCTTATGCGTCAATGGCAGTATGTATTATATTTAGCATACATTTACGGATTTGCCATGTTAAAGTCGCTGGAAGTGCACACTGTGTAGGCGGGTAGCAAACATGCCGCTAAAGTCGTTAGCTTCAGTGACTTTTATTATTCTACACGTGAAAGCGTGTAAAAACAGAATGCAAAATTACTTTATCATCCAAAGCAAAGATTTGAAGTTGGAAATTTACTTGCTAAATAAAAAATATTTACATATATGTTACATATGGGTCAATCCATGTCAAATCGACCAGTGGTTGCAATCGACCGTTTTTGATTTGGATGAACTTTGGTCTGAACTTTTCCTTTAAATATCATATAACAAAGTTCTGGAAAAAAATTAGTCTTGTTTTTCGAAAGTTATGCGAAATTTGTAAATTTCACAGTTTCCGGGATTTTGCAAGTTAATTTTTTTAATATTTCAATTAATAAAGAAATTTACAGAATTTTTTAAATTAAAAAACATCGTAAAAGCAAAAACTTATAAAAAGTTTGCCGCAATTTTTTATACAGTACCTCCAACTTATCCTGAAAGTGTTTTTTCTAAAGAAAGTTTGAAGTTTTGAAACATTTTTTTTTTTCAAACTCTAAATAAAGTTACATATGTTAGATATAGAGTTTCCAAAAAAAATTTCAAAGTTCCAAACTTCTTATCCAAAAAAAAAAAACACCTTGAAAATTTCAGTATATTTTGAGTCATTTAAGTTTTACGTATTGTATAAAAAAAAATCTAAAATTTATAAAGCTTTTTGTACGATTTTTGAAATTTCAAAATTCTTTTTTTTTTTAATTTTTCGATTTTTTAAACCAATGTTTTAACTTGGAAAAAAATATTTTTTTTTGCAATTTCTAAATTAAGTTATGTTGAATCATTTTTAGATATTTTAAATTTAGAGTTATGTTAAACAATTTTTATTTAATTTAAATTTATTTTGGAAAATTTTTGTTTTTCAAAGTACAAAAGTTCAGGTTTTAAACTAAACACTTAGAAAACTGTATGATATTTTTAAATGAGTATTGTATAAACAAAATTAAGCAAAAAAATTATATAAGTTTTTGCCTTTGGGTTTTTTTTTTACTTTCGAAAATCTATAATTTTTTTATTTTTTGATATTTTTTAAAACCAATTTTCAACTTTGAAAAGAAAAAATTTTTCCAAACTCTAAGTAAAGCTATGGTAAAATTTTTTTTTTTAATTTAAAGTTATTTTTAATTTAGAATTTGCAGAAAAAACATTTTTTCGAAGTGCAAAAATTTATATTAAAAAAAACATCTGAAAAATTTTAGAATATTTTAAGATCAGTTAGAGGTATTGTATAAAAAAATAAAGCCAAAAATGTATATAAGATTTTGGTTTTATGGTGTTTTTAATTTTAAAAGTCTGTAATTTTGTTTATTAGCCGACCTCAACAAAGGAGGAAGGTTATCAATTTTTTTTTTTGTATGTTACCGGATAACTTTGGACCACGTGAATCGTTTTCGATAATTCATTTTTATCGTAAAGGGTGGTCCCATTCCAATTTGGTTTGGTTCCTGTCATTAGATCATGAAGAACTTAACGGTGCTCCAAAATTGTTTTATGAGCATTGATGTCGGTTGCGTTTTTGCTTAAATGTCATCAGAACCACTTTTTTATATTAATTATTTGAGATATTAAAAAAATAAGCTGGCAAAATCCATAAAAAATTAAAATTTTGAACTTTCAAAAAAAAAATTTTTTGTTTGCAGAACTTTGATATATGTATGACAGAAGAAAAGTTCGGAACAAAATGAATTCAAATCAAAAATGGTCGATTCCACCATTGCTGGATTTAGCTTGGATTGACCCATATTTGTATATGAGCAAATAAATAAAACAGCAGCTACTTATTTTAGCTCAGTGTTATATAAAATAGAATGTCGGCATATTTAATGTGCTGAAAAGTGAAAGTGTTGTAGCAAATCTCACAAGTAAGCAAAATTCAAATTGTGCATTAAATTGTACTTTCTGCAGCGTTAGAGGGTTTGTCCTGTTGTTTTACCACGCTTGCAATTGTTTCCACTCCCCCTGCAATTACGCTAAATACATATTTACATAGAACACTAATCTCGAAGTAAATATAAATTCATTCATTCTATGTATTTCAATTGTAAAATTTGTTAAAATCCTCGAAAGCGTCTGTAATCCACTTCATCGCCACGCGTTAATCCCTAACAGCTCGACAACTGGACTTATGTAAGTATGTATGTATCTACGTATATATTGTACAACAAAGTGGCACAAATGCCACAGACACTTATCGGTTGGTGGTAAGTCCTTGCGTTTGTGCATGCCACCAGCTATCCACTTGTACAAGTAATTGCTTGCTACATGCATATTTAAAAATTCAAATTAACCACACCACGGCATCGAACGTACATACATACAAACATACATGCATAGCTAAAGCGTAGCCACCTTGCGCGTGGTCTTTGCTTTTTCAAGCTGACTATGCTTAACTTTAATCCTCAGCAGTTTCTACGGAAATTGTTGGCGTTTGCCCTGAATTCAATCGTCCTGCATACAGAGTTGCAAACATACATACAGACATTTGCATAGTTAAAGGGCGTGTGCACTTACTGTTACATATATATATATTTGAAAGGATTTTACTTCGTGCTTGAGCGCTTACCGGCTAATTATCATTCGCTTGCGCTTGATCTATGCTCATGTCAGTCGCGGATTTACAAACGCTTTGTTTTATGTGCAGCTATTTGAGTTGCAAAGGATATCAGTAATTACAAAAACAGCTAATTAGTATGCCGTGTATGTATAGAATGTAGACTATATTGAAAACAAAAATATTTTGTAATAACTGCATATAAAGTATGCCAAAAGAGCTTTTCGCCATAACAGCTGGCAAGGGCTCGTTTTGTTTGTTAGACTTTAATAATAAACAAAATCTTTCAAACTGTCTTGACTACTGTCTTTTAATTGTCTTACAAAACCCTTCAACTATTTTAGCCAGAATTGCCCTGTTAATTTTATTTTTAATCTTAATCTTATTCTTACTATTAATCGAACCTTAATCTTAGTCTTAGTCTTAATCCTAATGTTAATCTTAATATTATTTTTAAGCTTAATCCTAATCTTAATTTTATTCTTCATCTTAACCCTAATCTTGATCTTCATCTTCGCCTGCATCTTCATTTTTCTCTTTAACGTCATCTTTGTCTTCATCTTCATCTCCATCTCCATTTAGATCTTCATCTCTTATCTTTATCTTAATCTCAATTTTATTCTTTGTCTGTACTTTTATATTTGTTTTTGTGTTTTTCGTTACATTTGTCTTTATATCGGTCTTTAGCTTTATACTTACCATTATCTTCGTTTATATGCATCCATGTCTTTTTCATTATCTCTCCCCGCCGCGGTGAAGCGAAGTGGGTACTTCATGTAAGCGTAAAAATTTAAGCAGTGTCTACAGTAAACCTTTCTTCCCATTATGCAGAATTTGAGTTTCTCAGAATTTTTTTTTTTTAGCAATAATGAAATTTTGTTTATTATTTTTTTTACTTCTAAGCCTTGTTTAAAACTGAAAAGATTTTGTATGCAATAAATCTTCCAACAATCGACTTTTTTCTTTTGTATGGTTACCGACCCACTCTTATTTGTATTCATAGATACTTACTATGCACATATGTAAGTATATATGTTACTTGTTCCACTTAACCACATAATATTTTCCAAAAAATTTCCATGTGATTATCCTTCTACCGCTGCGGTAAACTATGTACGTACATACATATGTATGTGCCACTATTACAAACTAAAATTTTCCATTTCCGTAATTTGCATAATGCCGAAAAAGGTTGCATTCGTCGAAAGCCCAAATATTTAAAATGTAATTTTGATTTGCGGTGCCCGTTTGTCGGTAAAAGCGTTATTAGCCCACTGAGCATATTGCTATGTAAAATATGTTTTAAATCGTACCCTCAACAGTGGTTTAAATAAATACGAATTTTGACAGCTGACCGTCCTTCATTAAAAATGGTACCAATTGATCGATTTGTTAATCGACTCTGTGAAAGAGTGCATCCAGGATGCTTTATGAAATTTCAAGCGAGCTATCAATATCAAAATAGCTCCGGGATTTTTTTGAAAAAATTTCTGTGACAATAATGAGGAAAACTAGGAGACCATACCGAAGAAAGCAGAGCCTCTCACGTGAAGCCTAACGATTTCAAACTTTCCATTTTATTTCTAATACTTTTAGAAAATATCCTGGGCTCATTTATTGGGCAAAAAACGTATTAAAAGGAAGTCGTCTCATTACTGGCACGCTTTATGTTTTTTTGGATCAACCTCTCGTGCAATTTGACTGTCTTCCCCAAAATAATAGAGTAATACGTTTGGAGGTGGGTGAGGCTAATATCACCAGATAATAAATAAGGAGCACCTCTTTCGGAGAAGCGCTCCCCTCACACCTTTGGAATCTACTCGTAAATAGCCTACTTATGCGCTTAAAGGACACAGACTACAAAGCCATTGCTTATGTTAAGCTAGTGTTGGGCGAACTGTTGCAGAACGTCTATCGGCGCAAGAAACGATTTTTCAAACTTTACAGTCTGATGGACAACACAGTATGAGTCGCTCATTATTTCCCAATGTAGCAAGGATAACTGAAGAAGAAGGAGAACTAGGCGGCATGCATATAAATAAAGGGACCGCTACCCTCTACGTTCTAGATAACTTTTTGAAAATGAACTTGGAAGAACACTATATTCGCTCAAACCTACATATATTCTAACACCAATTACCCAGACTACACTGTCCTACCTCACAATCTTGAGAATAAATTGTCTACAAGTATTCCTTCTAGAAACGATTGGGGCGATGATTCGTTAATAGACCTACAAAAAAAATGTACAGCCATATGTAGATATGTTAGTATATACGGCAGAATACACTCAAAAAAATCACTCATTGAAGCTTTGTTTTAGACTGCAAAAGCACTGCAGGGTTTTCAAAGTAGATCTCTCAGCTATAAAAGAGACTGCACTAGGGCTAGTCGGCTCTTCTTTTAACCTTCCTTCCGTAATTATCTACTCTGACTGCCAAGCTGCTATCAGGTTACCGGAAACCTCATCCATAATGGCGGTAGAGTGAAGGCCAGTCCTTAAAAAGTTAGCTACTAATTAATTGCCAACGTAAAGGGGTTGCCAGGTAATAGAGACAAAAATACAAGATAATTGAATGACAGACGAACTTGCGAGAAAGCTAAACTCCCTGTCTGACGTCAACTTCCCTCACCATGTGGACATACCGTAATATTCTTGCAAATCATGGCTTAAATAACACTTATTCGAACAGACAAATAGAAGATGGTCGACGGAGCGTCAATAAGAAAATATTCGACTTTCTCATTCGTTTAGAACATCCAGTGCTTCGGTGACAAAGAAATGGAATTATAAACTGCCACTTTTTGCTGTGGGTAGTAGAGCGGTCCTGTCGACCAATAAATTTTGTCGCAGCTGCCATGATTAGGAAGAATTGTCGAGTATGCGAAACGAACAATTCCAACGCTGAAGGAGCTGGGAACTGAAAAGAGGAAGCTGTCGGGTTATTGTTTATGCAGGGGTTGTGTAATGAACTCTCCGTAAACTTCAAACTTCGGCAGCGCATTTCAATGGTACGTAGCTGCGATAAAAGAGGCATCCAACTGCCTAACTTACTCTGATAGCCAAGCGGCAATCAGGGATTTAGTAATGCTGATTTGGGTAGCACGGCTCAGTCAAATTACACGTAACTACAATGCTGGTAAATTTTCTAGCCAGGGCAACAACGACGTTATCTCACCTGATAAGGAGTCTATAGTAGCAGCGAGTGCTGGACTATAACATTGATATCACATAACACATAATAAAATTCGAGTTTTTTAAAACTGGAACTATTTTTTGCATAAATCTTAAGTAAGTTCAATTCGCATTCATATAAGTCTTCAACGAATGTGAGCAGAAATTATAGATATGTACATTAGGCCGTACCAGAAAAAAATGCGCCGTACACCCCTGAGTCTAAAATATTTTGCAAGGCAATTTGGAAAAAAAAACAATTTTTTTTTTACCGGAAATTTCGTCCTTTTACATTTTTTGTCATAAATTCAGTATTTACAGTCAGATTTTAAAGTACGGTTTATCGATGTTGTTGTCTCAAAAAGGCAATTTTTTTGTGCCAAAGTTCATTGGTCTCAAACCACTCCGTTCTAGTACGTACCTACCATATCTCAGTTCTTATAACCCTAACGTTCTACCCTAATATTAATGTTTTAAAACTCACCAAAAATCAATTAAACTCTTGCTAGTTGTCAAAAAATAAACATTTCGAAGTTGCCTTGCAAACATGTTTAGGGTACTATATGTACAAGCGAATAAGGTATGCAAACACGTAAGGACGAAATGCCTCTCTACAGCACAGCCTGTATAATATGAACTCAAACTAATTTAAAAATTTTCAATTTACCGATATACATACATACGTAAATACCTACATATATGTATGTATGTATACTAGAGTGGTCCTTAAAATCAAATGGACGATTTTTTTCAGTCTCACTCCCTCAATCGGTAATAAGACGGTCACAGATATCCACATAAATTTTAGTCCCGATTGGAGACGATTTAGGCGTGTCGCACAGGGAGCAAAGTCCAGATTCCTCTAAGGAGACTCAAAAAATTAAAATAAATTTGAATTGATTGAAGTCGGTGATAGGGTAGTATCGATTTTGGGTATAAGATTAAAAAAATAAAATAATTTTAATTTTTTGAGTCTCCATAGAGGAATCTGAACTTTGCCCCTGTGCGACCTGCCTTAATCGTCTCCAATCGGGACTAAAATGTATATGTGATATCTTCGACTATAGTAGCATCCACGTAGGGGTTGCGGCTTAGAAAATCTGATATAAAAATTTGCTTCACACATTTAAGGACCACCCTAATGTATACATATGAACTTAAGCACTTATAATTTTGCATCACCTTTTGTATTAAACTAAGAACAAGTGTTGACTTAGGACGCACCTCAACAACGCAAGTTGTAAATATCAAATTCTGTTAGGCAAATAAAAAAGCATAAAAACCTAGGCGCTAATTCTATGCAAAACGCTTGAGAGATAGCAACAATTTAATGAAAGTTAAATATTTTGCAAAAGCAAACAAAAATAAAAATTTCAAAATTTCACAGATAATGCGTTAAACACTGAATGAGTTTCGTCTGCTGTGGCTGGACAAGACGATGACCGGTAAAAAAAAGAAAGAAATATTATCAACTATGCAAACACACTACGGCATTATAACAAGTAAAACAACTACACTCAACCAAAAATATCCACAAGAAAAAGCATCTACATAGAATAAACAGCGACAATTGTTTGTTTTTCCACCTGTCACAGTTGCTATATACATATTTACACACAATTTTCCCCAGTTCCCTTGTTTGCTTAGTGACCAATTTGTATTGCTTCATTTTGCAATTCATTCGCAAGTTGTGTACTTTTTATCAAAACTAGCTGTACCAAGGGAAATTACATTGCTACTTGCTATTGCACTGGGAATTTACCTTAAACTGCTGCGAAAACCAGCAGTGGGTAAATGGTAGCTGATTCTTATTTGATTTTAATTTACTTATTTGTTAGATTATATTCCTGTTCCGGTGGATACACACTAGCCTTACTCAAGGGGTTGATACGCTTCATAATAATAATAACAATAATGTGTGCCAAGATTAAAGTTGGTAGATTAAGCGTGTTGATTAGTTGTAAAAGAAATTATAAACCTTAAGGCCCATAAAATTGGGCTAAAATCAGAAATATATATGTGTCGCAAGAATAACACATGTTTAAAGTTTCTGCATATTGAACCAAACCTCTTTTTCCCTTTGATATTCGACGCGCTGAAAGCGAATCTGAGATCTGTTAGCCCCCGTCATGTCAGATTCGAGGTCATTTGAAGGTCGAGTAGGGGAAAATTCATTGACTAAACCTGAAAATTTATATATATGGGGTTTTTGGACTTGCTGAACCCAAATCCAAGCTGCGTCAACCTCCATAATGTTAGATTCGAGGTCATTTGATGATCAAATAGTTAAAAAAAAAAATTGTTCATTAAAAATAAAAATTATTTTTTTTTTTGTTTTGGTTGTCCTGGGTCCGAATATGGGGGTCCCTGATTCTTCAAGTTCATCCAGAAGTTAGTCGAATTCCGAAAAATTTTATTGAATTTTCAGGTTTTTTCAATAAATTTTTCCCTACTTGACCTTCACCTGACGTGATGCAGGCTAACAGACCTCGGATTCGCATTCAGGTCGTGGAATAACATAGGGATACAGAGGTTTGGTTCAATATGTTCGATAAATTTTTGATCGTTATTTTTAATTTTTATTTTTATTTATATTATAACCGTTACATGCTGATTTAATTTTTTAATTGTAAAAATTTAAAACGGTCATAACAACGCAATAACGGTTAGAAATTATCTAAAAAATAAAAATCCAAAATAACGATTCTTAATAAAAAAAAATTAAAATTAATATTAAAAAATAACAATTTTGCAATGATTTAAAAATAAAAATCCTGGCATTTAGCTGTTTTTTGGATTTAGTATTTTAGTTCATAAAAGATTTAAAACGGTTATAAAACCTGGATGCTGCGGTAACATTTCGAAATTATCGAAAAAAATAAAAATCCAAATTTAACTTTTTGTTCTTGATCGAAAAAATGTAAATCAAAAAAATAAAGATTTTTCAAGGGTTTAAAAATAAAAACCTTGGCATTTACGGGTTATTTTAAGTTCCTGATATATAGTATGTCGAATGTATTTTATTGTTATTACTATTTTTTTTTTAATTTTCACTGCAAGAATTCAAACTGAAAGAAATATCTTATGTTACGTATACGCCCTGCCCGATTCTCAATTGTACGATATTTAGGATAAGGAGTAGCAGTTTTTTGCAATTCCTATTAGACTTCGCATGCACCGTCGTGTTCATTTTAGCCGCTTCGTTTTAGTCTAATGGATCATATCCGTATTAGTCTTCGTATTATTATTCGTATTCCTTTTCGTAATCGATGTCGTAATCTTCATCGTATTCGTCTTCAAATCTTCGTCTTCAATCTTCATCGTATTCGTCTTCGCCTTTGCATCTTCTTCGCAGTCACATTTGTCTACGCACTAGCCTTAAAATTCACCTTCGTATTAGTTTTAATCGCTGTCTTCGTATTCATCTTTGGGTTGTATTCATCTTTCGTATTAGTCATTGGAACCCTCTTCGTATTTATCTTCGTCTTCGTTGTCGTCTTCATATCCATGTATTCATCGTCGTATTCGTTGCAGTGTCTTTGCATTCGTCTTCGAAATCACCTTTGAATTGGTCGTTTACTTTGTATTCGTTTTTGTCTTGGTATTTTTCCTTGTATTCAAATTTATCGTGATATACATACGTCTTCATATTCGTCTTCGTCGTTGTCTTCGTGTTTGAATTCGTTTCCGAATTCATCTCCAAACTCGCCTCCCTATTCGTCTTCGGTTGGTGTACGTATTCGTACTCAACCTCGCCTTCGTATTCCTTTTCATATTCAAAATAACTTACGAACAAAACGAGATGATTGTGGGATCTCAAAATCTCTATGTCCAAGAGGCGCAGAGCTCTTTGAAACTGAATATGTCAGCAGTAGGAGTTCTTAAAGGGCACCGTGCTAATCAACAATGCTCCAACGAATACGATTTCAGTCTGCAGGACCTGTTGTCCACGCCTGTAGTCGAAGTGATACAAACATCTGAGATCACGCTTCTTCACCAGCCTTGCAGAGGTAGTAAAATGGAAACTGTTCCCAGGTAGGAAGAATTTGTATAAAGCTGTCACTCCGCGGCAAGCAATAAGTCTAGGTCCCTCTGTAAGAGTGAAGGGACGCTCACCATGAACTGGTTATCTTAAAATTAAAGTCCTTCGTGGTCGGATTTAAATTTTCGTAGCCCAGAAAATTCTTTCATACTTAATTCCCTTCATTAAATTTGTTGTTAAGTAAATAAGGTGAAAATATTTTTAGCGCAATTATCTGACTACGCCCACAAGGTGCCCACAAGCAATTTCGTCTATGCTAAAACCTTGGTTTTTTCCTTCAAAAGCCGATGAACAAAAGATAATTATCAGCACCGTCATGGCTGTCATTTTGAGGTTAAGCGCATCGCATTACACTCTCACGTAATTTTCGCGGGTTTTTGTTTGTTTTCGCTTTGTGAAAATACATAAATATTTATGTATGTAACTACATTAGGTTGCATGACTCTCCATACAAATAATAAAAATCGGTACAGTTTTTCCATTGGATTTGTAAAGTTTATTATATTTTAAGATTTTTGCCAAAATATTTCGGAGAAATTTTAAGATTTACGTGACCTGGACCGATTGGAAAATAGCTCCAAATATCACTTTATTTTGATTCCTTTGAAAAAATGTTCAAACATATATATGCCGACCTATAATAAGCTTAAACTCTTCTATTATATGAGGTGATTTTTTGGAAAAATTATTTTTAAAAACCAATGTTATTTTCAAAAAACTCAGTTTTTGGAGGTTTTTTCAAATTAGCCCAGCTTACGTAAATCTTAATGTTTTTCCCAAATATTTTGGAAATCTCTAAATTTATTAAATTTTATGATTCCGGTAGAAAGCCGCCGACTTTTTTTTTTGATGGGGCACCCTAATGTACATAAGTATGTACATTTATGTTTCTTTACCTCTTAGAATGGCCTCTTAGAATGGCCATTATTAAATTCGGCATGTCTACTCAACATTTGTTTTCCCTTTGTGGTTTTTGTGCATAGCAGCTAATTCAATGGATATTGGCACGCTTTTTGTTAACCAGTTACGCATGTCTACATACATACATAAGTACGAACATACCTACTAAATACATAGTACATATTAATATAACTACTAATAGGAACTCAATTTGCTTGTCAGCCTGAAAATTCTTCTACCTGTCCTTAAATATCCCGTTGTATATTTAAACTCTTTTCTTCTATCTCCATCTGCCTATTTCTTTTATTTTCGACATTCCGCAGTCAGTTGGCTTCCTTGGTCAATACAATACATTACATTTTTTTATTAGCCATTTTCCTCCATAACCACATTTCTTCGCTGGCTAAGTTCGGAAATGGCCAAAAGCAAGTGTTCAAGCAAAATCATTAACTTTTATGATTTCCACTATTGGGCGCATTGTGAGTAGGCTTCAAGTTCTGTACATAAATGATGCAATAATTCGTTTTATTTGTTCTCGAAGGGAAATGATTATTTTATGATTTCATTTCAATTTGCTGGAATTTTGCGGCGCAAAAGAGTAGGAATAGTATTTGATTGAAGTAAATAAGAAGGTACGGAATTTTGTTGTACGTAATTTTATGAGATGTAACAGGTTGATGCATAAGAGTATAACACATATACATATACATATGTGTACTCAAAAAAAAAAAAATATAGAAAAAATACAAACAATTTTTTAATTTATAATGTACTCATTTTACTCAACTTCGGTGTAAAAAAACTTCATAACTCAAATTATTGTATTGTATGATACTTAAATATTGCGCAATACTCAGAACTACCATTGTGATTTTTTCATTTTTTTTTGAGATGGCATATTTTAAAAAAAATAAAATAAATTTTTATCAAAAAATTTGTTTATGAAAAATGTTTAAAGAAAAAAATCTTAAAAATATTTATTTTCATAGAGAATTTTGATGTGTGTATGTTTGTTTTTTTTTTTCAAATTTTTTCCACGCCGCGTTCTCGAGTTCGGAAAACTGTTAAATCGATTTGTTTTTGTTTTTGTGCTGTAAAGTTTTAAAAAATGTATTAATCAATCTCAAATTTCATATTTATTTATTATTTATGTTTATCCATCAACCCAAAAAGTTTAAGCAAATCAAACGCATAAAGTGTGAACCCCGTCCATTTTGGTATGGAACGCCCCATGTGCTCAATCTGGTCTGGTAGAAACACTGCCTTATGTAGAATTGGGATTTATTTTCAAAATAATAATATGAATTTTTTAATGCTCAATTTTGTCAAAATTATTGTCACCTTATGCTCAGTGGAATGTCGCAATAACAGTAACATCCCATTTGATTTAGATTTCAGATTTGCGCATATCTTAACCAAGATCTGATGCTTTTGGGTAAATATATTTGCATTTTTAGGGGTGAATTTGTAAAAAAAAAAGAACAAAATGAGGTGAGGTGAGTTGAGTTGAGTTGAGATTAGTTGAATTGAAGTAAGGTGAATTGAGATGAGGTGAGCTGGGTTGAGGTGGAGTGAGGTGAGAAACATAACATGACATAACATATAATTATTAATCTTCAGTTTCACCTTTATTTTCGCCTTTTTATTTTTAACAGGACAATTCTGAGTAAGATAGTAAAAAGTCTTTCGTAAGATAAAATAAAAACAGATGGCATGATAGTTAGAAAGAATTTTATTATTCTAGCTTAAAAGTCTTAGAAGAAAAGCCCTCTCATTCACCACTCGCGGTTAAAGACTATTTTGAGAAAAAGCACTTGCCTATCAGCTCGCGTCGCTCCAACAGTCACAATTGCCGAGAGATACGAGTTGGAGTCCTCGGGCGGCGGAATTGTTTTCGCCTTTTTTTATTTAATTTTTTTTTTCTTTTTAAATGTAATTTTTTTTTAATTTTTAGATTTCATTGTTTTAATAAGGAAAATATGTATTTTCTAATTTCATAATTATTATTTTATATGTTTTCTTTCTTTTTTAGTTAACTAATTTTTCTTTCTCAATTTAATTTTCTTTTCATGTTTAGATGTTTTTTAAGGGAGAATATTTTTTAATTCAACTAAATTTTTAGGATCTTTTTTTTTGTCTTTCTTTAATTTAATTTTTACAATTTGTTTGAAAAATAAAAATATATTTTTTTAAATTCTATCTAATGTCTTCGTATGCATCGTATGAATTTTTTAAATAAATTTTGGAAGTACAAAGTCCTTAAAAAAGGCCGGATGTCAGAAAGAAAAACTAAAAACGCAGTTTTAATATATTTGGCCCATAGTTTCGATTTCTTTTTGTTTGTTTTTTTTTTGCACGGTGTTATATGTTGTTTTCAGATACAAAAAAATGGAAGCATCCAGTTTAAGGTGAAGCTCCAGTATATCTTTGTTACCTCGCTATTCTATATAATTTTGAATAGAACCACATGTTGAAGCATAAGTAAATATATTTACATATATATGTAGGTATGTACATATGCATGTAACAATTAATGTGGTATGAATTTTCCTAAGTGCACGTAACTTCTAATTAGCGTCAATGTAGTGCGTAATTAAATTGATTTTTCCCGCTATTAGTCGCACTTGGGCGCACACATGCGGACGTAAATATAAGTGTGTACATACATACATACATACAGCGCCTCAAACAAATGATCACGTGTTGATTCTTTTTAAATAATCGTGATGTTTTTCGGGTTACATTTTTTTTCTATAAAAATATTGTCCAAGCTTTAACCAAAATAAATCACAGTTTTAAACTTTATAAACAATTTAAGAAAATTCAGTTTTATAGCCCGCACTTTTTCCATATAATAATGAATTTTTTATGAAATGAAATGCGGGAGACCGTTCATAACTAAATTTCAAAAGGTCTAACCAAGCTTTTGTAGATAGCAAAAAACAAAAAATCTCAAAAATTAAAGGAATTTTTTAGCCGGTTGAAACTTGCACTTCATTCGACTAAAATTGTATGGGCTATAAAAATGCATACCCAAAAATGTTCTAAAAATTCACGTTAAAAACTTTAAATTTTGATGAAAATTTGTAGAATTTTCTTAAATTTTTTATAAAGTTTGAAACTGTGATCTGTATGGTTTTGATTTGAAGCTTGGACAATATTTTATAGAAAAACAAAACAAAAAAATAGACTCGAAAAACATTACGAATATTTAATAAAAATCAAACCGTGGTCATTAGTTTGAGTCACTGTATCTGTGAATTCACATAATCGTGTAATGCAAGGGCAAAATGTTATGGACTGAATCGAATTCATTCAGGACTAGACCGAGTTTAGTTGATGAAGACACGTTGCTCGTTTTAAATCCACTGAAATGTAGAGTTTTCAAGTATGCCTTTTTACGCGGTCAAGGCATCTAAAATGGTGAGGAATGCGACTTTTTACAGCATGGGGAGCATGGACAGCTACGCGGTGAACTTCTGGTGCTCCCTTTTGTACTATTTTGGAAATAAGTAGACGCCATGCATTCAGCGCATAACTGGCGCTTTACAAAGATGTCTGTTGTCTGCCATTTTTGCTATGTAAAACACGAATAGCACCCACCAATGCGCCAGAAATTTGCAATTTGTTTAAATAAACTGCAACTTTGAATTCTGTGTAATCTCTTGGGAATAATTAAATGCAGCCAACTAACTAATTAGATCATACCTTGCGAAATTGCAATTAAAAACAAGAATTAAAGATGGGCTTTTTTTCATTAACACCAGATGCAATTTGCTTTTAAAGAAAATTTCGATTTTAAGGCTATTTGTTATGCCATAAATATTATACACTTTCTCTATTAGTACGTTGCACCTGTAACGAGGCATACAATTTTATTTGGCGCACAAGAGTAATTTTCATCACCATGCATATTAATTACGTTGCTGACGTCAACATATCAAATATTAATTAATTTAATTACGTCGAGCTCGGCCAATACATAAAACATGTGTACCTTCATGCCTGCAATATGTCCCATTATATTGACCAGAATGATTCTGGAGGCTGTCAAACGCCAAACCGTATATACATATGTAATCAAAATGACAGAAATTGCGTTATAGCAGCGAAAATTGTTGTTAGATATTCTTACATAAGTAAATACATACATACATATGTATGTATGTGTATATAAATATGCAGATATCTACTAACGTACCTACATATATACCAATAACACAAACAGTTGACAACACAAGCTTAAAAACAATATTTTTGCTATTCAAATATTTAAATACATGTATGTGCATATGTACTATATGTCCACATAATCGTTCTAACGGAATTTATAACCACACAAATTGGCCGAGCATTAGTTGACATATCCATTAATGCCTGTCACGCACTCTCATACTACTCGTATGTAAATATTTAGATTCAATCAACTTTATAAATTTTCATAAAATTTGTGATTGTTCAACCACAAATTTACACATATGCAGATTTGTATGCTAACATGAATATTTGTCAAGTATTTTATATCCTTAGGTATCAGTATGTGCATTTGTACGTTTAGAGTGACATATTTTATATGTTTTACAATTTTTAGGCATACTTTACGCTTAACACTTTCTTTCGGGAATTAGAAGTTCAATTGCTATAAATTAGGGCTGGCAGATGCCCCGGTTTTCCTCGACATGTCCCGGTTTTAGACTATTTGTCCCGGTGTCCCGTTCCACCCTTAAAATGTCTGGGTTTCGTTTAAGTGTCCAAATTTTAATTGCAGACATTTGAATAAAAGTTCAAAAATCACTACCAATGCCATTTGGGAAATAGTTACATCTCCCTATAGTTGAACTTTGCACAAGCAATATTTGATGATCGATATACCCACAGTACCTTTAAGTGCAATGTTCGCGACGCCATATTTGATCCGCAATTTTGTATTTTTTAAAACTAAATATCAATTTCGAAATCAGTGACGACGAAAATCTCGGGACACCAATCTTAATAGCAATATAGACATGTTTTAAGAAATCGTCCGCCATATTGGTTCCGCCATTTTGAATTTTGGAAATTTAATTTAATATTAGAGTTCGGAGACGACCGATCAAATTTCATTGAAATGTGTCAAATACATATGGAATAAATACCAAGCTTCATAAAAATTTATACATTTTTGAAGAAATCGTCCGCTCTATTTGATCCGCCATTTTGAAAATTGAATATCAATTTCGAAATCAGTGACGACGAAAATCTCTGGACACAAATCTTTATAACAATATAGACATGTTTTAAGAAATCGTCCGCCATATTGGATCCGCTATTGTGAATTTTGTAGATTTAATTTAATATTCGAAATCAGTGATGATGAAAATCCCTAAATATAGAATTGACCGCGAGAGTTTCT
This sequence comes from Rhagoletis pomonella, assembly GCF_013731165.1. Taxonomy (NCBI): domain Eukaryota; kingdom Metazoa; phylum Arthropoda; class Insecta; order Diptera; family Tephritidae; genus Rhagoletis; species Rhagoletis pomonella. The sequence goes on from NW_023458565.1 coordinate 21,888,467, forward strand.
TCATGGCTTTAAAATATCATGGACTGAGTAATGAAAGCTGCTACGATACTTTTGTTCATAGTGAATGCTTTACCAAATTTTCTTGATTTTTTTGGATATCCGAAAATACGAATATTAACCGGTTCTTCGTAAATCCGGATATCCGAATAATTGCACAAACGAATATTAACCGCGTATACATACTATACGGATTCGTGTCAACGGATAGTCCGCCTATATATCCGGATATTCGGATATGCGTATAGTCCCAGCCCTACTATCAGCACTTGCAGCTTCTTTAATTTTTTTTAATAACTCAATAAACAAGCCTGCACTTATCATCAATTAGTTTTTTTTTTAACATAACTAATCACTACTACTTCCAATTGCATACACATACTTGCATTAGAAATTTAGCATCAATACTATCTTTTTCATATTTAATGATATTTGATATTCCGGCGCCACAAAATTAACCACAGAATATATTCACTAATGTCGTATTCATTCCGTTTGTGGTCGAAATCGCACCATAAACATTATGGCAACCAAATGTGCGTGGGTGATTTGTAATTAAATTTTTGGCAAAACACTACATAAAGCTCTGCACATAGATACAATCAGCGGTTTTATTCGACATGCTTACAAATAAATATATTAATGCTATTTCTGAATTGATGGACTTCCGTAGATTTCGCTGCAAAAAGTTGCAATTTGGCGATTACATATGTACATATGTACATTAGACTGCATCACTCCCCATACAAAAAAAAATCGGTACTATTTTTCCATTGGAATTATAAAATCTATTATATTTTAAGACATCCACCAAAATATTTCGGAAAAATATTAAGTTTTAAGTGAGCTGAACCGATTTGATAATACCTCCAAAAATGGAGTTTTTTATGAATAAAAATAGTTTCTTAAAGATTTTTTTTTTTTTAAAAATCCCCTCAAATGAAAAAAAAGGTTTAAGCTTAAGATATTTGCATAAATATATTAAAAAAACAAAATTTTTAAAGTTTGAACGGAATCGTAATGATGAGATTTTTGATGCTGTTTTTTAACTTTTTTCAAAGATTGGTATAGGAAAAACTTGAATAACTGAACCTAAACTCTTCCGATTTAGACTTGAGAGGTGTCATTGGAAAGGTATTTTCTCACCCTTTTTATTTCTTTGCTAATAAACTCATTCAAAGGATGGAAGAGAAAGGTAGGATGAACGAACGTCATTCAAAGTTGAATTAAGATGTGTTGGTATTCGAAAAAACAAGATGGGACCTGAATGACGTTTTTTTGACCACAAATAAAAACAGTGTGAAAATACCTTTCTACTGAGATCCTAAAAGTCTAAATCAGAACATTTTTGACCCAGTTATTCAAGTTTTTCGTAAACCAATCTTTGAAAAAAGTAAAAAAACAGCATCAAAAATCTCATTCTTACGATTCCGTTGAAAAGATTATCAAATATTTTTATGCAGATTTTTTAAGCTTAATCTAATTTGTCATCTGAGGGGACCTTTTTCAAAAAGTTCTTTAAGAAACTATTTTTATTCATAAAAAACTTCATTTTTGGAGGTATTTTAAAATCGGTCCAGCTCGCTTAAATCTTAATATTTTTCCGAAATATTTTGGTTGACGTCTTAAAATATAATAAATTTTGTAATCCCGGCGGAAACACCGCAACTTTTTTTGGTTATGCAGTCTAATGTACATAGATGTGAGCATACATATTTATGTACATACATACATATCTATTTATATGTATGCATACATACGCAACCACACATATATGTATATAAGTCAACTTGAAAGTTTGCAATAGGCGAGCGCGCATACCTACATACAGTTCAAACCCTAATGCATGCAGTTTAGCTTTAAAAAAAACGACCTTCTTTGCATAATGCAAACATACCTACATAGATGAAGAACGAAGTGATTTATTTGACTTTGGATGAAGTGGCGCACTTGACATTGCAACGATAAATATGCGTGATAAAGATTAACTCCAAACGATACTAGTGCATACTTACATATGTATGTATAGTGCATTAGGGTGGTCTTTATTTTGTTATATGTACAAAATAAAGACATCCACAAAAAAAAATTTAAAGCTCGAAGTAATTATTTTGGGGACGCTTTCAGGGTTTAAAAAAATTTAGTTTTTTTAATCGCAAAAAAAGTTTTACAAAATTTTGGCTTTAAACCTGATAAACTTCACATATTATTGAAATTTCCTCATATAAATTCATAAGCTGGCTGGTCAACAGGTACATTTCTCCAGAATCAGTTAATCTTCTTCGAGGCTAACATATTAGGAGTGGATTAGCTCAAACGGTTGCTACCACGGAGATGTTTTGGTTTGAAAACAAGTGTCCTCCGGAGCATTCTGTATAAATGTCTGACGTTGAGTAGACTAATACTAAAATACTTAAATGACAACGTGAATTTTGACACAAAAGCCACAGAATGTGACTTGAGACTTGCAAGGCTTGGATCCACATCGTAAAAGCCCTTTTCAATTAAATAAGTAAATCAAGCCTAGAATCAGAGCCATTCCCTTTTGAGTAGGAGTTGCTGGCAAGCAAAGCGTCCGTCCGAAAATTGTTTCCAAAAAGTTAAGCGATTAACAGCACTCAATTCTTATATGTATTCTACATTTCTAGATGCAATGAAACGAAAAGGTGCCCGAAAATCTAAAATCGAAACAGCTTTAAAATTTTCCGTATTACTTAGGACAACCTTAAACTATATGTATTTATTACGCACGTGTGTTTCATATAATTGACAGTAGTCATATGTGTGCCTAAATCACCTGAGGCTGCTTAAGATTTAAATGTTCGATTCCACGCTAAAAGTTTACAATACTTTAAATAGTTAAATTATGCAGCAGGTAAAAAACAAACGCGACCAAAATGCTTTAGTTTCGATTGCGGCTCAAGTGCCACAGAAGTGGCCACTTCAGACTTGCCAAAGTTGTGGGCAAAAAAATACTTAATAGTAACGTGGAATGGGTTAGACTATTGTGGATTGTATTGTTGGTAGATTAGCGTTTGCTACAATTCAATGAATTGGAGTTTTAAAAATTTTGATGGATTCTTCCTTTTTTCGCTGCGTTTTCAATTATGAGTTGTTTAGTTTTTTTTTTTAACACAGCGATGGGAATTGAAGGGTTAATTGTCTTAATAATTTGAGTATAAAAAAGCTTGAATTTGCTCGAAATGCCATCATTTGCAATTTATTGGTTGCGCAGATAAGTTAAGATAAAATATTCAAATTTAAAAAATGGTGCGTAAAATATATGGAAATTATTGAAAAAAGTGTTGTGTAAAAAAATTTGCAAGCAAATAAATAAGTTATAAATAATAATTACAAAATACGGAAAAGATTTCAGACACATTGTTGACTAAATATATCGTGATAACTATATAGCGACTGACCGAACGTATAAAATGAGATGAAAAAAAACTCGAATGCCTTGAAGGAATTACGAAAGAGGAGGAGATCTAGAACATTGGATTACCTGCCGTTTTATCTCTAATAGTCACAATTTTTGTTTACAGTGTGTTGGAGTTTTTTTAGTTTTAGAAAAAGTCTAGTATGAAACCACATTTACCATTAACTGTGTCTTTAAGTGGTTATAGCAGAATTTAATGGCAAATATTTTTGTGGAAAATTTTAACCCAATATTTCTTACCCGTGTGGGTCCTTTCAACCCTTGTCTGGGTCATATCTAGTAATTGAAACTTCCTCCCTATTCCTATTGACCTATTGATCTGAAATTCGGTACACACCTTTACAAGGCAATATGGAATGTAGTGTTTTCATTATTATTGCAAATCCAAGATGGCCACTGCCACAAAATTAAAATAAAATAAGGAAATAAAATAAAATAAACTAAAGAAATAAAAAAATAAATAAAATATTGAAACTTACATACATATATTATGCATTAGGGTGACTTAAACTCGAAAAAATGTTCGCCCTTTCGATGCATAAGTTCCATCGACCGCCCATTATCAACAATTTTCTTTAAAACTAATTTCTATCTTACAAACTCTTTTTCCTGCAGAAACTCGCGCTAGTACCTTGCCTGCTGTTGGCCACAATCACTGCTTTAGCAGCAGCACTGCCACATCAACGTCTACAACGCGACGTCTCCGAGTTAGTGCCATACAACTATCTGCCACCTGACCACCTGAAGCAGTCGCTAACCGTAGGCGATGAAGCAAACACAGCCGATTCTATCGCTATTGAAACTGAAGCGCCCGCTTCCGCCGACACCGATGTCGTTGATGCTGCCGCTGCACCTGAAGCTGCGCCTGTAAGCGCAGTCCGCGGCGCTGAGGGCTACCAATATCGCGCTGTACGCCGATTGAAATACCGCCAACGCGTGCGCCGTGACGTCTCACACTTATCGCCTACTTATCTGCCACCCAATCAGGCTTATCTACCGCCTAATGGCGGCGTAGCAGCTGATGACTCTGATGTAGTAAATGCTGCCCTGCTTAAAGAAGCACCAATCTACTTGCCACCCACTGACGCTGAGGAAGTGAGCACAGCAGCGCCAATTGTTGTGGAAGATGAAGTGGAAACTGAACCACCAGCGCTGCCAGAGGAAGAAGAGCCAGCTCAGCCGGAATTGCGTACACAGGGAGAAGAGGAAGGACCGCAAGACAGCGGTGTGCTATTGCAGGATGGCTATCACTATAAGCAACCTGTCGAAGAGATGCCATTGCCAAAGGCTGTCGAAAGTGAGTATCTGCCGCCGTTAGAGCAGGAACAAACTGAGGCTGTAGGGCCGGAGGAAAGCGCCGTATTGGCCGATGATGGATATCATTACCGCGCGATCAGGCGTTTAAGATTGTAATGTAGGAGACACATTATTGCTTATTTTGTTTTTTAATTGAAAATATTTAATGTTACTTATATACATACCTGTGTACATAAATAAATGGTTGTATTATTTTACTACAAATTATAAGGATCTTGTTACCGTTCGACATTCTTGTGAAAACGAAATTCGCTTTCTTGCGTGGTGGATTAGTATCGGGCGTACCACGCAGCTTTTACGCAGCGGAAGTAGTAACGAAGTTATTACGCGGAAGAAGATTACATGTGCAATCAATAACATTCTCCTTCAGCATCTTTACCACATCCACAAAAGTGTCGGTTGACCTCGTCAGTTCTGCAAAGTATTCATAGCTGCAGCGGCTCGGTTCTTACCATCCCGTCACATTTCGGAAGTCCGCAAACTTTCCAGCAGATGCAGCTGTTCTCGTAAAGGTGCGCGACCACCTGCGCCATTTCGATCCCGGCGAACTCCACATGAGGGACCTTAAGTTTTAGATTCGGCAACAGGTAAAGACCTGCACATTCGCCTCTGGTTTGAGTAAGCTCTGGTCAATCGAGAGATCCAAATCCTTGTCCAATCCGACGAAGCGAGATGACAGAATGGAAATTTTATTTTATTTTACACCGCATCCTTCGATGGCCAAGGCCAAATGTAGAGTGAACAGAAGGCTGCAAAAGCTAACAAAAAAAGTATTGGTGACCATCGGGAAGGCGAAAATCTCCATAGCTCGATTGGTCGCATCGGAATATGCAAGATGAAACTGAAAACACCATTGTTGGCTACCCTCATAATTCCAGATGCACATGTGGAAATCGGGGAGGGTGGTCCTACTACTAAAACCGGGGAAATAAGCCAACAAAGATAATCCTTTCCCCGATAGTGAAGACGCTTGAGACTACTTGTGCTACTACCGTACTTCACTTATCACAACAAACATAATACATTTTCTAATAAGATATTTGTTTTCGTTTTAGTGTTAATTGGAGTACATATACTCGCCCCAACTCAACTCACCAACCCACCAACAAGCTTACTTTCTCATCTCTTTTATGCTTAGTCTTCAGACACCTGTAGGCTAGCTATAAACATTTTAATCTACACAATAACCCTACATAATTATACTTATAAACTTCCTTAAGTAAGCGTTTCCTTTGACATGTTTTAGTATAATTTCGCTTTACAGCAGCACGAAACAGCTTTTTACTACACTTCTATTCATTGGTTAAATAACTCCACTCACGTACACTTCATGTCTATCGCTTAACAACTTTATCTTCCAACTTTAGTATGCTTTAAAGGACATTTTCTTATTTTTATGCATACTCTCTACTTAATGTGATATCACTACATAAATAAAGTACATACATACAGACTTTTACTTACAGTTACGCTTCGGCAAATAGTAAGCGGCGAGCCATAGGCAACAGGTCTTAGCCCTATGTATGTAGGTACACCCACCCGGCATACTCATACGTATGTAAATACACATTTAGCGCACAGTTTACCTTTGACTTTGCATTGCAATTTCAATTTTGCTCAAGTTCAACTTTTGCCGTTGTCACTGTGCCAAAGTCGTTATTTCCCCGTAAATTATTTTACGCAGTGCCATAAAAAAGTTATTGCCTTCGTTGCGTGCTTACAGAATTGATTACCTCCCACCGTGTTACCTCAGTTATTGTGGTAAAAGACAGTACAAGTAAGTAAGTGAGTAAGTTGAGCATTTGCACAACTACAGTTGTCTTTTCGTCCGCAAACATTCCTGCCATCAACTCCATACGTGCGCCCCGCCCCGCCCCCGTAACCTTCACACTGTCTGTATGTTTGCCAATTAAATGCAACAATTTGCCGTTGTGCGTTCCGTTGTGTGCCATTTTATAGCTTACTCTTGTTGCTCTGCTATTATTGTTTTGTATTGGTTGGGCTGACATTAGGCAATGGCGTTGGTTGTGTGCCCACCATTTTATTATCGATGAAGCTGAACTGGCGCAAGCAAGTTCCTTTGAGAAAGCGTGTTTATTTATGTGTGTGGCGTGCTATACTATTTAGGTATGTGTCTGTTCGTGTTAATGGCTAATCTTCTAATAATTAAGTGTAATTACATATCTGCGCAACTGCATTACTCAAGCGAAAGGTAATTTGCTAAGTATTGGCATTTTGGAGGAATTTGTTCTTAGCTGAAAGTTTATTCCGAAATCATGGCGCCGCCGTGTATTGGTGTGTCTGAAGGATATCATTGTTTTAAAATTTAAATCAACCTTTTTTTGTCTTCTAATTGTTATAAAATTCTCTCGAAATTGTAATTTATTTGACGCCTTTTCGGATGAAATAAATTTTCTATTTTTGTTGTAGAATTAAGCTTCGTTCGTGAATATGAAAAGAAATTTACAGATAAATTGGTAATAACTTTTAATAAAAGGTCACTACTTCTTTTAGCATAAAATTAATGACTTTAAATGTTTCAAATACCAGCACTACGAAATAATACCTAATTTTAGCCTACTTTCCTCAAGCATTTATACTTCTTTTAGCGTACGATGCTGCATTATTGAGAAAAGGAGTTACAGTAGAAACTCATGATTCGCTACGCGGGGCTAACAGAAATCGTCACTCGCTGGCTCGAGGTAAGCAACTTTACCTAGGGAACTATTGGGCCCTCTGTCTACAAACAATGGCCCCTTCAGGCCGAACGACTTCAGGACTAAATAAGCCTCCACATTCGGACAACAAAAAGGCACCGTATTTGACTATTTGAGTTGATTCCAAGTTTTCGTTATTACGCAATCTGCAATAAACTGTCCAGGTCGATGTTAGAACTCTTACCTCATTCTTGTGTAGAAGGTTATTAACTTACTTAATTGACGCTATTCAGTCTTCGGTATACAAATGCAGTTCTTTTTTCGATCCTTATTCGTTCCTAAGCTCTTTGCTGATAGTATGTATGTGGTCCTATTTCATGCACTACACTATAGTCAATTTGGCATTTTTGGACGAAAAAATCGAATGGCGCACGTGGTCGGAGGGGCCATGTTTTACGCGAAAAATTAGGAAGGACCGTAACGATTTCACTAAATCTGTAGAATCATACTAAATCTGAATGTGTCACCAAATTTACAGTTTGACACTTGACAGCTGTCAAATCAAATGTCAATATCTCAAAAAATAATGATTTTTTTTTAATGCCTTTGATTAGGTTTTTAGACACACTAATCATGAATTGTATATCACACCAAAACTTTTGACAGTTAGCAGGTGTCAATAGACCGAAAAATTTTTTAATAATAAAAAAACAAATGCCACAGGTTAGGCTTTTAGATACGCTGACCACGATTTGTATGTCACATTAAAAGTTTGACAGTTAACAGCTGTCAATGGGGCTGTCAGTTTTTCTTAAACTAAGAAAATCTTCTTAAAAATGGCGCTTTTAAGTTTTTTAGTTTACACTGATCACGAAATTAAAATTTTGACAGCTGTGAAATAAGCTGCCAATTTCTTTAGAATAAATTAAATTTTCCCAAAAATTAAACCGACTAGTTTTAATACTCACTGTTAATACTCACTGATCTTCAACTCTATATCACATTTAAACTTTTTCATTTAACAACTGTCGTTTTCCGTAAAAATAAGCAAATATTAATTTTTGTACCTTCTTGCAGTTTTGCTTAGTAAAATAAATGATTTTTTTTTTTTAATAAAGAGACTGAGGGCGTTATTAATGAAAATTTTTTGGAAAAACCACAATAATTTAAATTTGGTAGAAGTTATAGCTGCTATTTCGGAAATCACCACAACTCCTCCTGAAGTCTGATTTTCAACCGCCGTCACTGGGATATGATCTCGGATTACAAAGTCAATGGTCTACCCACTGAGCTAAGCTCGCCACGTAAACTGTTGTTGCTTTTTCTTAATTTAAATTACAATATATATATAGTAGAGTATATATTTAAAATAAATTTGACTTAAATTATGCATATCTCATTCTGTGTATATCGAAGTGAAAATCCTAATAAATCATATGAACTTAGTTTTAATATTAACTAAAATCCTCGGTGTTTGACCGTTTAAATTTCTCCAGCGCACTCTGCGCTCCCTCTAACACACTCAAACCCTTTTGCTTTATTTTCACCTTTAATTTAATTTTCGTTTGTTTATTACTTTTTATTGTTTTAAAAAGAAAAATATATACATACATACTTAGGTTCTTTAATTTAATTTCATTTTTAAAAAACTTATTGCTAAATGGCTAACAGCATTACGCCAAGACCTGCTCGTTAGCAGTAATCAGTTTTGAATTTGAAAAACTAACAAAATGTGTCCAACTCAACGCCAGAACTCTGGCTGCGTCAAATCCATGCATTAATCAAAAACATAAAAATACTACCTTATAGAGGCAGAAATGCTCTACATAATTGCTGTGGGAAGTACTGCGCTGCGATTTATCGCTTTCGCTTTATCAATTGTTGTTATTTCCTATAAGATTTCATCAAACACTTGGATAATCGTACATGGCGTATGAGTAACATTATTTCGCACCACATATATCATACAAAAAAAAATCATTTAATATGCCCATAGTTTAAGCGAAAGTGATCAGTCGCAGCATAGTACTTCCCACTGCAGTTGTATAGAGAATTTCTTCATATACAATATAGCATTGTCATCTTTTTGATAAGAAGCATTTTCGCGTCAATTTCCATACACATTTTACTTTTTCTCTTAGCTACATATCGCACGTTTAATAATATACAGAATTATTTCAAAATTTCAATTTTTGTGTTAAAACGCAATCAAGGTTTAATCAATTCGTACAGTAGGTATGCAAAATGACGGATGGAAAGACATATATCTTCGCCATTTTGGGAAGTTTAGCCATCTGTTTGGCTGAACATATTCTCCTTATCAAGCTTATTAAATTTTTATGCCGCCTCCCAACGGCAAAGATTTTAAAGCATTTGTTCTCATTTGTATTAAGTATTCTATATTATGCATGCAGATTAAGCGTTCCCTAAAATACATACCTAGATACTCATATGCAAGGAAAGCGCCTTTAAATATTAAAGAACAAGCAAAAACTCATGTCTGACAAAAGGTGAGCTACTTAAATTAAGGGCCATACACAAGCAAAAATAAAGTTGAAAAATCGTTTTTTTCCACGTTTTTACTTAAGTACTTACATATGTATGTATAAAAGAGACAACACTAAGAGACTACAAAAAGATTAAAAATTAAATCTACGTTTGTGTATAAATATGCATATAAATGTACATAAATATATTTGTCTTGACAAGCAAATACATACTTATAAACATTTTAGTACAACAGAAGACGAACAAAGCCCTCAAAGCATCACACAAAAGTTTTTTATTACAATAATGACAATACGTTCTTATGAAAAATTAAAATTAATTTGAGTAACCATAGCTATGCATTCAACATTGCTCTGAAATTATGAAATAATTTTTGGAATAAATCATATCTTTGAACCTAAAAATCACTTTAAAAAAATCCTGACGTCAGAGAGAAAAACTAAAAACGCAGTTTTGCTGTATTTGGCCTAAAGTCGATTGCTTCGCGTGTTTCGAATTTCTTTTTATTTTTGTCGGTACGGTGTTACAAGTAAAATATTTTAAATGAGAACTTAATTATTATTTTATATTTTTTCGCTCAAAAATAAAAATTATTGTCGAGTTTTAGTTTTTTGTTCGACAGAAATTGCTATAATTTTATTTTTATTTTTTCGGTCACAAAAAATGATTACTTTATGATTTATATATATCTATGCGTTTAGAGATAAAAACCATTATTGAGTTTTATTTTTCCATTGAAAAAAAATGATTATTCTATGAAAAGTTTGAGACTTATTCTTTTTTTTTGTGGTGTCGCTACCTCCGAAAAGGGTACGATGGAAATCACGCGAGTATAGCTTTTGTGTTTTCGATGCTATTAAGTGAAAAACTAAAACTTAATAATAATTGTTATCATTAAGCAAAAAAATAAAAATTAAGTAATAATAATTTCCTCCAAGTGAAAAAATACAACCCAAATGTTAATTTTTTTTTATTGGTTAAAATTATAACAGAATATAGAAGAAACATATCAGCGATCACGAGTTTTTTTTTCGATGCTTAGAACATGTTGATTTTTTTAATTAAATTTAAAAAAATATCAATTATTTGCCGTCTTTGGTTTTTAATCGCGTAAAGGAATGAGACCCCGTTTTTTTAATGTATATATGTCAAGATTTTTGGCGCGCTTGATGTCATATTACGATTCTTGCTTTACACGACAATACCTGCAAGAAAAACGTCATCACTTCCCAGGTATTGCTATTTCATTATTGTTTATATCACTGTGCTGTTCGTTTTTTGCGGAAATTTTAATTTTATTTTTTAATTTATGTTACTTAACGACCTAACTAAGTACACCACACATTCATTATTATTTGCTGTACTTTTTTTGTTGCTCTTTTTCCTTTTTTAAGGGGCAATCAAAACACGACGTACATTATTGCATACACCCAACATACATATGTATATGTACATATGTACATACGTATGTATATATCTATTACGTAGTCATACATAAATAAATGCAATTTTAAACAATTTCCCGCTTGAGGCCTTAATTATATTTTGCAACGTTCAAACAAAGCAGCATACACATTAAGGGCGAAGGACATGTGTGACATGCTTACATACATACATATGTACAGGAAAATATTTACACACAAAAAATAATAACAAAAAGCGAAGAAACCCTCGGGCGTGTTTACTAAACGAAGGAGAGTGGGATAACACTCATACGACATGACACCCCGACACAACAGCAGTTTCAAAACGTTTTTCGTTTTTTTGGTTTTGCCTTTGAATGACATTAACAATTCTCGGTGATTTGTATTTTGATACATACTAATTTAAGTTGATTAGAAAATTTAATTGTTATTTCATTGTAATTGTAATATCATTTCCATTTGACAAATGGAATCTTGGCAAGACTAGTGAAAATTAGATGCAGCGAAAGAAAATATCAATTCGAGATTACGTATAAATTTACATACATGTGTATGTATTTGTGTTTAAACGTGCACACATAGAAACTTCCCTTTACCTTAAAGGCAAAAATTCCGAATCGTTGCTTCATTGTTAAACAAATTTATGCGTATAGTTATACAAATACATATGTATAGCGTTGGTTGCTTTGGATAATAAGAATAAAAAAAATGCCATTGATTTAGACCTTCGAGCTTGCTTCAGTAAAACTGACAAGATCAAGTACTTAGGCTTGATCCTTAACAGGAATTTCTCGTGCAGGCCAAGCATCGAGCAAAGGGCAAGGAAGCAATTAGTGGCCTTATACTGCTGTAGGGGAGCTATTGGAAAGAGATGGGCTATTTCGCCCCAAGTTGTATATTGGCTCTACGAGATCGTAGTCAAGTCTTTTACATTTTATGGCGCCCTGCTCTGGTGAAACTCACTTGCAAAGGCTACACTAGCTAAGCAGCTGAAGCACGAACAACGGGATGGTTTAATTGGTATTAGTGAAGCACTGCGGACCACTGCCATATTGGTACATAACGTAATGCTGAACGTAGTGGCTGTCGGCGTGGCAGGCAAAATTGCCGCGTCGCGAACAGCTATTATAAACTCAGGGAAGCCGGCTTACGGACTCTGGAGTTCTAGGGAGCTTCGATTTCTTTTCTAATCACATCGATTATTTCGCCACCGAAATGGCTTCAAGCAGCTTCTTCTCTACCCACTTTCGTTCAAGGGAGGATTGGGCGGGGCGGAACTTCTGGAGGGAGGAAGCAGTGAACTTCTTCACGGATAGATCGAAACTGAACGGAAGGGTTTGTGGAGGGGTCTTCTGTCGAGAGCTTTCCATCAGTACTTGGTTCAGGCTTCCGGCTTAAGTAGCTAGGAAAGGGACTCTTGAAACATTATCGCCGGACAAAGAGCGGCATGATAACATCTAGTATACTCTTAGATAGATGGGCATCATGTCAGCTCAGCAATCGCTAGGCGATAACCAGGACATGCGCGATTGTAAGGTCATTCTGCCCGAGGGTGGACAGGGGGCGGTCGAGGGCACTGCTCACACATAGAAAGCCACAGCTCTCACTCTTGGTCGCAGTTGTCTGGAATATGACGAAGGTTGGAGTACTTTAGTCCGAAAACTGGCAAAAGGTCTATAAATCTTTCACTGAATCTTTCTCTCGAAAACTCCAAGAGCAGCTTCATCAGATGTATCCATTGTCCATGCCACATGACGAGTAACTTAAAGAGTGTGATTTTTGTATAACGTGAGAGAAAGTTATTTAGTTAGGTATTTTTACTTTTAACTTCCACACGATAGAATCTGTGGTTAATTAAATGTCATAAACACATTATAATTTCCCATAGCGTAAGTTAATGACACATACTATAATACAACAAACAACTACTATTATTTTTAGATATCCGAAGTCTACGAAAGTGAAAAAACGTGCCAGTTCCTCAAGCCATTTATGTTTCACTGCGTGGCACTAGCTGCCACTTATGTTTGTATGTATGTATGATTGCTAATAACGGCAAATGACAATATTTAACGGGGCTCGGAGGCATGTTTGATGTCAAAGATCTGGTGTCGAGAGGATAAATACTGGGCAAAAGATAAGATAATCGGCTTTAGCGTCTGGTAAGTAGGATACTCTGAAAAATGATGGCGCCTGTTACTTACGTTAAGTCAAGAGACAGAAATGCTATGTACTTACATACATACATACTTATGTAATATGTACATAGATATTTTCATACATGCATCCGCACATATGTACATATGTATGTATATTAAGGTGTTCCAAAAATGCATTCGAAAAAGTAAAGTCGGAATTTTTATGCTCACCTCCTAGGATTGTTCTATACCGAAAAAAAGTATACCCTTGTTTTTTTATTTTGAATTCAAAAAATATTTAGAGGTCGCTCAAAGCGCCCAAAGTTTTCCATGCATTCTATATGGGGAATAAAAACAACTTTTCGTAGAAATAATATAGAATAGTTAACAACCAATATTTTTGTACCCCAAAACTCTGTTTATCTACAGGAGATTCCCAACAATAATACCCAATAATTTATTTAAACATTTTTTCATCGCATTTATTTATAGCAAAATGAAAAATAAAACCGACAGAAAAGAGACAAATTTAGTAATATAGCCTTGCACTAGTAAAGCCCAATTTTAGATGGCCTATTAAAGTAGAGATTGTCGATTAACTTCAACAATTCGTTTTAAGATCATATATTTAAGCTGCACTTAAATGACCAATATTGGCTATTTAAATATGATATATGCAACCCTGTGTCTGTACCAAGCAACCAAGATTGATAGGTAGGTTATTTAATCAATCCCACCAAATCCCAACAAAAATCAATCAGCTGTTCAGCACAAAATGTAAACAAACAAGCAAATGCAACAACAATTTCAAGGAACAAGCAGCAGTGCTGCCAATTGTTGGACATATTTAAACAAAGTCGAACGGAAGCTAAATGACATTTAAACAAAAATCCACAATTAAACTTAAGTGCCGTTTAAATATTCATTTGAAATTGGCCCTAAGTAAATATTTATTAAAAGTGGATTAGTCAGAATGTGTGGGAAGGGGAAGTTGCTAATTCCTGCTGAAGAAATTTTTAGGCAAACCTTTAATTTATATGCTGTTCATATTTTCAGTTTCATGCTATTGTACATATTGCTACGATTATCTTTGAACTCTTGACGGATTTACCAAAAATCTCTGGATTCGTATCGCTGGGTTAAATAAACGTTCGTGATGACCAAATTTCAGGACAATTAATTCTCGCGTACTTTTTGGGATATTTTCTCTTTTCGAAAAGACATTTTAATTCAGTGATGCAACTCTGCAGTGCTGCCAAACATTTATTTCCATTCTTTTCTGAGCTGTCACATTTTTGTAGTTTTGTTTTCATTTCAAAATTCTTAGAAGCAGATGGAAAAATATAAAAGTCACTTTAGTGCTTCGTAAATCTTTTTTTTCTTTTTTCGTGTAATTAATATAAATCAGAGATTTAAATTACAGGTTTTATTAAACTTTTAAGGTATGTAGATTTATATATGCATATTAACGTGCCATAAAATAATAATCGCCATGTCATACAAAATTGTTTAATCCGTGGATAATGGCCTTGCATACTATTGATTCCCCAAATATTTTGTTAACTTTTGAGTCCACACACATATGTATTTAAAAATAGTATGTTAATTAGCCGTTAATAAATGAAGAAAAATTTGTAATGACCTACATATATTTCTTTCAGATCAAGAGGCAACGGTGAGAAATATATAGCTGTAAAACATAAAATAAAATCAGATAGTTGGAAAATGTTATCAGTGTTTTCGAAGAAAGCATAGTTCATTGCGCGAAGGAGAAATCGACAATACAATCATGTCCATATTTGGCTGGGGCAACACAGAACATGGCGAACTTGGACTGGGCGGCATTGAGGAAGAAGAGGTTAATTAGTTATTAAGATTTTGATACAAATTAATAGTGACACACGTTCCGCTTAGATTTTGGAACCCCGAGAAATACCCTGGAAACCAGAACACTCTGTAATCAGCATAGGATGCGGCCTCGAGCATACTTTATTTTTGACTTCAGACGGAAAAGTATACTCATGCGGATGTAATGATTTTGGTCAATTGGGTCACCAACAGATGACTAAGCGGCCACGTATGTGAATACACTAAATATAAAACTATATGATTATTTTCCCCATGAAATTCTTGTACACCAACTTGTAGCATTGTCAGCACTATAGACGTTTCAGCAGGTGTGTGATAAATTTGAGGTCATGAATGAAATTGGTTACTCGATCAAGTAACGCTTTAATTGCTTTCCCTATTGGCCATAGTGAACCTGAAATATATCATTTTAAAATTTCTTAACAGTGGCATATTTTTCGTTAAAACACTTTATCAGCAAGCATATCGTCGTTTAAAGTACAAAACCGCGTTTTGACGTAATGCAAAACCGCGCATAAAGATAATGCAAAACCACGTACGTGAGGTTGCATAAATTATTTTGTAGAGAGTAAAAACACTCATATTTCAAAATTGTTCTCTCTTTTATAAACTAACCGCATTTCTGGTTGGTATATTTTAGGACGAATGGATAAGGGTTAAGCCAAGAGCTTCGGTGAGCAAATCCAATTTTTGGCAAAAAAGGTCAGTTACGCGGTTTTGTACTTTAAACGACGAAATGCAAAACCACAACAATAAATAAATATTTGGATCGTCATTATCTTCATTCTTTAGTAAACTTACGATTTTTAACACATTTCAGAGCTTATAAATGATCTCGGTAATACTGTTATCACGGAAATAAGTGGTGGCGCTAGGCATTCATTAGCGCTCAGTGAATGGGGCCAGCTTTACAGCTGGGGTCATAACGACTATGGGCAACTGGCACAACAAGATGGATTAGATGTTGTGCCTTCCCCGAAAATGATCAAAAAACTTGCTACTCAAACTGTTATACAAATAGCAAGCGGTTATAATCACAGTCTTGCATTAACTAATTGTAAGTATACCAACCTATAATTGTCAAAATGCTATAAATGAAATTTTATCTACAGGTGGCGCTTTATACTCTTGGGGTTCAAACATCTATGGCCAATTAGGAGTATCACCGCCAAGTGAATTGGCTCACGCCACTTCTCCTCGTATTGTAGACTCATTGCTGGGAATACCTATTGCTTTTATCGCATGTGGGGGCAATCATTCTTTCATTATCACAAAATCTGGTGCTGTATTTGGCTGGGGACGCAATAATAGTGGACAATTAGGACTAAACGACACTACACATCGACATTTTCCAACACAATTGAGAACAATTCGTAGCCTGCGTGTGCGCTATATAGCCTGTGGTGAACAATATTCTGTATTTTTAACCAACGATGGTGGTGTTTTCACATGTGGCAAAGGTTCATACGGTCAGCTGGGACATGGCGGCAACATGAATGAAGTATTGCCAAGAAAAGTAACTGAGTTAATGGGTAGTACAGTTACCCAAATTTCATGCGGAGCCCAACATACGCTTGCTTTAGTGCCATCTCGTGGTAGGGTGTACGGTTTTGGATTAGGTTGTTTTGGACAATTCGGTACACGCAAAGTGAATAGCTGTTCGCTGCCACAAGTCATGGTTGGACCTTGGGTATGTTATATCCCTTTTTTTTGTTTTTGTTAATTTCGATGTAAAGTTTATGAAATCATATCTTTCAGGTATCTCCCAGCGGTTCCAAACTACTGAATACTGAGACCAAAGATAATCCAGACATGGGTTTTGTAATACGGCAAATTTTTTGTGGGGGCAATCATTCATTTGTAACTACCTCTCAATTCATTGACAATATACTTGCCTTCGATTGTCGCATTTACGAGTATGTGATTTAAAGATAACAGAGAGCGAGTTAACTGCATAGAGCTTTTATTTACAGGCCTAAAACTCAAATCATGTGTATAACTAGTGAATTAGCCAAGCAATGTGCAATGGTGGAGAAGGATTCATCAATCGACTTGGACCTATTAACAACCGTAGAAGTGATTTTTAAAAGTCAAGCTTGCCTTAATGGATCCTTTTTGCTTGGAGATAAGCATTTTTGTTGCACCTCGAAGCAACCTGGGGTTGACTTAGTAGAAGTTAAACAAACATTTGACTACATACGTAAAGTAGAACACGAAAGCCTTAAACAAATAGTGGGTACACGTTGTACGAAGCATATTAATATTACTTATATATATATATTTTTTTTTGTTGATTACCTTATAGATTTGGGACAAAATTACAAATGAAATAATTACATCCCTCATGCCATCGCCAGCGGACGTAGAAACTTTAAGACTTTATTTAATTTTGCCTTTATATCATGAATTTGTTAATTCTAAAAATTATGAAAATCTTCATACGCCTTTTAGCAATGCTGTACTTCGACTTAAGGAGATACCTAGGAAAATTGTCATTATGTGGTGGGCCCAAACGCCTATTGAATGGTTTGAAAACTTTGTGTCGAGCTACAAAAATGTAGTTGCTCACATAATCAGTTTTAAAATAGCTGCAAACTCCGGAGGTCACTTTGAAAAGAAGGTAATAATCAGTAAAAGCAAAAGAAATCTTTGACTTTTGCATTTGCTAATGCGACTTTTTACTTGTGTTTATATTTTGTATACAGCTCGTTACTTACAATTCCAACTTGTCAGCAGCTTTAAATTTGCTGGTTGTGCTTCATCGCATTAATCATAAAGAGCGTGCTGAAAAAATAGATTATGACATTTTCCACTGGCCAGAACTGACCGATTATGTTGACATTCAACAAGATTACATACATTGGCTCTTTGAAAAGAATGTAAATTAATGCACAAACAACACTACATTGAAACCTTGTGGAATTAATTTTTAATTTTTTCCTTTGCAGCCCGATACTTTCAATATATGTAATTATCCGTTTTTGTTCAATGCATCAGCTAAAACAACGCTGCTGCAGACAGATCAAGCTATCCAGATGCATGCTGCAATGCAAAACGCCGCCAATTCGGTATCTTTTTAGTTTTTTACAATAAATGCTTTGGCATTTGTTATTTTTCCTATATTTTTTGCAGGGAATACTTTCGCTGTTAACATTTGGAACGCCTATTTCACAGTTCATTGTTTTAAATGTTTCTCGCGAGAATTTAGTGCAGGACACTTTGCGGGAAATAATGCAATATAGTCAAAGCGACTTGAAAAAGCCACTGAAAGTATGTATTAGCAACTAATAAGTTGATGTTGCATCGAAATAAGTATCAGAGAGTGCATTGTTTAAAATTTTACACACTCAATTTTCGAAATAAAAACAAAATTTTTTATGCACTTTTGTACAGATCAAATTTCATGGAGAAGAGGCCGAAGACGCTGGTGGTGTTCGAAAAGAGTTCTTCATGTTGTTATTAAGAGACCTTTTGGATCCGAAATACGGCATGTTTAAAGAATTTGAGGACTCACGTACACTTTGGTTTGCTGATGTTACATTTGAAACAGAGGATATGTACTTCTTGATTGGAGTGATTTGTGGCCTAGCGATATACAATTTTATTATAATAAATTTACCATTCCCATTGGCGCTTTATAAAAAATTACTTGATGAACCTGTTGATATTAGTGATTTGCGCGACATTTCACCTGCATTAGCCAATTCTATGGAATCCATTTTGAATTACAATCAAATCGATTTCGAAGAGGTTTTCAACTTAAACTTTGAAATATCCCGTGATATCTTTGGTGAATCGATAACCGAGGAGCTAAAACCTAATGGTAGCCAAACAGCTGTTACTTTGGAGAATAAGTAAGTCGGTGGAATTTTAAACTAGCCACAAGCTTAACAGACATTTTTACAGAAAAGAGTTTGTAGACTTATATGTTGATTTTATTTTCAACAAGGCAGTGGAGAACCAGTTTACCGCGTTTCGTAAAGGATTTATGAAGGCAATAATTTTTAGGCAATTTATATCTAAGTAATTTAAATAACGAATTTTTAATCTTAAAGGTATGCTGGGGACGTGTACTGCAAATATTCAAACCCGATGAATTGATGGCTGTGGTTGTTGGCAACGAAGAATATGACTGGCAAGCGCTGGAGCTACAATGTGAATACAAAAATGGTTACAATTCCGGCGATCAGACGGTTGGTCAACTGATTTTTTTTT
>NW_023458565.1:21908130-21911064 GCF_013731165.1 Rhagoletis pomonella
AAACGTTTTCTTTACCTAATCCCGTTTCACCCTCGAATTCTACCCACAGTTTAGTTTTTAATAAATCAGTTTTAGTCACAGAGTTAATAATCCGATAGGAATCCTCTAAAATCGAGGTACGACGTATACGAATCTCAAATTTATTTGGAACATTTGTCTAAAAAAAGAATGTTGATAAGTGTTACCCAATATTATATAGCAGGAAGCACAAATAAATAATGATGTACATACATATGTACATGCACACATGTAAGAACTTACCGGTTTTCTAATATGACTCTTGAAATACTCGTACTTTTGTTTGTAGTCTCTGGAATATGGTACGGCCTGACCAGCTATATTTGGATTTGATAATCTTGGATCTTCCCACTGTGTGGTGCGAGTGTCTTAAAAAGAAAAAAAGACAAATAAATTAATAAACTCCTGGTTGTTTTAACCCATTAGTAACTTACTATGATCAATATAAAACACGCGTCCATCCGTATGAACACGTTCTTCCCAGCCCTCTGGCAGAGGTCCCAAATCATCCTCGACTCTACGCGTTTGATTAGGCATTGGGCTAGCGCGTCCATTACGTGGATCAATCCATGTCGTGCGTCGCGCAGCATGATCTATGAAAAATGTTCTACCGTTCGGTGCTACCTGCATAGACCAATTCGGCGGCAAAGCATCTTCATCTGATCTCGGGGTAGCCTGACACAAAAAATGTTTAATTTTGTGGTAAAGAAAAAAAGATTTGAAAATAGTCAATATATATGTATTTGAAGGACAAAAATTATAATTCATCGCAAAATTGTCTAACTCAAAGAGCACAGAATGTTCAAATTGGGTCTATGGTAATTTTCATTTAAAAAAAAGTAGATCTTGCCAAAGTATCAAACATACATAATATAATATATAATATTATGTATAACTCTTTTACTACGGTATTATAAATGGCAGCAAACTTAACATCGACAACCCAATAGATATGATAAGAAATAAAACTAAACTCACCGGAGGTCTGCCGGAGTCAGATTCATCAACACTAATATGAAAACGTCTTTGGAAATCAGATGCAGCTGCCTCAACGTTTACGTTACTGTTGCTAGTTGCCGAGCTAATAATAAAGTTAGCAAGATATTAATAAAGACCGAAGAAGATACGGTAAATTTCTTAAAGATAATTTAGAAAATTAGTGCACGTTGATCTGTATAAAAACATATATAAATATTAATAATTTTATCAAAATCACACAAATTTTATGAGCGTGTTTTATCTTTTTTACTTAAATTGCTGGGGCTTTAATGTAATATTTGGTATATTGAACACTTAAATCAAATTCGAATCAGAAATAAAAAATAGTCTATGGATGGTAAGGGGAGTTATGTATACATATACATACAGTACCGGTCAAAAGTATTGGCACAGAGAATTTTTCGCAATGTAAGTATGCAAAGTTTTTTATTCTAATTTCTTTTCACTAATTTTTTCTAAAAATATAGCTCATGCTACAACAAAGAGCATAAAAATAAATTCTCTAAAATGTTTGCAAGACTCAGGAAAATTCAACAAATTGGCGTACTAATTTGCAACTTTCAAATCAGATTTTCGAGAAAAATTTTAAGCACGCAGTTGTAGAGCCCCTTTAATTTTAGTATCACAAAGTATAAGTTTGAAGTTAATAAGAAATCGTGTTGATTTTTGGAATTTTTTTTGCTGACGGTGTTTTTATTTTCAAAAATCAAACTTGCACTTTGTTATGCTAAAATTGAAAGGGCTCTACAACTGCGTACTCAAAATTTTTTCAAAAATCTGATTTGAGAGTTGCAAATTAGTACGCAAATTTATGGAAGTTTCCTGAGTTTTGTACACATCTTAGAGATTTTATTTTTATGCTCTTTGTTTTAGCATGAGCTAAATTTGTTTACAAAATTAGCGAAAAGAAATTAGAATTAAAAACTTTGCATACATTGCGAAAAATTCTCTGTGCCAATACTTTTGTCCGGCACTTATATTCATACATACTACATAAGCAAAAAAAACTAAGTTTTGTAAAAATCTACAATCGATATTTGACCGAGATGTTTTATATATCAACACTTACACTAATGGCCGTTCCCATTGCGTCGTACGTGCAGTATGATTAACATAATAAGTTCTCCCATTTGCATCTTGCCGTTCTTCCCAGCCAGACGGCAAAGGGTCGTGACTGACATTGGATGGGAATTGTCCCTAAATATAAATGTTTAGCATTTAATTAATTAAAATTAATTATTTTATGTATATACCGTTTGAGTTCCACTCATTCTTGAGGTATTCTCCAAATGCTCCCATTCCCCATCAACTGCGTCAGCTTCGTTTGCCTCCCCCGATTCATGTACAAATGCATGATAAATCTCTAGCGTGCCTTTTATCCGTGACTTTGCGCTGCTTGAATATTAATTTTTATTGTTGTATTTA
Source organism: Rhagoletis pomonella (assembly GCF_013731165.1). NCBI lineage: Eukaryota > Metazoa > Arthropoda > Insecta > Diptera > Tephritidae > Rhagoletis > Rhagoletis pomonella. The sequence continues at coordinate 21,910,573 of NW_023458565.1, forward strand.
TAAAAAAGGCGAAATGAATGAAACTGCACTAACTAAATTTGTTTAAAATAAATTTCAAATAAATAACTTAGAAAATCACGTAACCCGGCTGAAAGATTAGTTCGATATTATTCACTTAAGGGAAAGGTTATTCAAAAAATATAATTAAAAGAAAATTAAGGTAAAATAACTTTTAATAAGTATGTACACGTGAAATTTTTAGTTACAAATAAAATAATACAAAATAATTTTGTAAATGAAATCAATTTAACATACCCTACTGACCTTCTCGGTCTTAGTGAGTAGCTTTGTGGACTTATAGTAGTATTTTCTTGCTCTGTGGGTAAATTATTTAGCGTCAGTTCAACCATGCCAAGAAAGTCATCACGTGTTAAACGATTTTCATCAAATACTTGAAACACCAATTTGTGCTCTGAAGGTTTCACCTTTAAAAAATAAGAAAATAGATTAACAAATTGCTTAATCAATGCTCAGAATTTCTTTATTTGAAAA
>NW_023458565.1:21911074-21931497 GCF_013731165.1 Rhagoletis pomonella
ACAAGATCTGACAAGATGAAGCAAAAGAAAAAAGTAATTTTCTGGCTGACGTTTGTAATTTCGGCGCCATGTTATTTTCTGTGAAAAGTAAACAAAGAATATGAAGACGAAGCATAAAGAAAAAATGTAAGCATTGTTGTGCACATGTTTGTGCTAACCAATTTATTATTTTTGTACTTGTTTTTGCATCCAATCACCGCGCACTTCATTTTAATTACATTTGCACAAAAAGTCACTTAAAAATCACTGAAATAAACCACCGACAAAATACACATAAAGAAAGCAAAACAGAAATAGCAAACTTCAAAATTACGAACATCACACACTTTTTTCTCAATTGTTATTACAAATGGCTGCTTCTCAACCGGTCAGATCTGTTCTAATTGGTTCATGTAGTTTATTGAGTCGTCTATTCCGCTCTTAATACATATGCATGCAAGTTATCGAAATGCTCATAATTTCGTTGTATCGAACATTTAGACACAATTGTATAAGTTTCTTCCCTAGGTAAGGTTATTAAAAACCTACGAAAATAATACTATTTGGCGTTGAAAATATAATTTTAATAGTTAAAAAAATTAAAAATGTCGGCCACGGACCAAATGAGGGCAATGCTCGATCAATTAATGGGCACAACTCGCAATGGAGATGATGAACGCGGAGTTAAATTTTCTGATGCTCGTGTGTGTAAAAGTTTTCTACTTGACTGTTGTCCTCATGATGTACTCGCTTCAACTCGCATGGATCTAGGAGAGTGCCCAAAAGTTCACGATCTGGCATTCAGAGCTGATTATCAGAGTGCTGCGAAGTCTCATGACTTTTATTATGATATAGAAGCTATGGAACATTTGCAGGCTTTCATTGCTGATTGTGACCGTCGTACAGAGTCTGCAAAGCAGCGTCTAAAGGAAACACAGGAGGAACTAACAGCCGAGGTGGCTGAAAAAGCAAATGCAGTACATGCATTGGCAGAAGAAATCGGCAAAAAATTAGCTAAGGCCGAGGCACTCGGTGAAGCAGGAGAAGTTGAAGAAAGTATGTCTTTAATGAAGGAAATAGATGAATTGCGATCTAAGAAAATTAAAGCAGAGCACGAATATCGCACATCAATGCCGGCTTCGACCTATCAACAACAAAAGTTGCGTGTATGTGAGGTATGTTCTGCATATTTAGGTATCCATGATAACGACATACGACTGGCTGACCACTTCGGTGGTAAATTGCACTTGGGTTTCCTTACTATACGTGAGAAATTGGCGGAGCTAGAAAAAACGGCAGGTCCACGTAAAGCAGATCTTAAGCGCAGTGGAAAAATAGATGAACGCAATGACGACAGACAGAGGTCTCGATTTTTTGTTGGTGGTCGAGAGCTAGATCGGCGTTCACGCGTACACCGGTCCAGATCTAGAGATCGCACCCGTCGCAATGAACGTGGAGGTGCAAGTAGTTCTGATGGTAGATCTGAGCGACGATCTGAAAAGGATAAAGAAAGGGAAAAAGATCGTGACCGACGTGATCGTGGAGATCGAGGGGATCGTGGAGATCGAGGGGATCGAGGAGATCGAGGAGATCGTGGAAGCGCAGTTTCGCCTATCAGAGAAGAAAGAAAACGATCAAGATCTCGCTCCCGTGCACAGAAGTACAGTTCTCGCCGAAGGTCTCAGTCACGTGAGCGGCATCGTCGTTAAAAGTGAAGAAGTTGAAAAAATGGAATTTTCTCCGTTGCATTCAATAACACTTTATTCGACCCCAACTACATACATACATATGATTTTAGTGTGTACATGACGATTCCGGTAGCACGTATGTAATTAATTACAAATTTTTTCGTATTTTATTATGTAACTAATCATAAATTCAATTCAATGTTTTCTTTTTGCGATTTCTTGAATAAAATCTCTTTCTCGATTATAGAAACATTTCATATACCTACCACCATTGTTCAGGTTTTGGTATGTAAACACTTATGCTTATTAAATAAAATATTAGTACGAAAATAGTAAACTTATTTAGGTAAACTAGTGACTGACCAGATTTGTAAGCTGAATGGACTATTTCAGAACAAGGTGTTACGAAAGCGCATGGTTTTAAGATTTCAAAACATATCCTTCACAAAAGATTCTAATTAAAAAAGATTTGCTTTGGCACATATTTTTAATGGTATGTAGTAACCTCAAATACACAAAAATTCATAATGTAAAGTGATTTTAACATCATTAGCATTGTCAGCGGCTACCCAATTGCATTTAAACCAAATTCAACATAGTATCCACTTTCCAGGGAATTTGGGTATGTATTTGAAGTAAAACAGTTATTTGAAGATAACTGAGTTTTTTTTGTAGCCCCCATCTTTGAAAAATATTTGTGGTTGGGAATTGAGTTGCCTGGCTTATTGCTATAAATTTTTTTCCACGAATGGATAATGTAAATCATAAAAATTACGATTGGCCCTGGTATGTATTTAAGTATGTATGTACATATGTTCTATCTCTATTCAAGTATAAGTCGAACCTTTTGAATTATCCATATTAATTCGAAATCTATTACTAATTGAAAGTGAGGAAAGTATTGTTGAAACCTTCAATTGGTGCAGATATAACAAATGTAGCTAAAGACAAATGCCAGCTAATTACATAGATATTCAACTTTCATATCGTGGTCATCTATGCAAAAGACTTTATGTGCGTTTTTTAATATTCAGACAGTTTGCTTTGAGATACACTTCTGCCCAAAAACTCAAATAGTCATCCTAAAAAAATACGAGATTTATTACCAGCTGTGAAAGCATTTCCAACGTTAATTGAATAAGTATTTTGCTTCTCCAAAATATCGAATTGCAAATTAGAGTCTTTTGCATTAATGACGACAGCATGTGTCTGATGTACTTTTTTCCAATAATTAGTAATGGCTAGGTGAGTATCCGCCATAGCTGATTGTGGTTACCCATGACGTACCGGCATGTTGCCCAATACGGACATAAAACATCTGAATGAGAGAAGAACTTTCCTTAATAGCGGTCGCTGATTTGTCAAACCTCTGACTGACTGCCTTTCTGCATAATACTGTAGAGTCGTGAATTCACAGAAAATCAAGGTGCAAACCACCAATTGGAGAAGAAGGCCGCTATAGGATCTGTCTAAGCATGTGCTAAATTATACATAGTTACTAGATGAGCTTTGCAACTAAAAGCCAAAAGATAGCGGCTGTCAATCTAAAAATACTACCTAGTTTGTTTGTATGTGTATATATCTTTATGTATGATTTGTATGTATATTACAATTGGAAACCAACCTACAGAAAAAAACTTATAATAATTCTAATAAAATTATTTATTCGGTACATACTGTACCATAAGCGTATCCGTAAATACAGATTGGTGTTTTTTCTAATCAATACCATCGCCAATTAAGTACGTACAAATGAACATTTCTCTGCTCGCTTAACGATAAATTTCCGAGGAAGCGACAACAAAGCGAACAATGAAGAGCACTACCGCGTACCTATATATAGTTTGTAGTAGGGATGTTACGAATATTTGAATTCGAATTCGCTTATGCGAATGATTCACATAATTTTTAACATTCGCATACGCCTCAAATGATGGGAATATATACATGATACCGGTGCATTGGCTATAAGTCAGCCTAACCAGGATGGTTACAATAATTTAGCTTCAGGCGGTAAAATAATGGTGAGCTTTCAACGATTTCTGTCAAAGGTCTCTTAATCCACCTAGCAGGAATTTTATATTCCTCTTGCGAAGGCTGGGGTGTAGAATTTGGAGACATTAAAATTTTGAAATCAATGAAAAGCGAGCCACTCGCGATTTGTGGAAAACTGCTTGAAAATATTTCAGAGCTCCACCGACATCGTGAGCAATTTTTCATGGACAAAAAGCAGCAAAACTACTTTTTCGGAAATATAGGTAATATAATATTTCGAAAAATTGCCAGTGTGAAATATATTACATTCGTAACATCCCTTATATGTAGTTATATACACTAGACGACAAATGAAAGTGTACACCTTGATCTAATATAGTATTCACAACTATTTTCATGAACAATTTTTTGCATTTATTTATAAAAAATATAGTTCGTTCTATAATAGGCGTGTTTTATTTGACCAGAAATTTAAGCTATTTGCTTAATACGATAATTGGTATTCTTATGTCTCGTAAGTAAACCGTATGCGCTAATATCATGAAGCAAACATTCGCACAAAAAAAAATCGAAACAAAAAGATTTGCTTTTGAATTTTTAAATTTTTTTTTTTATTTGCAGTCAAACTGTCAAAATTAGGCCAACATAGGAAATAAGCCAGTTTCGTTTTATTTGACCATGATTTAGCAATTAGCTTGTGATGGTAGAATAAAAAATGCCTAAATTGCTCGATGTTTTGCTCGCCGTTTCACCATGTGCGTACCCTAAGAAAAGTATTAATGGGCGGGATGCGCAAAATATCAAGCATCAAATTCTATTTTTCGATAAAAGGGCCAAGTTCGAATATTATCTTAACACTACGGGTCTTCCCTTAAACTCGTAAAAGCCTCGCAAACCTCGTAAATTTACGAGCCTCGGAAAAGAACTATCAAAACATTTATGGAGCACTATTTACGACCCCTCGTAAAATTACGGTGCAAATTTGATCGAAAACTTCAGTATTGCCGAGGGGCGGAAAATTTAACACTAAAATTTATTACATATATAAATATTGAAAACAAATTAAAAAAAAAAAAATGTGAATAGAAAGAATGAATTTCAACCATTAGCTGTACTAACTTGGGTTTTCTGCTAATTTTCGGAATTTTTAATTGTATTTTAGCCAATAGTGATAGAGACAAGATGGCGGGCTGTTATGGGGAATACTACGAAACCAAAATTGTTTCACAGCCACTATACGCACCTATTTACACATTTTCTTAAAGGGGGCGTTTCCATAAAGGCCTCGCAAACTTACCAAGTTTTACACAGTTTGAGACTTAACGAGTTTAAGAGAATCCCCTAACTGTATTTATAGGCTGTATTAATAGATAACATAAATAATGTGACCTTGGATAGTTTCAAAAAGGATTTAATAGAAATGTGGGACAATATATCAAACGAACTCGACCGTGCCGCCTGCGAAAATCGTCTCAAAAGTTAAAAGCTTTTTTCTTCTTCTTCTTCTTACCACTTCACTGACGAATCTGTCGTAGTTTAAAAAAATGAGTGGCGCCCTTATGTAAGTAGGAATTTAGAATGTAAATTAGGTATCAGACATACTACTGAGCTGCTTTACAAAGTAAGTTACGTAGAATGTAGAGCAGTCGCTCGGAGTAGTTCGGCGCTTGGAAATAACTTCGGCGGCACGTTATTTTGTAACTGACAGCGTAATGCGTCGTCGGAGGTGTTCATTTTGTGCTTTACCGGTCTATTCTGCACGTTACCGAAGATTTTGGGACCGGAAAATTTTATTACCAAAAAATGTTACCACTTCTTGTCACCGCGATTCTAGATACGTTGGTAATGCAGTGAAAATATTCAGCAACTCAGCTATGAATATTTGTGGAAATTCCTGTATTATTCACGGGGCAATATTTTGTTACCAGCTTATGAGATGGTAACCAAATTTACCGGTTACAAGAGAGCACAGAATGCGAAAAAGGTTTAAAAATTGACAAACACTTTAATTACCGGTTATAAAATTTATGTTACCAGTGCAAAATAGACCTGTTACTAGTAGATGACATTGGTCATGATGAGAGATTTTCGCCGCGGGTTATATTAGAGCAAGGTGTACACTTTCATTTGTCGCCTAGTGTATGTATGTATATTTGCTTAGCACGTTAAGGCATGAACGAAAGACACAAGATCACGCCTTAAGGAAAGAAAGAAAAAAGTTATTTTCTAGCTGTTGAAATCTCGACGCCATCTTTGTTGTAGAAGTAAACAACGAAGAGAACAAAAAAAAACGCGTAATTGTTGAACGCATGAATAATCATTTTTATTATGCAAATTCTCCTATAAATCATGTCGTTGTGTTAAATTATTCTTTACCTTATGTGTGCACACGTTGTCACAAGCGAAAATTAAGAAAATTGCAGTAAAAAGCCACCACCAAATTGTAAACAACGAACAAATGTAAACAAACGGCTTATGTCAAAATCGCCCTACTTTTTTCATAAGTGCGATTATAACGGGCCACTCTTCTGCTGTCGTGATCTTGTCTTTTTGGTTCAGCTATGGATTTAAAGGAGTTGCTAGTGGCGAATCAAAAACGGCTTATATATGTGTGGGTGTGTGAGAGTTACGTTCCACATACTACCAATCCACTTTCAGGTGGTTGATACAAAGTCGGCTACAAATTGTATTGTACCCATGAACCATGATTCAATAATACAAGGTTGGATAACCTGGCAGTTGTCTCGCTCCCGCATTCTGCTTTAGCCTGTGTTGCCTTCTTTTTTGATTTGTAGCAACTACTACTAAAATACAAGGGGAAAAATTGTCTTCGTATAAAAAGTTCAACAGGCAACACTGCCGATATTTTCATCGATTGTTTCGTGGGAATTCATTTTCTTATTGGGCAAATTCAAGTAAGTATGGCTAAAAAATAAAAAATAATAGAAATAATTTGAATTACAACAATAATTTACATATTTATTTGCAGGGTATCGGAGTTATTCATAATTTGTGTTCAAAAAGTAGCGTTTTACAACAAGTGCAGCCGCTGCAAGTAAGTTTTGCATGCTAGGATCCCTGTGTGTCCGTCTACGTATGGGTAAATATATTCTCCTGTGAAGACCAGGATCACTTGGGTGTCCGTCCACGTTTGCTGGTGCATGCATTTTTACCACTGCAGCGTTTGGTTGGTCAAGTGCAGCCTTTGCATATTTCCAAGTAAGGGCCGGTTGTTCAATGTCTGATTAGCACAAATCGGAGGTAGAAGCTCCGGTTAGATACAACGACTGCTTTATCGATCACATGTTATATGCATGATGTTGAAATCGTCGATAATGATGTTTAACCGGCAAGTAGTGATAACCAGACATTGAACAACCGGCCCTAAGTATACCACTCCATAAAAGCGAAAGTGGAAATATTAATAAAGATATTTTCTTGTGCTTATTGGGACTGATTGCAGAAAAAAGTACACAACATTACAAAAAATTAACAATTTTTAAAAATCGGAATGTAATTAAATTGCGATATTGAAGACATATATTTAAAGTTTACCCGATATAAAGATTAACAAGACTGATTGGAGAAAAAAGTAAAAAACATTCCGCAAAAATTAGATTTTTAAATAACCAAATGTAATTAAATTGCGATATTGAAGATATAACTTTAAAATGTAACCAATGTAATGATTAGCAAGACTGATTGGAGGAAAAAGTAGAAAACATTACTAAAAAATTTAAATTAAAAAAAAAACCAAATGTAATTCAATTTAAGATATTGAACATGTAATCTTTAAATGCAACAAATATAATAATTTTTAAAAGATTAATTTATATGCATTAAATCAACTGCATCTGTACTATTTGTATAATTCTTCATATAGTCCCTTTGAATAAAGGATTTGTTTGAATTCCATTAATTTTGTTTAATATATACTTATATATATATATATTTAATTTGTATACAAAAACGCATTTCAGCACTACCAGACTACTTACTTTTCCTACTCAAATGCAACCTTACAAGGCAGTCGATTGACACCAATGTCAATATTTAGCCAACCTGGTATTGAATCATGGTGTTAACCCTAAGTAAGTTGCAGCGTAACTTGTTGTATAGTGCGAGTGCCGCTTAAATATTTGTCTTTCCTTTTTATTGAACTTTCTGGTTAAATTCCTTGTATTGATATATATAAAAATCTCGGGTTAATGGCGAATTTTCCTACATTGGGGGCTCAACAAGGTAAAATAAGTTATAAAATATATCGAAGGTATATCTTCATGTACTCAGTTGCAATTTAAAATAGAAACCAACCGAAAAATTCTCGAGGATCTACAGTTGAAGAAGCAACTATTGCAGAAAGGCAACATACCCGGTCTAGGTGCAGGAATATCAACAAATACCCTTTATCAAGTATGTAACTATGTAGCTCGCAACATACAAATATGAAATGAATACTAAATCGATTATAGATACCTGCAAGTCAACTTTTGCAATCCTCGGACTTTTCTCAAAGTAGTGGATTAGCAAACGCACCACGCTCGGTGTTTAATGCAACAACATCCACTACATTAGGATTCTTTGTATCACAAGATTCTTATTACGGAAACACTTTTATACCTGTTTTACCCCGCCTTGATCCTGCGCCACCAATGAACTAGAACTATGGCGTGCATAAAGTTGAAAAAACTGGAGGAGTACTTAAATGGTTTGGATAGTTTTGAAAAACCGAAAATAAAATTAGAACAGTACATTACTCCCCCGCATATAGCAAGTTGTGTGCTCTACAACATACAGGTCTAGCAGTAAAGATGAACAATTCATAAAATATAAGTAAGGACACAACCATTGCGTTTGTTTGGCTACTTAATCTCGTTTCGTTGCTGCTTCCATTTGTTTCGACTCGGTAATACGGATGACAACCGAACTTCAGTTGCGTTGCCAGTGGCTGAAATGGTATCACATATGGCAACTAAATGCTGGTAAATGAGTTGCTAACTGAATTTTTGTGGTTGTCGCAGAAGTTTTTATGGTTTCAACTGTTTCTGCAGGTTATTCACACTAGATTTTCTTGGTTCCTGATACTTCAAGATTCTATTCAGAGCTATCACAGAATTCATCGTATCTTCGTTTTTCGTGAAATCTACGAAAGTTCTATCACAGAATCCGAATGGCTACGAATGTAGGTATGAAACGAGGAAGTAATGGTTTAGCGCCTGCTGGGGCAGCATAAATGTCTATTGTTTCATTTGCCTTAGCTAATTTTGAATCAGCATTGGAAGCTGGCAACGATATTTTCGAGTTCACTCGCATTCAGTGATAGCAACTTTTTCATATTCGTAGCAGGCATTCGAATTCGAAGATCTACGATAGATTCCTTATCATCTTCAAATTTATAGGACTTTACTATCTTTGCTATTCATTACAGATTTTTATTTATGATCTAGCTTTGCTGAGAACCAGCCAACAAAATCAATCCAGAAGAAAAAAAAAATCAATGCTCTGCCCATGGCAACCCAACTGAAGTGTCGTTGCTATCCGTAATCGACCCATACAATTCCATTTGAAACTACAGACACCTCAACATGATTTAATAATATCAATGTAACACACTTTCCTTTGTTTCCCCAATTATATATTAACCAAAAATGTGTTGGTCTGTATAAAATGCCCTTTGTTTTTAAGGATTGTGGATAATAACTATTATTTGCTATTGCCCATATGTGAATGAATTTAAATACATCGATGAATGTTGTGGTTGTGTGCCTTACTAACATGTTTGTAATAAATTAAAATATGTAATAACTTTTAATGATGTCGGCAATGCTCATATTTCAGACATTATACGGTGATATCGAAGGAAAATATGTTGCTGACTTGGGCTGTGGTTCTGGTATGTTGAGTATCGGCTCTTTTCTGCTCGGCGCTGGTATGACCGTAGGTTTTGAAATCGATGATGATGCCTTAAATGTAAATAGCATTTGTTATATGCATATTAACTCGTAATTGAGTAACAACTTTGTTTTTCCTAAATTTTTTTTAAAGATATTTCGTGAAAATGTAACAGATATGGAACTACCGAACTTAGATTGCGTTTTATGTGACGTATTGACATTGCCTAACAGTAAGAAATGGGAAAATGCTTTTGATACGATTGTTACCAATCCACCTTTTGGTACTAAAAATAACAGTGGTATCGATATGTGTTTTGTTCAGACTGGCATAACTCTAGCATCAGGAGCAGTTTATTCATTTCACAAAAGCTCAACACGGTATAGTAAAATGTTGCTTTAAGATAATACATTTAATTGTACATTCGCTGAATGAAAGCTATAAGGTCAAGAATTAAACGGCAACTTACAAATTTTAAAGTGCTCTGAACTTTATAGAGGATATTAAATTTTTCACAATACATATGAGGTTCAGATTTTGAAAGTTTTTTTTTTTATGATGTACATACAGTGCCGGACAAAAGTATTGGCACAGAGAATTTTTCGCAATGTACGCAAAGTTTTTTATTCTAATATATAATATGTGGCAACACTTTTGTCCGGAACTGTATGTAATTTTCTCTATTTGCCTATGCATTTTTCAGCAATGTACAAATATCGTCTATAATTTTATATTTTTCGATTCCACTAGCGACTACATACAAAAAAAGGTTAAGGACTGGCATGTCAAGGGCAATGTGGTGGCGGAGCTCAAATATAATATTGACACCAGCTATTCATTTCACAAAAGCAAGAGCGTTGATATCAATGTAGACTTCTGGAGATTTGATGTGTCTGAGAAAAATGTCTAATACGACTACTACATACGTCACCTTAAAAGTATACAATATTCTTAGTTTTTTATTTCAAATACTAGAAAATGTTTATACATAATATGCATGTTTATATGTTTAGTTCAAACTATAACACTTTCCGAACACTCGCTATTCCTCCATAACAACTTACAGCATTTTTCTAAAGCATTTATAAAAATGTAAAAAATATTTTACCGTTAAATGTAAAATATGTAGTGATATTGATAATAACAATTTTTATATTGTTTTTATACTAAGAATAGTGATTTGTAAGGACGTTGTTATTGTTTTATAAGCATAAGCCATTATACAGGTACAAGCTAGTATATATGATAACCAAAATATGCACATAAATGTATGTAAATAAGCTTTCATTTAACGCGAAACTTTCAATACATTTTATTATTTGCAAATATTATGTTCATAAATACATATGCTTACACATGCAAACAGTTTCATTAAAAATTTTGGATCAAACAATAAAAATTTTCTATCAATATTCAAAACAACCTATCGCCTCAACGAAAACAAATTCATGTATACCCTTATAGGAATTTTTTGTCTGGCGAAAATAATGAATTATTCTTAATGTAATTTTTAATTTGAAATTTGTATTTATAAGTCATACTAAGCTAAAACCCTGAGTTTGTTGAATGGCCTGAAGTAACTTATATTTCAAACGTTCTTTTGTATTGTAGCGAGGCAAATCTAATAAATTGAAACACGTATGAGCTACAGGGAGAAATCGGTCGTCATTTGTTGGTTGTATACAAATCTAAAAATACAGAATTTGAAACATTGGCCAAAGAAAAGTAAAACGGGAGTTAATTTACTTTAATGGCCTTCATTCCCTGAATGGGTATACGGTCACTTCCTGTCAAATATAAAAGAAACTTTTTCTTTTCACTTTCCGGTAAGTCATGGAAGACCTCCCAAAACCATCTTATCTGTTAACATTAAAAAGGTATATATAAAAAACGTATAAAAAAAAATCAGTTGACCAACCGTCTGATCGCCGGAATTGTAACCATTTTTGTATTCACATTGTAGCTCCAGCGCTTGCCAGTCATATTCTTCGTTGCCAACAACCACAGCCATCAATTCATCGGGTTTGAATATTTGCAGTACACGTCCCCAGCATACCTTTAAGATTAAAAATTCGTTATTTAAATTACTTAGATATAAATTGCCTAAAGATTATTGCCTTCATAAATCCTTTACGAAACGCGGTAAACTGGTTCTCCACTGCCTTGTTGAAAATAAAGTCAACATATAAGTCTACAAACTCTTTTCTGTAAAAATGTCTGTTGAGCGTGTGTTTAGTTAAAAATTCCACCGACTTACTTATTCTCCAAAGTAACAGCTGTTTGGCTACCATTAGGTTTTAGCTCCTCGGTTATCGCTTCACCAAAGATATCACGGGATATTTCAAAGTTTAAGTTGAAAACCTCTTCGAAATCAATTTGATTGTAATTCAAAATGGATTCCATAGAATTGGCTAATGCAGGTGAAATGTCGCGCAAATCACTAATATCAACAGGTTCATCAAGTAACTTTTTATAAAGCGCCAATGGGAATGGTAAATTTATTATAATAAAATTGTATATCGCTAGGCCACATATCACTCCAATCAAGAAATACATATCCTCTGTTTCAAATGTAACATCAGCAAACCAAAGTGTACGTGAGTCTTCAAATTCTTTGAACATGCCGTATTTCGGATCCAAAAGGTCTCTTAATAACAACATGAAGAACTCTTTTCGAACACCACCAGCGTCTTCGGCCTCTTCTCCATGAAATTTGATCTGTACAAAAGGAGAACATAAAAAGTTTTCCTTTTATTTCGAAAATTGCGTGTGTAAAATTTCAAACAATGCACTCTCTGATACTTATTTCGATGCAACATCAACTTATTAGTTGCTAATACATACTTTCAGTGGCTTTTTCAAGTCGCTTTGACTATATTGCATTATTTCCCGCAAAGTGTCCTGCACTAAATTCTCGCGAGAAACATTTAAAACAATGAACTGTGAAATAGGCGTTCCAAATGTTAACAGCGAAAGTATTCCCTGAAAAAAATATAGGAAAAATAACAAATGCCAAAGCATTTATTGCAAAAAATTAAAAAAATACCGAATTGGCGGCGTTTTGCATTGCCGCATGCATCTGGATAGCTTGATCTGTCTGGAGCAGCGTTGTTTTAGCTGATGCATTGAACAAAAACGGATAATTACATATATTGAAAGTATCGGGCTGCAAAGGAAAAAATTAAAAATTAATTCCACAAGATTTCAATGTAGTGTTGTTTGTGCATTTATTTACATTCTTCTCAAAGAGCCAATGTATGTAATCTTGTTGAATGTCAACATAATCGGTCAGTTCTGGCCAGTGGAAAATGTCATAATCTATTTTTTCAGCACGCTCTTTATGATTAATGCGATGAAGCACAACCAGCAAATTTAAAGCTGCTGACAAGTTGGAATTGTAAGTAACGAGCTGTATACAAATTATAAACACAAGTAAAAAGTCGCATTAGAAAATGAAAAAGTGGAAGATTTCTTTTGCTTTTACTGATTATTACCTTCTTTTCAAAGTGACCTCTGGAGTTTGCAGCTATTTTAAAACTGATAATGTGAGCAACTACATTTTTGTAGCTCGACACCAAATTTTCAAACCATTCAATAGGCGTTTGGGCCCACCACATAATAACAATTTTCCTAGGTATCTCCTTAAGTCGAAGTACAGCATTGCTAAAGGGCGTATGAAGATTTTCATAATTTTTAGAATTAACAAATTCATGATATAAAGGCAAAATTAAATAAAGTCTTAAAGTTTCTACGTCCGCCGGCGATGGCATGAGGGATGTAATTATTTCATTTGTAATTTTGTCCCAAATCTATAAGGTAATCAACAAAAAAAAAATATATATTATAAGTAATATTAATAGGCTTAGTACAACGTGTACCCACTATTTGTTTAAGGCTTTCGTGTTCTACTTTACGTATGTAGTCAAATGTTTGTTTAACTTCTACTAAGTCAACCCCAGGTTGCTTCGAGGTGCAACAAAAATGCTTATCTCCAAGCAAAAAGGATCCATTAAGGCAAGCTTGACTTTTAAAAATCACTTCTACGGTTGTTAATAGGTCCAAGTCGATTGATGAATCCTTCTCAACCATTGCACATTGCTTGGCTAATTCACTAGTTATACACATGATTTGAGTTTTAGGCCTGTAAATAAAAGCTCTATGCAGTTAACTCGCTCTCTGTTATCTTTAAATCACATACTCGTAAATGCGACAATCGAAGGCAAGTATATTGTCAATGAATTGAGAGGTAGTTACAAATGAATGATTGCCCCCACAAAAAATTTGCCGTATTACAAAACCCATGTCTGGATTATCTTTGGTCTCAGTATTCAGTAGTTTGGAACCGCTGGGAGATACCTGAAAGATACGATTTCATAAACTTTACATCGATATTAACAAAAACAAAAAAAAGGGATATAACATACCCAAGGTCCAACCATGACTTGTGGCAGCGAACAGCTATTCACTTTGCGTGTACCGAATTGTCCAAAACAACCTAATCCAAAACCGTACACCCTACCACGAGATGGCACTAAAGCAAGCGTATGTTGGGCTCCGCATGAAATTTGGGTAACTGTACTACCCATTAACTCAGTTACTTTTCTTGGCAATACTTCATTCATGTTGCCGCCATGTCCCAGCTGACCGTATGAACCTTTGCCACATGTGAAAACACCACCATCGTTGGTTAAAAATACAGAATATTGTTCACCACAGGCTATATAGCGCACACGCAGGCTACGAATTGTTCTCAATTGTGTTGGAAAATGTCGATGTGTAGTGTCGTTTAGTCCTAATTGTCCGCTATTATTGCGTCCCCAGCCAAATACAGCACCAGATTTTGAGATAATGAAAGAATGATTGCCCCCGCATGCAATAAAAGCAATAGGTATTCCCAGCAATGAGTTTACTATACGAGGAGACGTGGCGTGAGCCAATTCACTTGGCGGTGATACTCCTAATTGGCCATAGATGTTTGAACCCCAAGAGTATAAAGCGCCACCTGTAGATACAATTTCATTTATAGCATTTTGACAATTATAGGTTTGTATACTTACAATTAGTTAATGCAAGACTGTGATTATAACCACTTGCTATTTGTATAACAGTTTGAGTAGCAAGTTTTTTGATCATTTTCGGGGAAGGCACAACATCTAATCCATCTTGTTGTGCCAGTTGCCCATAGTCGTTATGACCCCAACTGTAAAGCTGGCCCCATTCACTGAGCGCTAATGAATGCCTAGCGCCACCACTTATTTCCGTGATAACAGTATTACCGAGATCATTTATAAGCTCTGAAATGTGTTAAAAATCGTAAGTTTACTAAAGAATGAAGATAATGACGATGCAAATATTTATTTATCGTTGTGGTTTTGCATATCGTTGTTTAAAGTACAAAACCGTGTAACTGAAATTTTTTGCCAAAAATTGGATTTGCTCACCGAAGCTCTTGGCTTAACCCTTATCCATTTGTCCTAAACTATATACCAGCCAGAAATGCTATTACTTTATAAAAGAGAGAACAATTTTGAAATATGAGTGTTTTTACTCTCTACAAAATAATTTATGCAACGTCACGTACGTGGTTTTGCATTATCTTTATGCGGTTTTGCATTATGTTAAAACGCGGTTTTGTACTTTAAACGACGATATGCTTGTTGATAAAGTGTTTTAACGAAAAACATGCCACTGTTAAGAAATTTTAAAATGATATATTTCAGGTTCACTATAGCCAATAGGGAAAGCAATTAAAGCGTTACTTGATCGAGTAACCAAGTGCTGAAACGTTTATAGTGCTGACAATGCTACAAGTTGGTGTACAAGAATTTCATGGGAAAAATAATCATATAGTCTTATATTTAGTGTATTCACATACGTGGCCGCTTAGTCATCTGTTGGTGACCCAATTGACCAAAATCATTACATCCGCATGAGTATACTTTTCCGTCTGAAGTCAAAAATAAAGTATGCTCGAGGCCGCATCCTATGCTGATTACAGAGTGTTCTGGTTTCCAGGGTATTTCTCGGGGTTCCAAAATCTAAGCGGAACGTGTGTCACTATTAATTTGTATCAAACTCTTAATAACCAATTAACCTCTTCTTCCTCAATGCCGCCCAGTCCAAGTTCGCCATGTTCTGTGTTGCCCCAGCCAAATATGGACATGATTGTATTGTCGATTTCTCCTTCGCGCAATGAACTATGCTTTCTTCGAGAACGCTGCTAACATTTTCCAACTATCTGGTTTTATTTTATGTTTTACAGCTATATATTTCTCACCGTTGCCTCTTGATCTGAAAGAAATATATGTAGGTCAATACAAATTTTTCTTCATTTATTAACGGCTAATTAACATACTATTTTTAAATACATATGTGTGTGGACTCAAAAGTTAACAAAATATTTGGGGAATCAATAGTATGCAAGGCAATTATCCACGGATTAAACAATTTTGTATGACATGGCGATTATTATTTCATTGCACGTTAATATGCATATATATAAATCTACATACCTTAAAAGTTTAATAAAACCTGTAATTTAAATCTCTGATTTATTAATTACACGAAAAAAGAAAAAAAAGATTTACGAAGCACTAAAGTGACTTTTATATTTTTCCATCTGTTTCTAAGAATTTTGAAATGAAAACAAAACTACAAGAATGTGACAGCTCAGAAAAAATGGAAATAAATGTTTGGCAGCACTGCAGAGTTGCATCACTGAATTAAAATAGGTCTATTCGAAGAGAGAAAATATCCCAAGTACGCGGGAATTTATTGTACTGCAATTTGGTTGTTGTTGTTGTTGTTGTTGTTGTAGCAGCATACAAATTCCCCAAAGACTTTTTGGGGAGTGTTGCTGGAGTGACAGTCCTTGGCCAGATATAAATCTGGGTCGTTCCGGTTACGTAGCCCCGACTGTCTGTTCGAAGAGAGAAAATATCCCAAGTACGCGGGAATTTATTGTACTGCAATTTGGTCATCACGAGCGCTTATTTAACAACCCAGCGACACGAACCGAGAGATTTTTGATAAATCCGTCAAGAGTTCGAGGATAATCGTAGCAATATGTACAATAGCATGAAACTGAAAATATGAACAGAATATAAATTAAAGGTTTGCCTAAAAATTTCTTCAGCAGGAATTAGCAACTTCCCCTTCCCACACATTCTGACTAATCCACTTTTAATAAATATTTAATTAGGGCCAATTTCAAATGAATATTTAAACGGCACTTAAGTTTAATTGTGGATTTTTGTTTAAATGCCATATAGCTTTCGTTGGGTTACAGATCGACTTTGTTTAAATATGTCTAACAATTGGCAGCACTGCTGCTTGTTCCTTGAAATTGTTGTTGCATTTGCTTGTTTGTTTACATTTTGTGCTGAACAGCTGATTGATTTGTGTTGGGATTTGGTGGGATTGATCTTGGTTGCTTGGTACAGACACAGGGTTGCATATATATTTAAATAGCCAATATTGGTCATTTAAGTGCAGCTTAAATATATGATCTTAAAATGAATTGATGAAGTTAATCGACAATCTCTACCTTAATAGGCCATCTGAAATTGGGCTTTACTAATGCAAGGCTATATTACTAAATTTGTATCTCTTTTGTCGGTTTTCTTTTTCATTTCGCTATATATAAATGCGATGAAAAAATGTTTAAATAAATTATTGGGTATTATTATTGGGAATCTCCTGTAGATAAACAGAGTTTTGGGGTAAAAATATTGGTTTTTAACTATTCTATACTATTTCTACGAAAAGTGGTTTTTTCCCCATATAAAATACATGGAAAACTTTAGGCGCTTTGAGCGACCTCTAAATATTTTTTGATTTCAAAATAAAAAAATAAGGGTATACTTTTTTTTCGGTATAGAACAATGCTAGGGGGTGAGAGCATAAAAATTCCGACTTTACTTTTTCAAATGCATTTTTGGACCACCCTAATGCACATACATATGTACATATGTGCGGATGCATGTATGAAAATATCTATGTACATATTACATAGGTATGTATGTATGTAAGTATATAGCATTTTTGTCTCTTGACTTAACGTAAGTAACATGCGCCATCATTTTTCTAAGTATCCTACTTACCAGACGCTAAAGCCGATTATCTTATCCTTTGCCCAGTATTTATCCTCTCGACACCAGATCTTTGACATCAAACATGCCTCCGAGCCCCGTTAAATATTGTCATTTGCCGTTATTAGCAATCATACATACATACATACAAACATAAGTGGCAGCTAGTGCCACGCAGTTCAACATAAAATGATTTTACGGTATGAGTTGGTAAGCTTAAATGACTTGAGGAACTGGTACGTTTTTTTCACTTTCGTAGACTTCGGATATCTAAAAATAATAGTAGTTGTTTGTTGTTTTATAGTATGTGTCATTAACTTACGCTATGGGAAATTATGATGTGTTTATGACATTTAATTAACCACAGATTCTATCGTGTGGAAGTAAAAAGTAAAAATACCTAACTAAATAATTTTCTCTCACGTTGTACAAAAATCACACTCTATAAGTTACTCATCATGTGGCATGGACAGTGAATACATCTGATGAAGCGGCTCTTGGAGTTTACGAGAGAAAGATTTTGTGAAAGATTTATAGGCCTTTTGCCAGTTTTCGGACTTAAGTACTCCAACTCTGGCGATAACGTTTCCAAGAGTCCCTTTCCTCGCCTCCTGGTTATCGCCTAGCGATCGCTGTGCTGACATGAGGCCCGCCTGTCTAAGAGTGTACTACATGTTATCAAATGGTACCCCCATATCGCTTTTTATCCGGCGATAACGTTTCAAGAGTCCCTATCCTAGCCGGTTCATCAGCCAGACAGTTCCCCGCTATGTCGCTGTGACCCGAACCCTATATGAGCCTAATACAGAACTATTCCGATGCAATAAAGAGAGCAGATATTGCTTAAGCAAATTAGAGCGCACCTTCAACGCACTTAAGGCCCTGATATCCGCTGGGCTATCAGAATAGATGCTCACCTCGCTGACTGTCATCGCGCTCCTGGGCAGTGACTCTACCGCCTCATTCATAGCAACTACTGAAATACACTGCAGCAGTCGAGAAGCCTGCTTCCTCCCTGCCGAAGTTCCGCCCCGCCAAATCCTCCCTTGAAGGAAAGTGGGTAGAGGGGAAGCTACTTGAAGCCATTTCGCTGGCGCAGTAATCCATGTGATCAGGCATGAAATCGAAGCTCCCTACAACTCCAGAGTGTCCAGTCCGTAAGCTGGTTTTCCCGGCGACGCGGCCGACAGCCACTACGTTCAGCATTACGTTATGTACCAATATGGCAGTGGTCCGCAGTGTCTCAATAATACCAATTAAAACATTCCGTTGTTCGTGCTTCAGCTGCTTAGCTAGTGTAGCCTTTGTAAGTGAGTTTCACCAGAGTAGGGCGCCATAAAACATAAAAGGCTTGACTACGATCTCGTAGAGCCAATAGACAACTTGGGGCGAAAGAGCCCATCTCATTCCAATAGCTCCCCTACAGCAGTATAAGGCCACTAATGGCTTTCTTGCCCTTTGCTCGATGCTTGGCCTGCACGAGAAATTCCTGTTAAGGATCAAGCCTAAGTACTTGACCTTGTCAGTTTTACAGAAGCAAGCTCGAAGGTCTAAATCAATTGCACTTTTTTTATTCTTATTATCCAAAACAACCAACGCTATACATATGTATGTATGTATGTATGTATGTATGTATAACGCATAAATTTGTTTAACAATGAAACAACGATTCGGAATTTTTGCCTCAAAGGTAAAGGGAACTTTCTATTTGTGCACGCTTAAACACAAACACACACATATGTATGTACATTTATACGTAATCTCGAATTGTTATTTTCTTACGCTGCATCTAATTTTCACCAGTCTTGCCAAGATTCCATTTGTCAAATGGAAATGTTATTACAATTACAATGAAATAACAATTAAATTTTCTAATCAACTTAAATTAGTATGTATCAAAATATCACCGAGAATTGTTAATGTCATTCAAAGGCAAAACCAAAAAAAGGAAAAACGTTTTGAAACTGCTGTTGTGTCAGGGTGACATGTCGTATGAGTGTTATCCCACTCTCCTTCGTTTAGTAAACACGCCCTAGGGTTTCTTCGCTTTTTGTTATTATTTTTTGTGTGTAAATATTTTCCTGTACATATGTATGTATGTGTGCATGTCACACATGTCCTTCGCCCTTAATGTGTATGCTGCTTTGTTTGAAAGTTGCAAAATATAATTAAGGCCTCAAGCGGGAAATTGTTTAAAATTGCATTTATTTATGTATGATTACGTAACAGATATATACATACGTATGCACATACATATACCTATGTATGTATGTGTGTATGCAATTATGTACGTCGTGTCTTGGTTGCCACTTAAATAATGAAAAAGAGCATACAAAAAAATACAGCAAATAATAATGAATGTGTGGTGTACTTAGTTAGGTCGTGAAGTGACATAAATTAAAAAATAAAATCAAAATTTGCGCAAATAACGAACTGCACAGTGATACAAAAAATAATGAAGTAGCAATACCTGGGAAGTGATGACGTTTTTCTTGCAGGTCTTGCTGTGTAAAGCAAGAATCGTCATATGACATTTTTCAAACGCCACCAAAATTTAGACATATTTACGTTTAAAAAAACGGGGTTTTATACCATTACGCGATTAAAAATCAGAGACGGCAAATAATCTATCTTTTTTTTTAATTTAATAAAAAAAAAAAAACAAACATGCTCTAAGCATCGAACAAAAATTGTGATCGCTGATATGTTTCTTCTATATTCTGTTATCATTTTTGTTGGATTATATACTTTGTTATAATATACTTTACGAAATTGTTCT